>NC_088857.1:912500-1245000 GCF_963853765.1 Magallana gigas
TCTGTCGTCTGCATGTAATTCCTTTGATTGATACACATGTAAACATTACTAACAAAACCATTGGGGTTACACGGAACAGCCGTCAAAATGACGTAGATCATCTCTCTATAGGAGAAACGATCTTTAGAAATACTGGGCTGTTAGCAGAATAGAAATAAAGTTCTTGTTTTCGTGAATGTTGCAGGATAACCTCCTCGGTCTCGAAATGTTGTTTAAAATATAAATGCCTCGGCTTTTATATTTCAAAACAACATATATCTCAACCTCAGAGGTTATTTTGCAACGTTCACGATAACTCGTACTTTATTTCTTAATTAATTTTAGTATTTAATTCAGTAGTTCTTCATCATCAATTCTGGCAGAATTTTCAATTCTTCTAAAATATACTACACCTTCTTGATTGCGGTGCCAATTTTCGGGGTGTCCAGATTCACCACTTGATAAAAAGGGGGTGAAGTATAATCTAATTGATCTAATTTTGTTTTTAAAAAATGTGTATTTATTTATAACAAGACTAAGCGGTATAAACTAAAATGCTAGTTTGGATTCACAGTTGTTCAAATCAAAAGCAACGATGGGAAAATTGATTGATAATTGAGAGGGAATTCTGAGGCCAATCAATAAGTGGCCGGATTACGGGAGATAACTCTCACTAATCATGAGCAGTCGCTTGTTTTCATCGTGGCCAGTTAACAGAATAGACAAGATCAGGATCGCTCTGCATTTTTTAAACATAAAATGATTGGAAAATGTCAAGGGACTGAATAATTTCGCTGGATTGGACAACATGCCAGAATGCACAACATCTGGATTAAACAAGTTTTACTGTACATTTACATAAATGCATTGTCAATTTTTTATACCCCCACAAAAGAAGTTTATGGGGGTATATTGGAATCACTCTGTCTGTCTGTCTGTCCATCAGTCTGTCTTTCCGTCTGTCAGTCTGTAGACGCAACTTTGTACCCTCAGAAGCTCTATAGACTTTTTTACTACTGCATGGAATAGTCTGAAAATTTGTGTATATGTTGAACAGCATCTGGAGATGTGCACCTGCAATCTGAGCCATGGTTTAGGTGTCAATACAGTCTTAAATTTTACTGACTCTTAGATACTGTCTATAAATTTAATACTAACTTCTTGGGAAAATCCTTTTGACATCTTTTTAAATAAAACTTCATTTACAATCTAGTAGCATAAAACACATGTGCATCCAGCAAGGCTTGAGACTTTTTTTACATAGAAGTTACACATGTGCTTAAAAATTTCGGGGAAATTGATAATCTGTAAAATGGGCAGTGGTTTGTGGGTTATTTTATTACTATTTCATATAAACCAAAAGTTTCTATAATTATAAGGAAATATATTTATCATAAATAACAAAGTAATTCATTATTTTGAATAATGATTCTTGGAAGCTGTTTAAATTTAGTAGTCAAATAAATTGACAAAGTGACCCTATAGGGCATTAATGTAAATGAAATTCGAAATCATTGATAAGATTGTAGTGTTTTGGAAATTTTGAAAGTGTTTGTAATATTTGATTCTCCTTTTTACATTTAAATAATGGACGTATGCAAATATTGATAACGTTTTGTGAGTTTATCCAGGTTAATGCAAGCTCATCAAAGAAAAATCATAGTCATGTGGGATCAATTTTCTGAAATATCGAGTTGCATTGTACCATAGGAGAAAGTGAGGAAATTTTCAAATAACTTGTTGCATCTTCAAGACAAAGATTATAAACATATTCAAGATGTTAACCACAGAAGAGCTTTTCATGGATTTTTTCCTTTACTGCTATTAATAGGGAGGGATTTTTTTCACTATTTCATATTTTTCTCTTTAACAAATGAACAGATATCATCATGTTGGATACAGAAATTTCTAAATGTATTACATTATACCAGTATATATTTATATTAACTGGGAAATTCTGACAATTTTGATTTTTTTTATCATTGTAACTAAATTTGTTTTTTCAGTTCCGGATTGTTTTTTTTAAATATATGACTATCACAGAGTCTGACCTTTATGATTTTAATGTTATATTTTAATTACTTTAATTAAATTCATATTTGTCTCATTTGAAATTAGCATTGCGGGAGTATTAATCTCATTATTTCGTATATGTGCTTATAACGGGAGATATTTCTTTGCTGATTTTGTACGTTGACAAGGTGAAGGTCAGAAATTTTAAACAAGGGAATTAAACTCCTCTTTCTTATCATCATGATGCCATTGGCAATCAAATAAATCTGATGCTTATGAAACATCTGAATGTAACTGACACATTCTAAAGGGAAGGAAATTATAAATTTGAAATAAAAGCAAAGAATGATTGCGGCGGCTTGCCTTCATGTGTCTCCTTTCCCCAATATTTCTAGGGAATCTAGAAGTCATATTTATTGTTATTAGTAACAAATAAGATGTATTGATGGTGGAATATTGATGTTAAACGAGCAAACTTGAGTCAGAGCTTTTATAAGAATGGAATCTATAACAAGAAAAAATAAAGTATTAAGCAATGCACACTCGACGCTCAAAACTATTGTTTCTTTTCTCTTCAGGCATTTGGGTTTCTCCAGGATCCCGCTGGTAACCATGACTACCTGTGGAAGGCCCTCACTGTGGGGGGCGGGGTTTATCTCTTTTTCCTAATCGAAAGAATTCTAAAAATAGTTCTCCAAGTCAGAAAGGTAGGTAAAAAAAAAATCAATAGTTATTCAAGTCAACAATTAAGGCACTTGTAAATGTAAGTCTTAAGCATGTTTCTGCATTTCATTATATGATTATCAAATAACTGAATGAACTATTTCTTAATTGATCATTCATAAACAACTGCACATCATCAAAAATACAAACAGTGGTATTTACTGAATGAAAATGTAATGTCTGATATTAGCCTGCTTTCTTTATTGTCAAGAGATTGGCAATGAATTGAATTCCTTAGTAATCTTATGGACTGCTGCATGATTGTGTATAATGCTGGCCTGCTTGTTGTATGTAACCCTTCATGGCCGTTGTTTCCCTCCATTTGTACAGAGGAAACCAGCTCGAGCTCACTATTCAGATGCTCAAACAGACTCCAACGAGTTCGACAAGCCATTTCTTCCAGAGGTAAATAACTTGTCTATTGTGACCTATATTCAAGCAATTCAAACATGGATACAGTTGACATACCTGTATAGCATTGATTGCTAGGAGGTATATAGTACTTAAACCTCAGAGAATCAGGTTTAGCAACCCTGTGTGATAGCTCCCACTTATTTGAGTGAAACAAGTACAAAATACCTAAAATCTACATCCCAAGGGAACAGAAAAAGTATCTGATACTGCACTGACATAAAGTATCCAAAGTTTCTGTCATCTATTTGAAAACTTGACATAAACTTATTATGTTTTTATACACAAAGTACTGTATACAGGGTTATTTTCACTTCATGTAATTTTCACCATTCTACACTAAGTTGTCTTGCAAACAGTTTTGCTCTGTCTTGAATTCGCCCAGACACAGTTGTGTTTAAAGAGAAATAATATGAGACATAGGAATTCTCCCAGTCTTAAATTCACCCGCTGACAACGAGGATGAGAGGGGCAAAAATAAAACGGGGGCGAATATTTCCCTATATACAGCATCTGATCTATGCAATCATTACTCTATCATTGAAGCGATAATGTGGTTTCATTAATATTCGGTATACCATGCAACATTTGTATATTTTGTTGTTGACTTGATCTACAAAATTGAATGTTCATTATTTAAACTTAAGGTCAATTTCTACTGATACATGATTGTAGATACATGTATATATTCATTGTTCATGAATTTATGTATCCTTGGAACTGTGATTTTCTTTTTATTTCCATCCACAAAAATTTATGTCCACCAATAGTATAGAAACCACATTACATGTATTTTATTATTACACAAGGTATCATATATCCTCATTGTTTTTATTGACCCACTACACTTCCAAAGAATAACACCATATTGATTGATATAGTGCATACAGTGTCTGATATCTACACTGATATCTACAAAATATTTGGTTGATACACATAATGTCTGTCATAATCGGATAACATAAAGCATTTTATATCTACCGTTATCATCTATTGCTGTGAAGTTTGTATGAAATCAGATTTTCACTAAGTTTTAGTCTTATAGTAAATTGCCATGTCTACCTCTAAGTCTAATAAAATCAGTATATCCTTGTAGCTATTATTATTCTATTCTCCTGTGTATTCCAAACAAAGCAGGTAGGGTCATTTCCACATGGTAGTGTAATAGTGTGTATAAGTTATATAATAGGCTCAGTATTGCCACGCTTCTACAAGCACCTACTGTAGCATTAGCTAGTGGGTTAACCCTTTAGCTCGGTCGGTAGACCGTTGGTTTTTAGACTGAAGGGTCCTGGGTTCGAGCCTAGTTGTCGTCATTCCTTCTCCTCTATTACAATAAGTTATATTGCTGTTAAGAACATTGTACCTCGGCCAGTTTTTTATATTTTATGTAACAGATCTGTATCTGTGGCTACATATATATTATATTAGTATAACAATGTTATTAGTATAACAATGTGCCTGTACAGTGCATGAAGTGAGAATGCTCCTTAAGTTGACCTTATCATTGTGTTGTGACCCTGACCCAACCTCAGGTTTTCTTATGCTTAATTCAAGTTTTTATTGCATGCAAATCAAATCTCTCTTTCCAGTCATGAACTTTTGAGTTTTGTTTTTTGAAATGTAATGTTTGGTTTATTGAATTGCAGCCTCCATCAAGGCGACAAAAGACTTTATGATATCGATACATCTGCACCTCATAATATTCAAAGAATGATTCCTTCTTACATGTACTTGTACTTATATTTATATAATATTTAGCAATTGTATGATTAAATATTAGAGAGGTCATTAATGAAATGTATTGAACTATACATTACAAAAAAGATTCATGGTGACATCCCAGACAAAGATATTGGAAAATGTATATTGATATTGTGAAATATGCATTCTCTGACCATGACATAAATTCCTCTTGAATATGAACCAAAATAAGTCTATACAATTAACAGACTATCTAATTATAAAATATATAATGATATATTAAATATAAAATTGATCTAAATTACTCCTTATTTTGTACAAAGTAATAGGTCAGTCCATAAAAGGAATTATCGAAATTTACAAAGAAACCAGAAAGCAAGTCTATACCTTTCAACATTTCATAAATTAATAAAATTATTAGCAATATACCACTTCCTGTGGCTTCAAGTTTTGTATGAAATGCTTTGATCATGTAAACTTTGAATGACTTGACAAAATAATGTTGTTTTCTTCAGAAAAGCAAACTTTTTAATCAGAAATCATTTGTTGAAGTAACAGAGATGCCAGAATGAATTCTGTGCCACCTCATGAGCTGTCGCTGCATTCTGTCAGCCATTCCATTCATATTTGTAATTTATCCTATCACGTCTTCATTTCATTTTATAGCAAACAATCGTTTCCTGATGAAAAGTTCCTGGTTTTTTTTTTAACATATTTAGATATCAGACATTGTATAGAGTACAAGTCCATTAATTTCAACATCATTAATTAATCAGCAGTATCAAACCCTGTAGCTTGTTTTGTGTGGAATGCTTTGATCATCAAAACTTTAAATATTAAAAAATTAACAAGATAATGTTGGCGGTTCCTTCAAAGGAACAAGCTTTTAAATCAGAAATAATTTGTCAAAGTAAACAAAATTTGAATTTCGTTGCAACTATTTAAGTGCTTTCTCACTGCATTCCGTCGGCCATTCGATTGTTGGCCATAATGATTCTATTCATGTCTGTGATTTATTTAATCACGTACATCTTCATTTCCTAGAAGTAACTTTTTTAAAGCAAAAAAAAAATTGAATCCCTGATAAATGGTCTTAGCATTTCTGTACATTATCTGTAACATGGGAAATATGGAGACGAATGCAGGAAGACATTCATTATGAAGGAGTGACCTTTTCTTGACATTGGAAAAATTGCATGTCATTTTGCTTTATGAGCTGGTCCATTGGTACCTAGAACAATGATAAAAATAATGTAACAAAAACAATGTAATTAATCATTGAAGGCATTGGTCAAGGTAATGAGCAAATATATACTGTAACATTAAGCCAGGTACAAATGAAGCCAGGTTTTGTTGATAAAAAATATTGATAACTGTCTGGCATTGAATTATATAAATCATGGTTTTTACAAAGAAAGGAGATTTTCAGTTAGCTGTAAACATTTTATTGAAAGCTTTTCCAGAAACTGGTGAACATGTATCCTGTGGTTATAAAAAATATTGACAACTTCTGAAATTGCATTATAAAGCTCTTTTTATGAAAAAAAAGTTTTCCAATAGGTATAAACATTTCATTTGAAGCTTTTCCAAAAAACATGGCGATTCTGGTGAAGCTTGTTTTAGAGAGTAAGGATTTCAAATTTTATTGGTAAAAAAATATGTTAGCAACATAATCTTCCATTGGATTATGAACTTCTTTTCTATCTAATGAAACAAAAGAGTGTTTGAACAGGTATAAGTATCTAATTTGCACCTTTCTCAGAAATTTGAGGTAACACTTATGAATCCTGTTTCAGAGAGAAAAAGACGCAGACGGCAGTAATACGTACGTAGTACACAACAAGAGTAGTGGGGCCACCATAAAGACCCAGACACCGACCACGGACCGACAGAAGTACAGTGACACCTCGACCCTACCCACAGACTCACTCAAACACTCGACTGAGTCCAGACAGGAACTCAAGGCCAGCTTCTTCCAGGGCAGTCAGGACACCCTGTGTACTCTGTCTAAAGATAAGGTCAGTCTGTCTGTCTGTTTGTCCGTCAGTCTGTTTGTCTGTTTGTTTGTCCATCTGTGTTTCTCTGTCTGCCCTTCTGTCTGTCAAACTGTTCATCTCTGTGTTTAAACTGTCTAAAGACAAAGTTGGTACATCTGTCTGTTTGTTTTTCTGTCTGTCTGTCTGTCTGCAATCATAATCTGTGTACACTGTCAGAACACCAGGTCAGTATGTCTGCCCATTTCTCTGTCTGTCTTAAAAATACTTGTTGCATTAAGATGGTATGGGACACCTCCATATTGTGACATAACTTTTATCAAAATAAACAATGAAATCAAATATAATTTTATATCATTATTTACCACCAAAATCGTTATCTATCAGCGTAGTGCTCTTGGTCTGATCGTTAGCTATGAATCTGTGAGTCAAAAGTTTGAATCCCACTGGATCTTTATAACTTTTCCCTTTCTAAACAATTTTAACTATTTTGTTGTGGTCAAATACGGTGAAATTTGAAAACATTTAAAGTATTTTGATTTTTAATGTACTTTTATCCACGATATCGACAGGTGTCGCATAACACCTTAAATGACAAGATGGTGGTCATTTAGCTGGATGTATTGATGTTTACTAAACTGACAACAATTGATTTTTATTAATCTTAATAAGAATGCAGTAATGTATGGAAATTTCAGATTTATGTATGATCACTTCATCTTATTTTACAAGCATAATTCATCATGTTCATTGTGGGAGCATTTATTGTAGAACAAACATGGGCCTTCATTAATCTTCATGTTCAATCTTATTTCTGATACCCATATTTTGCATGAAGAATAATCAAGCATCTATTTTATTAGAGTTACATCAGTTCTGTTTATTTTAGGACAGCAAAGTGGAGAATGGAAGTTCCTCCAGCGAAGATGAACCGGTCATCATCCAGCAGGAGCGAGGAGAAGTCAAGACCATCGCATGGATGATAATATTTGGAGACGGACTCCACAACTTTCTGGATGGGCTGTCGATTGGAGCTGCCTTCACGGACAGTATCTTTGCCGGGATGAGTATATCGCTGGCCGTTATATGTGAGGAGCTACCTCATGAGTTAGGTAACCTACAAGTTAGATTTCTTCCGAAACTCATAAGTATCTTGAAATCTGCTGCCCCAAAACCCTTCCTCTTCCTGTTTTTCAGTAAAACAATTAGCAGGTCTGGAAGATGATTTAATTTGGGTTTTTTTTTAACTTGTGAAGGGGTCCCTGGTAAGGTTACATGATGTAATTTGTTTGCCTTCTTTAAGTAGGTGTATTAGGTGGTTTTCCCAACTTGTTGAATTCATGGATGACATGCAGTTTGTTTGTCTTACCTGGGAAATTGGTGTAGGTGATTTTGCTAATTTGTTGAATTTAGTGATAATTAATACAATTTATTTTGTCTTCATGGGTGTAGATGATTTTGCTTATTTGTTGAATTAAGAGATGACTTTATAGAAATTGTTTCGTGTAGGTGATTTTGCTACGTAATATGATTCAGGGATGACTAATAATACAGTATGTTATGCTCCTCTTTGAAGAAGGGAGGACATATTGCATCACTACTGTCTGTCAGAAAGTCACTCCAAAAGTTTTGTCCATTTACTTTGTAGAGGTGGCAAATACTAAAATGAAATTTAGTCAACAGCTTTATTGTTAGGTCAAGTTCTGATTTGGGTACAATCAATCTATTTTTCACAGAGTGATGCTCCTTGCACTAAAAAAAATTGCAATTATTTGCAGTTTTCATTTTTTTTCTTCGCAGAGGTTAGACATACTGTAAAGATATTTGGTATGCAGATTTATCATTATAATATCAAGCTTAAGTTATGTTTTGGGTGCGATTGAGCAATTTTTAGGGGGCATAAGTGTTTCAAAACCATCTCTTGTTTTCTTAATTCCTGGCTCCGGGATCATGAAAATGTCTTAAATCTTAAGTCAGAATTAAGTCAATGAATTTGCACTTAAATTTTAAGATTGTTCTTAAAGTGGATCACAAAAAAATGACTTAGGGTTAAGTCTGAAATATTGTCTTAAATCTTAAGACTGCTATTAGGCAGACTTAAGTATACTTTAAGTATAAAGATTGTTACTAAGTAAGTTCAAAATGGCGACACTCAGATTTTTAAGAAGAAATGATCAGCAAAGAAATCAGCTCCCTCGTCTTCGGGTTTTCTATCTATAGTCTAAAGTTTTCCCTTTGCTATTGAAGTTATTTCCCTTTGTTAAAGTGAAAGTGTGTAAACACGTCTGTAAAATGACTGACATGTTACCCAGTAAGAAACTATGCTAATATTTATGTGAAGCATCTTTTAAATATAATTTTATAACTTTGTGATATATGACAATGTTTACAATGCAGCCGATAGGAATCTTCAAACGAAGAAGAGTTCCAATTTTTAACAAATTCGGTCGTAAAATCGCGTGAGTTACTATGACGTCTAAGCTAAGACAAATCTTAGCTAAGTTTTTTCTTAGATCGTTTTGTGATCCACTTAAGTAAGCAATCTTAATTAAGTCTAAATCTTAGATTTAAGACAAAATTCTGACTTAAATTTAAGACAGTTTCATGATCCCGAAGCCTGTAGGTGACTCTGCTACCCAGTCGAAATCAAGGATGACTTTATACAATTTTGTTATTTTTGTTTGTGCAGGTGACTTTGCTATCCTGTTGAATTCAGGGATGACGGTAAAGAAGGCACTGATGTACAACTTCCTGTCGGCCTGCATGTGTTACCTGGGGCTGGTCCTGGGTCTGATCGTCGGTGCTAACACCACCGCTCACACCTGGATCTTTGCCATCGCCGGCGGGATGTTCCTCTACATCTCTCTGGTCGACATGGTAGGGCACAAACAATCCAATTTACAATTGTTCATTAGAATGCATCTCCATGCAATAGTTCAAAAGCTCAAGTTTTTGTAATTTCCACCAAATTTATCATAGAGAGTAGCTCAATATAAATGTTGGGTTTGGTTTTTTTTGCAATTTGACTGTTCTGTAGGGCTTTACCCTTGGTATGAATTTTTTGGAGAAATTTCCAAATAGATTTACCATTACGTAAAAAATAAAGATTCCTGTGACTTTGACCTATTTTTAGATGCCGGAGATGAACAGTGCAGCAGAGAACGAGGAATACCGTAAGATGTTTGGGACGGCCTGGATCTTCGTCGTACAGAATGTGGGCATGCTCTGTGGGTTCGGGGTCATATTCATCATGGCGCTGTATGGAAGCCAGATCAATATAGGAGACTAACGCCTAGGATTGAGGGTCCATTTCTACTTGGTGCCAAGAATGGCCTGGCATTCAAGCTGATGCATTTTCTTGTTGTATCATAGCATTCATATCATTCAATACACGTTATACAGGGTTTTAAAAGACCACAATTAATTGATATAAGTCTATTCATGTACAAGTTTGCAATTGAGATGTGCGTTGATGAGTACATGGCTGGGATCGTACAAACCTGAGACATTCAAATTGATATAAGATATGTTTGTTAAATACTTCATTTATAATCGTAGCAGACCTGAAATATAAATATTACAGGGCTGAGATGTAATCATAGCAGGCCTCAGATATATTACAGGATTAATGTAAAATGTGTAAGAAAGTTCAGGAAACAGTCCTGGGAAAAGTTATTGAAGTGCTTTAGAAGATGGTACAGTTTATTCAATAGTGTTAGCAGTGTTAAACAGATCTTTGTTAATCCGTATGTCTGTCAGTAGAACTCTGATTGATAAATGACCAAAGTCACGCACACATCTCAGGGAGCTAGCCAGGTATCAAACATTGTAATTCATACAATACATAAATTACTGCACACCTCTGATGTATATCATACAATACATAAATTACTGCACACCTCTGATGTAATTCATATACATAAATTACTGCGCACCTCTGATGTAATTCATACAATACATAAATTACTGCACACCTCTGATGTAATTCATATATTATACATAAATTACTGCACACCTCTGATGTAATTCATACAATACATAAATTACTGCACACCTCTGATATAATTCATACAATACATAAATTACTGCACACCTCTGATGTAATTCATACCAGGTATAACTCATTGCACACCTCTTGTTTGTTTAATTGTCCAATATGGAGATCTCCCTTCTCATTGTAAATTAAGTTAAGGTTTACACACTTGTCTACAATCGTTTTGTGTGAAGACTTTAAAGTAAACATTTAAAGTTATCATTTAAGAATGATTTAGAAAAGATGAATATTAATCATTTAATTAATAATAATTTTGTAAAGTTGAATGTAATTTATTGATGAGTGTAAAATGTATGTACTAGCATTTTTAAAGAAATGATTTACTTACTTTTGATAGTAATTATGATCACTGTAAAAAGCAGCTAGATTTCAAAATGCTGCAAAGATTTACATGTACATGTACAAATTGTGACATTTATATACAAATATCTGTAATTTTTTGATTTAGAGGTTTTGAATGTTATATATTTATTAGATTAGTGTTACATTAATTTATGAGTGTCCACTTAGCGTTAATTTTCAAGTGTAAAATGTTACTTTGATAAATTACTTATAAGCTTGATTTTATGCAAGAACAATGTGAAACAACAATTCTAAACATGAAAGCTGTTACATTATTACATTTACATATACATTTATTGACAAGTGTAAGCTGTAACACTGATCAGTTTTAGTGTGGTGTTAATATACAAGAACTGTAGTGTAAGTGGATGTTTTACGAGTTTAAGCACAGAATATCACACCGTGACCGTATACTTTAACAATTCTTTCTTTGAAAATGATCTGTAAAAGGTTTCAGATTCATGTAATGTAATTGCTATATATTGAAATTTGTCCTCAACAATCTGATAAACTTGGAGTATTAATCTAACATTAACTCTTCAAATGGATGAGTTATTAATAGGAAAAGTATTTATTCCGCATGGCTCTTTTGATAGAAGAATAATATAATTTGTATAAGTAGAGTGTGTTTAATGTTTCCTCAACAACAGCTGTGTTGACAGTGCGATGTTATTATTGTTTGTTATTATTGTTATTATAAGGCATGCGCGGATCTAGAGGGGGGGTCGGGGGGGTCCCGACCCCCCCTGGAAAATGAAAATTTATTAAATTTACATAGTAAAATTATCGCGAAAATATGCCTCGGACCCCCCCTGGCAAACACAATTATCCTTCGGACCCCCCCTGGAAAAAATTTCTGGATCCGCGCATGTAAGGTTACTTAATGATCTGACCCTATTTATTTATGATATAACATTATACTTCCTCTACAGTTTCTATTGATAAGATCAAAAGTTCTTGGACTCTCTAGATCACCATTCTATACACCGTGTCCACATTGTGTTACATTAATACATATATGTTGATGTTGTGAAGGTCTTATTAATCACATTAAGGGATGCATGTATATATTGATAGATTTTATGATCTTGTGTAAGCTTAATCAATGGACAGGATTTCGTCTCTCGGACAAGCACTGATCAGTGATACCCATTCAAACCTTAGACATCGCTTTATCTGGTCTTATGATCCATGCCTGTCCACAAGACATGATTGTAGTCAAATTCTTCTAATCCAAGTCATGTATCAATAGCTCATTAACCTGTCCAGTTTTTGGATTTTATTGTTCACTTTTTCGACTACAATGACCTGACTGTTTGCTTCTCGACTGATCCTGTTTTAACTTTAGCCACTTTTTTTTTTTTTTACGAAAATGAAGTATTTTCTTTTCTTTTTCATAAGTACGACATGTACATGTACTTACATTTTATTTTTGTCAATGATGACATGTTTACAATTTATTGATCTGAGTGGAGAACCCCTCATCCCAGTGCCAGTATTCACATAATAGACCATGTACATATATAGACCATGTACATTATATAGAAGGTGTACATTATATAGACCATGTACATTATATAGAAGGTGTACATTATATAGAACTTGTACAGTACTGTTGTTAATGAACAAACTCAGCAGTCACATGGTTTGAAGGGCTTAGATTATTTTGTTGATGGTTTGGGTTTATTTTTTATTTACCAGTATTTTAGTGTGTTGTTTCTAGTCAGATCATTCGAATACAATGTGTACAAGTCTGTCATCCTAGAACACTGCACAGGTCTTGTAATCTAACGTATATGTACTAGGTCATAATAGGAGAGTTAAGTCATTGCATTGCTTTCAGGTTATCCTAGTGCAGTGTTTGTATAAGTCATTCAAATCCTCTAGTACAGTGTATAAGTCAAACAAGTCATCTAGTACAGTATATAAGTCATTCAAGTCATCTAGTACAGTGTATAAGTCATTCAAGTCATCTAGTACAGTGTATAAGTCATTCAAGTCATCTAGTACAGTGTATAAGTCGATCAAGTCACCTAGTACAGTGTATTTAAGTCATTCAAGTCACCTAGTACTGCATATATGATGTTAGAGTCATCTTGTACAGTGTATAAAGTTGATTAAGTCATCCGAGCTTTGTGTGTAAGGTTGTCAAGTTATCCATATACTATGTTTAAATCAGTCATGATCAAGTTGTCCTAGTACAGTGTACACGTCTATTATCCTAGTGCATTGTTTAAGTCATTCAATCATCTGGTATAGTGCTTTTGGCACAAAGCAGTTTCTGCTTATTTGAAAATTTAGTATATGTATAATTATCAATAAATGATAAATTAGTTACTGCCAGATTTTGTCTATGGGGAAGACCCTTGTGAGGGCTTTATATGACTGGATAATAATATTATCAGATAATAATTATCCTTTGTCATTGAAATTTTAATTTTGAATATGACCTACACTATATAACTTGCTTATCACAATCAACTTTTGTTTGTTATATCAATACCCCTTGTTAATGGAAATGCACGGGGGTGGGGGGGGGGGGGGGGGGGGGGTTATGTGTCTTTTTGTGTTTGATGTTTGTTGTGTATGTTAAACCTTTTATATCAAATGCTTATACTACTGGGCCTTTTGAAGGACAATTATATACCTTAATTAGTTTTGAATGCATTTGGATCAAGTATTGCTCCACTTGGCTATTTTTGAGTCAGGTGATATACTTTGTCTTAATTGTAATCACAAACCAGCTTCAACAATTGTAAAGAAATCATTCTCCAGTATTTGTGATATAAATTGTATAATATATAATTATATATTTACATACAAGACATGTTAGTATGACGGCCAAATAGAATCACTTTAACAGAACTTGACTCATTGTTGCCGCTTTGAATTTTTTATCAAAGCTGAATTTTTTTAGTGTTTGGTGTCTTGTATGTGTATTTGTTTCCAATGTATAATTAGTATGTTTACATAAGTAACCTTAAAAGATCATGCTGTTGCCCCTGTATTGTCCAACCCTTACACTAATGCATTCCATTCTAACAGCTTTTATTTGACTTCTCCCAGAAAAAAAATTTTTTTACTAGAACATGTATCCTTATTTTGATTCAGTTTTGGTAACATTTACTCAAGGCTGCCAAGCAGCCTTTCCCTGGAGTTACAGAGAATCTGTCAATTTGTTTACATTGTGTAAATGTAAGGCTGGATGAATGATACATTGAATTCAAAAGAAATAAATCATGAAAAATATATCATCTATTATTTTCTTATCAATTTATTTGCGTACCAGCATTTTTTATTATATATACTGTTTTTTTTATCCTTTAAAGAATATATAGGACTTGGTACCCCACCAAAAGTCTGACTAAGTTAATATGTTTGTGTTTCTGTGTTTATCAAAGACCAACCTTTTCATAACAATATGCAGAGAAATCAGTGAACTAGGAATAAATTCAAAATTAGTAAATTTAATCAAGGATGAAAAAAAATGCCATGTAAACAACCCATAGATCATTTATGTTTACACATAAATAATGAGGGACGAACCATTGAGTGATTATATTATTTATTATATTTATAATATATATTGTGTGTGTGTATATTTAAAAGCTAAGCTTAAATAATTAAAACAGTTTGGCATAGAAAATATGAAATGCAGGTAGTCTTTTTTTAGATTAAAGAAAAAAGGTGGAAAAAATTCGCGTTGTCGGCAGGATTCGAACCTGCGCGGGGAGACCCCAATGGATTTCTAGTCCATCGCCTTAACCACTCGGCCACGACAACTCATACTTAGGGAGATGATAAATTCTTTTAAGTTGAGTAAGTAGGTTACCGAGGGCGTTAAATACTTGTGTGTTAAAGATCGATACAGGAGACAAAGTCTTTATTAAGTGTGTTTAAGATTTATTACTTTTTTTTCATAAACCGTTTACTAGTATTACAACACACAAACCGTGGTGCAATGACCTAAACAATGCATATTCATATCCCTAATATACATATCAATGATTAAAGGTATTATGCATATGCATATACTTTAAAACCCCAAGCACCTGTGTTTATTAGGAGACAATTTTGTGTTTTATTTCATTATCTCTTTTATTATGAGTTATCTTAATTTATTGACCATTCTCTCAAAATAAAAGCATTATAGTAATGATTTACATATCTCCCCTTCGAAGAGCGGCTTCGTTAAAAGATATTAACATATACTTACTGTTTAAATCAAACCCTTGGGCATTTTACTCTATTTATAGGGAATTGTAATACATATGTTGATAAACAGACGCAGACACTTGGGGTAATTTAAGTTGTGGTTTTGTAAACAGTGATGAATTTATGAATAGTCTCCTAACTTTTAAAATAATTTCTAGCAACATTTTCCCAAATTTATTTTTTTTTTTTTTTTTTTTTTTTAATTTTCCATAATTTATTTCAAATTTCAACAGAAATACAATATCAAATATAGCTTAAACATTAGTATTACACAAGATATAATGTATATATACAATCTTTTCCACAAAGACAAGAGACAAGGGATTCACACACATAGTCCAGTTCTTTGAACCCCTTGTCTTCCAACTGGAGGACTGCAACCCCCAGAATGTGGAATAAAAATTGATGAATGCATAAAGTTACATAATATAATTACTTAAAGTAAAGTACATATCATCAGTTTCCCAAATTTAAATTAAAAAAAAATGAATTTTGAAGGATTCACCCTCCCTCCTCACCACTTTGCATGTTTAACATTATGGGGAATCTAACAAAATAACCATTGAAATAGAAGTGTTAGTAAGTTCTTCGCACCCCCACCCCCTCGCCCACGTATTAGAATTCTGAATGGCAAATCTTTTTGGTGAATTGGTGATTTACGCAAAGCTGACATTCATTTCTTACTTCAGTAATATATTTACAAATATAGCCTTAATGTGCGAATTTATAATTTTTTCTGTGTGTGTGTGTGTGTGGGAGGGGGGGGGGGGTTCCGAGGCATATTTTTGGCTATTTTACTAAGTAAATTTAAGAAATTTGAATTTTTCGGGGGGGGGGGGGGGGTCCAGACCCGACCCCCTCCCCTTCTCAGAAATTACAACTTCTCGAAATCGTAAAAATCTTAATCCGTGGAGGGAGGCCGATTTCATCTTAATTCACTTTTTTATATGTAAATTTAAGAAAAATGTTTGCTGCGAGAAAAATTATCCCTGCCCTCCCTTCTGTTGCTACGTGCCTGTTAGAGGTAGAATTAAATGCACTCATCATCTGATCTGAGTATTTATTGATATCAAATGTACACACTGGTACGTGGCATATGAGGCACATTTTAATAAAAACATTCGCGTTGTCGGCAGGATTCGAACCTGCGCGGGGAGACCCCAATGGATTTCTAGTCCATCGCCTTAACCACTCGGCCACGACAACTCATATATCCTTCGGAACGGTGGGATCGGTATACCGTTTCATTAAGTGACAGTCGAAAGTGAATTTTCGTGCGGTTTTATGAATTAAAAATGCAAAGCAAAATTTAAATTAGATACATACATTTTCTGCATGCCTGAGGTTATTCAAGTACAGCACTTTTGAAACTTACAAAATTAAAAATTATTTGTTTTGATTCATGGTGAATTCTTGATAATTAAAATAAAACAGTTTGTAACATTGATTAGTTAAAAAAAAAGTATTTTCTCCTTTTATTTTATTTACCGAAAAACTATGAGTATCGTAAATGATCAATCGCTGCATTTGGGTTTTGAATTAAAATTGTTCTTTTAAAATCTACTCTCTGCGATACTCGATACAAATGATCAAGCTTTAATAAGACTGATATCTTTAGTCAACTGAGTCCATGCCATGCACTCAGTTTTTTGAGAAAAACTTTTTTAGCCTTCCTGGAAAATTAAAATTTCTTAAATTCACATTTCGGTACCGAAAATTAAAGGCCTCCTCTACACCTGGCAACCCCCCCCCCCCCGCTCCCCGGGAAAATTTTCGTGATCCGTGCAAGCATATGTGCTTGGCATTATTACATGTACATGTAAATCTATAATTGGCAAATTAAGAAATTGAAATTGTAAATCTATAACATTTGTTTCTCTCTGGTTTGAGAGGGAATTATCAGTTTACATGCACAGTATAGCATAATTTGCATAATGATCGTCTTAATTACTGATTTTATCTTCCTGTCGTGCATTTTCCCGTCGGGTAGACGTGTACATGTGTACATTTAGATCACACACAGCCAATGGAAATTCTGGATTCAAAAGAGGAAATAGAGAAAAGGAAGTAACTTGTGATCATATCAATTATCGATTCACCGATCAGGGGCACGTCTTTGTTACAAAAGAAAAAAGTATTAACACGATTCAATAAAATAACACGTAAAGTTTTAAATGATTATACCAAAGCTCAGCTGATTCTATTATCTAATGAGATAAAAAAAAAAAAAGACCGTCCACCTGTAGGTTTTGATAAACATACATGTACAGTGTAATAATTAAGTCGACCAAAGTACAGTTCTATTAGTCCATTAATGTAAGTTGGTCAAAAAGTGTGCTGGACTCTCATTTTTTCTCAAATCAATTTGTGTATTTAAAATTATAAAAATAATATTAAGGGAATGTGTCTGTACACCTGAATGAATTTTGATGTACCATTTATTGAGAATTATTCCTGATTCATATAGTTTTAAAGATATTGCAATGTACATGGCGTACAACTATATGAATCAGGAATAATTTTTAATTCATAAAACCGCACGAAAATTCACTTTCGACTGTCACTTAATGAAACGGTATACCGATCCCACCGTTCCGAAGGATATATGAGTTGTCGTGGCCGAGTGGTTAAGGCGATGGACTAGAAATCGACATATGTTCCTTACCACCTTAAGGGGATGGGAGGGTTGCTTTGAATTTCTCTCAGGTTGGGATACATAAATCCTATTAGCCTACACAGTAGTCAATTTTCCCCTTTATTTAGTTGACTTAGTTTTGCATTAAAGCGAATATATTCACTTTTACAGGCCTATAATTAAATACGTATGTATTTATCATTCCAACATTATATTTACTAGGAAATTTTCTTCAACTCAGAAATGAAAAGTCCCCAAGGTGTTTTGGCCTTTGAACTTAGGAACGATAACCCTTACCTGAGGAACTTTCATACAAATAAAATCTAAAATATTTTTTGTATTTATTTGCAATGATTTTCATTCATTTTTTTATGTCACAGTTATCAAAATACATTTTCTTATAACATCAAGCAACTTTTTCAAATGATTTGTCAACGGAGTAAGAAAATATGAAAAATAATGTTTTGGGGAAATACTAAAAAAAATTGCAATAATATCATTTTTAAATGTTAAGAAGTGTTATATCTTTTTTTATGTGTCCGAAGGAAATATCCATCATATGACAAAAAAATTTCTCTCAATTTGTTAATAGCTAGCTTTTAAAAAAATATTTTACAAAAACACGAAAAAACATTTAAAAATTCTTTAAAAATACCTAGAGTATCCCTATCATCACTTTAATATTTGATAAGTATATGTTTTGTGGTCTTCTATTGAAAATTGGAATAAACTGTGGGTGTATAGAGCCACCTTAATGTAAAAAGACTGTAAAAAAATCAGTTGGTGGTCCCAATAAATTCATTATTGCCTCAAATTGACATGTTCAACAATAATCAGTTAGTTGTTTTTCACTGCTCGGTAATTTATATTCTAAGTTACTTTAAAAATCGATATAAGTGTCAAATGATGACCCGGTGCACTGAGGGGCACTTGCAGGGTATGCAGGATAAAAATAATGTCAAAATATGAATTATTTTAATTGTACGTACTTGTAATTAAAAAGAGAAATGGTATAAATATAAGTTATAAGGAATGATTCTTTGTCTAGTTTAGGGTGATTTATTGGATTTGATCACGTGCTCGACTGTTATGATCACAATTATGGTAGTACGAAACTGTCGTGAAAGAAATATTTTGGAATATTTTATCAAATGCAGAAAGTAATGGCTTAATGTTATTTAAAAGTAAATTTCAATCCAAGGCAGAAAAAAATTGAGGTACAGCGTATTTTATAGTTTTGAAACCTACATTTGAATGGTGTTCATTTGATTTTTTTTTATTATTATTTTTTTTTTTTTGCAATTTAGCCCTATCATTATAAAAATGTGTAACTTTAGTGTGTTTCGTTCATAGTAATTTTCACCTCCGTCAAAATATATACTAAATGTAAAACCAACATTCAAATTTTCAATATTTTGATATACATTGCATTTCCAAAAGTACTAAGTATGTCGCTATGACAATCATGCAATGTTAAATTTTATTTATATGTGAATTAAGTATTTCAAATTTTTGTTTGAAAAGAGAATTCACAAGCGCTAGTTTTACATTATATTTTATCAAAAATTACCATGTGTTACCAGTTAGAATTCATTTCAGTGCATCTCTTTACGTAACAAAGGAGCTCCCGTTTAAATTCTAAGAATGACTATTTCATATAACACTCCACTGAAGGGAAATCCAAATACATATAGTAGGTTTGAGGCGATGTGGTCAAAATTGTACGGTCTGATTTTTTTTCTTCAGATACATATTTATAGATTTCATTCCAAGGAACAACTGATTAAATTTTCAGATAAATTGAATAGTACAATGTTCATATGCTTACAATCAATGATTATCTTATCTGTAAATTTCTTTTATGTTTAAGCAAAACTTATAGTTACAAACGAGATGCAAAGCTTGCGATTCTTTGTAATGTAAGCAAAGCTCGTGTTAAGTACACATGTACATTGTTCAATATCATAATTTCATAATAGTTTGATACGTGTTTCTCTTTTTATTTATTTTTATATCTCTTAAAAAGGGCAGTTGTTATATGTTGATTATACATTGGATCAATCTTTTCACTTTTTTAAAAACATGTAATTATCTTTACCAATGTCACTACGCTATTTTGTGATAAGTTCCTTTGACACCCCCCCCCCCTCCTCGCCGGCCGGTGTATTCCTCAGAGATAATCCGCCCGGACCGCCGATCGCCTTTTTTGGCACCTGCTGGAATTATCTTTATCGGAATGTGATAGGGTTCCTACCGATGTTTACGTAGCACCGCCTGCAACTGCTCAGAGAGTGGAAACATCTACTGCCGAAACACCGAAGATACCTGAACAATTTGTAGATCTGCCGAGTTATTTATAGCTAACTTTTTCTCCTCCTCCAGTTCTCCCCAAATTGTGACCTTGTGCAACTGTTCTAACGAATGTAGGAAAATCCCAAAGTTTACCCGGAGTTTGTGGGGTTTAGTGATATTCTGTTTATTTTACTTTTTGTATTAGTGTTTTATTGTTTTACTCTGTCAAAAATGGCTACGATGAACATTCAACTGAACAAACAAAATGTTGGGGAGCCGTGGGGATTCAGGCTTCAGGGGGGTCAGGACTTCCGCCAGCAGCTCATGATTAAAAAGGTAAGTGACCTACAGACCGGGGATGGGGGTGGATGGGGGGCAGGCATATCTGCTCTACACCTGAATATGAGATGTCTTACGAAAGGTTCAACTGGGTTTATTTCCGAATTTTTTGTTTAATTTTTTGTTTAAATCAAAATGTTTTATGTTATACAAATCTTTATCAAAATTTTTAAGTTCTGCATGTAATGGTTTCACAGATTGCAAGAAACCCCAACAACAATATTTGACCTTTCTGAAAAAATTTTTACGTACACGAGAACAATTGAATGTTCGCTCCGCATTTTTCAATTAGCGATTGTGCTTGAGCATAACCTCTAACGAGAAATAGAAAAAGTGGAAGAGTTGCAATTTCGTCTTCTTAACCAAAATATATGGAACTGATACTGATTAGGGATATTAGTGATTAACAATGTGAGATTACGTCACACCTCAGTTAGACCCCATGTGTGACGAGAATTATACCCATAAACATGTACTTTTGATTAGGCTGTTCTATTTCACGTGTGATATCTGACATTCCGTTGAGCTGTGTTTCTGTCTTCCAAACAGTAACGTGCTCTATACCGCTGTGTTAACAAACTGTGCTTACTGAAGCATGACCTGTGTACGTTATCTTCATCAATCACATATATCGGTCGTTATCGGCTAATGTAACGGAAAGTCAGTCAGAGCCCCACCCTAGCCAAGTACACACAGCCATCAGGCACGCAAAGTACCCCCCCCCCCCCCCCCCCCAAAAAAAAAAAAAAAAAAAAAAAAAGAGTCCATAAAGCGTGTAAAACGGTCGACCAAGCAGTGTCCCCCTCCCCTAGCCGAGTACACATGCACGCGAGCAGGCACACGACGTGCGCCTGCCTGTTGATTATCAGTACACTAATATCTAAATGTAATCAGCAGACCGGTGGATTTATCCGACTCTTGAGAAAATCTTATTGAACTCTTTTAATGTTAAAAGAGGTCAGTGTACTCTACGCTTGGGAACAGATAACTGAACAAGTGTCAAAGATACATGCTTTGTCAAATATTTCGGGGTTTTTTGACACACACATATTTTGATTATGTGTTTTGAACCCTCGTTCCCGGGGAATATATTATAAATGGACATTGAAATAACAAAAAGGCAAGGTTTTAGGCGCTTCACGGAGAAGAAAGGGCGAGTAAACATAGAACCATTTGCTGCGCTTGGTGTGGTGCAAGATTAATAGGATCATTCATTATTACGATAAGTGATGGTGAAATTCCACCGAGGGGACAAGATTCACGGTCTAGGGCGAGGCTCTATCGAGTCATAGACCGTGAATCTTGGTCCTAGACCGTGAATCTTGGCCCCGAGGATAGTGAAATTCCACCGTGGGGACAAGATTCACGGTCTAGGACGAGGCTCTCCCGAGGTGGAATTTCACTAACCCACAGGAGTATATAATGAATGATTATTTTTCTCGCATTATTTTATATAAAAAAAAAACAATGTATGACAACTTTCTCTTACGACGTTCAAATGTTTATTTGCGATTTATTCTTCCGCGCGTAATAAATAAATTAAAACGTCTAGAAGGGAGCCTACGAAAAAATATTTTTAATCAGAATATGCTAGAACGTAATCGGGTTAGCAAACAATTGTTTAATTGATTTGCTTATTCTACAATTTTTTATTTCCTTACAACAGACGATTTACAGCGGCGTAGTAATATACAGCGTAAGAAAGAAAATTCCGGCTCACATTTGTGTCTCACACCGGACAGACCGATCTCACACCGGTCATAATGCGAGAAACAAAATTAACAGAAACAACAGTTCGATGACGTCTTCTATAGTTTGTACGTGCGTCACATGCAACGTGAAACTTTAGGATTTGGCTCCGTGCCGTGCCGTTTTCTTTTCTTCCGAACGCGTGTATTATTATAAAGAATATATCAACAGATCTATAAATAAACAGAACCAAGTCTTATCATGCTTTTGCATTGTCTGATGTATACGCAGTAATTGACGCGTGCATTATCCCACGCCGTGGATCTCGGGCGGTTCCCTTTCATCGAGTACCAATATAACAAGGGTCAGTCGCGATCATATCCGTGTAGAACTGTAAGGGATTGGAATTTCCATTGTATGGTGGCATAGATCTGCCACCACTTGTCAGATAATTATGTCGACTTGTCAGATGAATATGTCGACTTGTCAGATATTTATGTCAACTTGTCAGATCTTAATGTTGACTTGTCAAAAAATAACCATATTGACTAGAAACTCAATATTTTGTTCTTAAAGAGTGTTAGTGCCACTAACCGCCAGTTAATTGGCATCATAATATCTGACAGGTCGACATAAAGATCAGACAAGTTAACATAATTATTCGACAGAAAAAAATAATATGGCCACCAGTTTAAAGAAAATTATCATTCATATTATAAGTCGAGGTGTCAGATAATGATGTTGACTTGTCAGATATTATGTCGTCTTGTCAAATAATTATGTCGAATTGTCTGATAATTATGTCGACTTGTCAAATAATTATGTCCACTTAAAAGATGCTTATGTCTACTTGTCAGATTCTTATGTCAACTTGTCAGAAATTATTATTTCAACTGGATGGCACAAATTTGGCGTGGAAAGGTTATCACGTGGATAAGTGACAAGTTGACTTAAAGAACTGACAAGTCAACATAATTATCGGACAAGTCGACATCAAGATCTGTCAAGTCGACATAATTATCTGGCAAGTGGTGGCATATCTATGCCACCATACTATTGCTACTGGATAATTCAGCTACTATATTCTGATTTAGCTGAGTTTTTGCCATTTTACTTTCTTCGGGGATCTTGCTACATATCGATTCATAATAAGTTTATTATCAGTCAGCTAAATGTCACATCAGTTGACATTTCTTAAGTTATAGTCTGTCTGATGAAATTTATCAAATTTAAATATGTTAAATAAACTGAAAAGATCAAAACAAGGGTTGGTTTAAAATTGTGTATAAACGGATTAAACTCTAACTTCAAGAATGTAATAGATGGTTTAGTTCGTGTGTTACATGTACATCTCATTCTATAAAAGTTCGTATGTTACATCTCACTTTAGAGTAATTCGCGTCTTACCTGTCACTTTGTAGAGGTTCGTGTTACCTGTCACTTTATCTGTTTTTGTAGCTCGTGTGTTACCTGTAACTGTATGTACGTTACGTGTTACCTTTGACTATGTAGTGATTCGTTTTTTGGGAGTTGATTTTAATCAACTCTCCTATGCAGTTACTCTAACAAACCGAAAGTGAAACAGTGTTTGGACCAAAGCACAAATCATCGCCGCTGACAAGAATTAGTTCTTGAGAATAATTGATAAATCCGAAATAATGTATGCCGAAGTATTGTTCTTAAAGGAAACATATTCATAAATACCTTTTAAATGGTACGAACAATTTAGATATTTTTTGTAATTGTATGTATTCTTACGCCAGAGTTCAATATAGTCTCGTTCAACTGGACGCTCGGCTGTCTCCGTAAATCTCCGACAAGCAGAGAGTCTCTCTTGCTTGTCGGAGATTAACGGCGACAGTCGAGCATTTGGTTAAACGAGACGAGAGTTCAATATTGCTTGGATCCATAAATTTTCCAGAAATATTTCTATCACTGATGATATATAGTTTGAATGAATTTATTCTATCTTTAAATATTACTTAACATGATTCATATGGGGTTTTATCAACATTTTTGTGTCGAAAAAGTCCGAAAATTCATATTATAAAAATGTGCGTAATTCAAATACAGATTAGAAACTACCTGTATAAATAACCATCGATAAAATCAACTCCCGTCAGTTCTTCGGTACTTTGATTACTTTATGTAGGTAATATAAAAGTTGTAACCGTAATGTAGTTCGCGTGTTACCTTACCTGTCACTTTATGAAAGTCCTGCTAACCTTGTCACTGTAAAGTTGCTAGTCATGTGTCACATGATAGTCATACAAAGCTTGTCATTGTTATGTAATCTGTACCGTGGCTACCTGTCAAGATAACACATTAAGTTTTTAAATATTTTGCAAATATATGAACTCTCAAAGTAACAATTGATAATGAGATTTGTATTATTTAATTCCAGGTACAAGCTAACAGTCCATGCGCTGGTCGTCTATCGCCAGGTGACGCTGTTGTAGGAATTAACAACTACAATGCCAGGGAATTGACGCATGCGCAGGCACAGAACTTAATCCGACAAAGCGGAAATAACCTTCAATTAACGGTTCTCAGGTGATTGGTTTTTTTTTTCAAGTTTCAATAAATGAAATGACAGGGATGGTTAGCTATAGGCAAGACTGAAATTTAAACCACCAAGTTCGTTATTGAATCACCCATAGTAACTCCAGTTGTTCTAAAAGCCGAGGAGTGCATAAGCCGAAGTTTTTATATTACAAAAAACACTTCGAGACCGAAAAGGTTATTCTGTAACATTCACGATAACAAGAACTTTATTTCTGTTCTACTAACAGCTCAGATTTCCCATTTCTCGTTTCTCCTGTAGAGAGACGATCTAGGTCATTTAGAGGGCTGCTCCGTATAACCCCAACGGTTTTTTGACCGCCAGTTCGAATGAAATGCAGGCGACATTCTTTTGCGTTAGGTTTTCATAAATAAATAAACTTTACTTATGTATAGAATATCATTTGAATTTTAACAAAACAAATTTTAAAATTTACAATTTTAAAAAAACAATGTTTAAGGGTAATATAATACCATTGTTGATATCACAAGTTATTTGAGCTATGTAAAAGCACGCAGGGTAAATGTGTTAGGAAGGACCTTAATTGGGACAGCCTTACGGAGCTCTTTGAAACAAACATGTGAGACAATATATATGTACAGATGGTTTTTACCGGAACTAAGACATAAGACTGGCCATTGACAATCGCAACTTCTCGGGCCTTTCCGGCAGGCTCGGAAAAACACCTCGAATGTATTTACATCACCGGATGTTAGAATTTTATACAAAATGGAGTCGCTTCCCATTAAATTAAGTATCGGCTAGACAGTCTTGTATGTCGCTTCTGTGTTATATTTTAGTGTATATCGTTTACTTTAATGAAGTATAAATCACATCTCAAAAGATCGTAAAATGTGTTGTATTTATACATGTTATATTAAGTTTTATAAAAAGGGGGGTTGTCATGGACGCCTGCAGGGTAATTCATTCGAGGTGTTTTTCCGAGCCTGCCGGAAAGGCCCGAGAAGTTGCGATTGTGTCCATTGAATGATAAATTCTTAGTTTAAGATAATAAGTCCTCATAAGATCTATAAACAAAAAAAAACTTCTGTAAAATTAGGGAAAAATTAGGTAGGCAATTTTTCGGTTTGTAGGAAAGAGTTTATAATGGTAGTACCCTTTAACCTCTCCCTTAAAGACCAGTTGTCAGCTTGGTCCTCTCACATCACATAAAATCACGTATGAACATGCTTTCCAGGTATTTGGACATTTTACCTACATCAGGGAACTTTAGGTGAACGTTCTTGAAATAAGACTGTTATAACCAGCTTCACTCGTTGTCCTGAATAAGTCCAATTAGACGAATTAATGTGATATCAGCCTTTTAAATGAGTGTTATTTCATATTCAAATAACTGATATATAATTCTGTTAGCAGTCAAAAGTTGGAAGAAATATTCTCACATTTATTGCCATCACGGTTATCGGCAAATCAATTAGCGATATCAATTTATCATGGTATAATTGTTTAAAGTAGACCAATATGATCTTTATAAAGCGTGAACTATGATAAATTGGTAGTCTTCAAGTACATGTACCAATGATAATTGAAATATATCAAACAAAAGACGGTACTCTTCCGATTTCTCGGTATTAAAGCCCCAAAATTTCGAGTCTTTTATATTAATATAGTAGTATAGATGAAATATTTTTTGTTAAAGAAGTAAGGTATCGTTAGATAACAAGTCCCAAGATTTGAAAATCATGCATCGTAGCGAGGCGGGATGTATTAATTAACACGCAACAATGATGAAACGTGTTGCCCTTTCTACCCACAGTCATCTGCGTCTCCGCACACAGTACAAACGAACTCTGGCGGTTTGGTACCAATGACGGAAGTTTGATGTGTTTCCAACTTAGCAAATGACTATATTTTAATGCTGACTTGTGGAAACAGTCATGCTCATATACAATACGCGGATTATCCTTAGAAAGCACAAAGATCGGAGGGTCATGATTAGTTCCTGTCTGATCCCGACTCCCTATGATCTCCCAGTCCATTAATTTCCTCAATAAGATACGTCTTTCCTTAGTTAAAAAATAATCCGATTAGAGAGATAATAAGAGATAATGATATATTTAATTTTTTGATAAAAAATATGATTTTTACCTAAGTAACACACATAAAAAAACAGTACAAACATTGATTATTTCATGTAGTCTTTCAATTTAATATATCATCCATGGATTGTATTCATTTCAAAAATTAGATTTTCTCAGAAGGGTTAGACGAGGGAGAGAGAGAAAAAAATCACAATTCACGGAAATTGTTTCCAAAAGATTGCCGGGTGCCGTGGAGATTATTGATGAAAGGATATGGTCTCTAAGAGAACCAGAACAAATGATAGTTATATATTAATGCGTGTCTATCTTTGTTACAGAAACCAAGGAAGTGGACTTGACAGAATTGAGTCGCTCAAACCAAAAGGACCTGTGAAATTTTCTCCGTGGAGGCAACAGTAGATACTGGACACCTGTGCACGGGGTGATTCCTGTATACAGTGAGGTAGCGTGAATCACGTTCTGTGTCTATCGTGCACGAGAACTTGCCGGATGGATTACAGTGATATTATTTTGAATTCGCCATTTGTTTTAAAAGACCTGCTTATTTTACATGGGATATACAAAGTTCATTTAGTGTCTGTGCTTTTAATTCTAGTATTTTAATTTATTGATTTTTTTTCTCAATTTAAAAGCATTAGCCTATGAAGTCTGAAAATCTATTAGCATTGTGTGAAAAAACCTTTAAAGTATTCCCCGTTTTATTTCATTATTTCTCACATTTTCAAAAAATTATTTTGCTTTTTTTGCTTTATTTGACGTTTTCAAAATGCTACATTTCTTGCCTTTAACTCCATTGCATAATTGTATCGTTCAAATGTTGATGATGACGAAATTATGACGTAATGAAACGTCATTTGTGATGATTGTCATGGACAGTAAATTGTTTTGACTGTTAGATAATCAGGCCGAGAGGTGCAATATGGTCAGGTGTTGTCAATATTCATAGAGTGTTTCTGAGTTTTTTTATTTGTCACATTATAACAGTTTGTAAATACTGATGATTGATCATCTAAAGGAGAGTTTTTTTTAAATAAAACGAGATACATATTTTTAATTTGGAACTCTTGATGAGACTTTGACGCTGAAACACGATATCTGAACAATGTTGGAAGATTCATCGCTATCAGACGTTATAAATGGTGCCTTTCTCAGGTGCTGATGACATTCACAACTGAGCAGGCTTTTCTCAATAAATCTACTAATCAAACGCCCAGCCTTCGAACATACGCAGCATATATAAATCAGCGGATGTGTTGAACCTTTGTCTTTGACTAACACGCGCTACTCATCCTTCTACATTGTATAACATTTCTTTATTTTCTGACTGTAAATATTATCAAAGCCATTACGTTTCTGTGATTTAAGTTCATTAACGTATCGGGCCGCGGGGTAATGGATTGAATATCCGGTCCCCTCATTAAGCCGCCGTACAGCTTGGAAAAATAGCAACAGAATAGTTCTATAAGTGATGGAGAGCAAGGATATTTTCCAGCTGTTTGTGTCTCTGCCAGCCCTGGTTATCAACATCATAGCTCTCGTAGTGTTACTCAAAAGCCGAAAACTTCCCTACCAAATCAGGATTCTCTCCCTTAATCTCTGCAGCGCGGATTGTCTCTCTAGTCTGTTCCTATGTATAGACCGGCGGGCGTTCGAAATCATTTCTGGAAAAATACTGGAAAAATATTTCTTAATTTTGATATACGCGCAAACTTCTCTAATTTTTATCACCTACTTTAATCTGGACCGATTTCTAGCCTTCATGTTTGCGATGAAATACTACAACTTTTTATCAGCGACAAAAGTGAAGATCGCATGTGCCCTCGCCTGGGTAGTGGGTCCACTTATGACAAGCCTGCAATTCTGCGCCATGTGCTATGTAGATTTCTGTGACAAAGTGTACACTGGAGTCGCAAGTGCGATTTCTGAATACTTTTTCTTTGCCATATTCAGTTCCAACTTGTTCATGTTCGCTTACATCGTCTACAAAATAAGGGTGTGCATGTTTCGAGTGGGACCTACACGACTCAGCGCCTTCAAGCCCCAGTCTCGGCCGCTCTGTCATCAGTTAGCGGGTCAGAGAACGTTTAGGAAGATCGTTGTCATCACGGGTACCTTTTTGAGTCTGTACGCGCCAGGTATGGGGTGGACTCTGATTAAACCCTTCGTTTCCAATTCCAAGGTCGTACTCTACATGAACATGTGCACAGGTATTTTCTTTACAATCTCCACTATTCTAAATCCGATTTTTTACGTTCTTCGTTTTTCTGAATGTCGATTTCAGATTCTTCTATTTCGACACTTGTGTAATAGAGAAAAATACGAAGAAGTTCTAAGAGAGCGCAACAAACACTATGCTACATACAGCATTGATCACTCATTATCGCAACCCGAGCAACCAGATATCTCAGCAAATCGCCACTCGTCGACGAAGCTTTGATAACGCACGCAGCGATCTTACAAACCTAGCAACCGACAACACTGTCAGCACAAACAACTATTATGACTATTGCAATGTGATATCACGACCTCAGCAACCGGACATTACGATAGTGATATAACAATTTGTGCGATTTAAAAATGCAACACAGTGTTAGTACATGTAAGTGCAACTTTGACAAGGTGCGCGGCAATATGACGACATAGGCGCCTGACAATGCAGTGATATAACAATTTGTTTGAAGTTTGGCGAGACGCGCAAAAATATCATAATCCTAGCAGCCGTATACAATGCACTAATATCATGCCCTGGACATCTTTGACAAGGGGTGCAACAACATCAGAATATAAGCAATCTGACGACGCAGCGATATGATATCTGAATTCAAGTATCCATTCAATACTGCATGTGATTCTAGTAATCAAGCAGTGATATCTGAATTCAAACAGCCTTTCAATACTGCGATTCTAGTAATCATGCAGCGATATCTGAATTCAAACAGCCTTTCAATACTGCGATTCTAGTAATCATGCAGCGATATCTGAATATTCAAACAGCCTTTCAATACTGTGATTCAAGTAATCATGCAGCGATATCTGAATTCAAACAGCCTTTCAATTCTGTGATTCTAGTAATCACGCCACGATATCTGAATATTCAAACAGCCTTTCAATGATGTGATATCCTGATCTGATCAACTTTGACAAGGTACGTACCAATATCAGAATCCTAACAATTTGACAACACAGTGATATTACAACTTGTGCATCTTTGAGCATGCGGAGCGTTATCCAGGCCCTAAATCTGTCACTCCGTGATAGCACGGTCCGGTCTTAGAAATTGCGAGTGTACCATTTCGTCGGAAATCTCACGACAAATATCAACGTTCTCTAAACAAAATTACAATGAACGATGAATGCTTGAAGAAAATACTGATGACCAAACAACCCATGAGTCGAGCAGCAGTTGGTTCACAATTCTTAATCACGTTGAGAACGACGTCGCACGACGATGCTAGTCACAAGTTACATCAAGTTATGACAGACAAACAAACGGACCTCAGAAACAAGACTCGAGCTATACATCTCGCGGTATGGAGTATGAATAAACAGAGGATTGCAGTCTTCTTGTGATTTTGGAATCTGCATTTCTTTGTGTGTTTAACACAGGACATAAATAATTCGACAGTAAAACTTTCGCTTTTGTGAGTGTTAAATTGTTTTTAATCTTAATAAAGAAATAGATCAATGGAAAAAAATATTTATATTCTCCCTCACTGCGTTCGTCCGAATATAAAACAATAAAGTGCTAAATGAATAAAAATCAAGTACTACATAGGTACGCTGCTCACTAGCGTTATTTTATTTACACAAAAACACGTAGCAACAACAATCTGTGAGCCCAAAATCAGCGCATTCCATATCATCCGCCATTTTACCTTACTTAAATCACAACTAGCGAGCGAGCTTAGAGTGCCCCGCCAACGCATGGTCCTACTATTTATATTACCTGATCACGTGATCCGAAACCTTTTCGAGTACGTATGAAAACCAATCACGCACATAATTCTAACTATCAAATGTAGATAACCAGCAGACAAGAATTAAATGTAATTACTGGTCAAAGATAAAGAGAATAGCGTAAACAATGCCAAATAATCACAACCATAAAAAACGAACAGTGTTCATACCATTACCTAGTTTCTTACAGCGGCGTTGACCTCCTACAGTCCCTGTCCCGCCAAAATGGATACACGGGCGTTTTAGAAAAGTATCCCCCCAACCCAACCCCCATCCACCCCACAGATTAAAACCCCAATAAATAAACCCATAATGTATGGTTGACTATCCTTTTGATAGATGTTCCTTTAAAGGATTGCACACCATGTCCCTTATCTATAATATCTAAAAATTTGACCGACATTTATCCGTTATTGCCACATGCACGATGTCACGCATGACCGTCACGTGTAGCGTTCTACCCGGTGAGTAAGCGACACGTTGGTAGCAAGGGGTAAATAAAATCAAAGTACTGAAGAACTGACAGGAGTTGATTTTGTCGATGTTTACAATATGTTATTTTGCATGACAATTACATGAAGTCTCTACTTTGTATTTGAATTACGCACATTTTTATGATATGAATTTTTTGACTTTTTCGACAGGAATGTCGAGAAACCCCCATATGAATAATGTTAAGTAATATTTAAAGATAAAATTAATTCAATCAAACTATGTATCAGTAATAGAATTATTTCTCCAAGCAATATTGAACTCTAGTCTCGCTCAACCAAACGCTCGGCTGACACCGTAAATCTCCGACAAGCAAGAGACTCTCTGCTTATCTGAGATTTACAGAGACAGCCGAGCATCGAGTTACTCTGGCGTAGGAATACATACGACTACAAAACATATCTAAATTGTTCTTACCATTTAAAATCTGACTATTTTCAAGGTATTTATAAATATGTTTTATTGAAAAACAATGCTTTACCATACATTACATCGAATTTATCAATTATTTTCAAGAACTAAGTCTTGTCAGCAGCGATGATTTGTGCTGAGGCAATCGCAACTTCTCGGGCCTCTCCGACAGGCTCGGAAAAAAGAAGTTGCGATTGGTGCTTAGGTCCAAACACTGTTTCACTTTCGGTTTGTCCGAGTAACTGCATAGGAGAGTTGATTAAAATCAACTCCTAAAAATGCTTTGAGTATCATGAAGGGATGATTTTGGTCGGGATATGGCCAAATCCAATAAAGCCTTTTGGTTAATTGTTGTCCTATACTCTGTCCCGAGTTTTTGCTTCCACCTCTTTTTGTTAGATATTTCGATAATCATAAATACCTCTGTGCTCAAACTACGTTCATCCATATGAAAAATATCCAGATTATCCGTTTTGAAACGCCCCCTCTACCTCTTCAGGTTTCAATACGCATCCAAAAGTAGAAAGTCTACGGGGATTTTGCATTGCATCAGCCATTAATAAGCCCGGATGATAACGTTGAAAAATTGCGCGAGGTATCCCGAGTATTTCCGAATGGAGAAAAATGTAAACATTTCCCATTATAAATCTCCGTAAGAAATTTGTTTTCGTTTATGTGAACTTTTATGAGTAAAAAATGATAATTGTTTAATGAAGATATATTGGACATATTCCCTTTTATCGATTTCAACTGTATTTCTTTCACAGGTATGTGTATTTTTATTTAGAATCATCAAAAAGTGGTGGAAGCAATAACTTCGGACAGACTATAATCCAACTGATGTTAACGTTTTCAATTTAAAATGCTTAGCGTTAGCAAATAATGTATTTTTTATCTGCAATGATCGCTACCTTTATAACCGGTGTTGTATAGCAGTTTTTCCCCCATAGTAGCTTTTCCCCCCGGAAAACCTACTATATAGTAAACTCTCCCCCCGGGGGGAAAAGCTACTACATAGTAGCTATTCCCCCATAGTAGGGTTACTCCCTCACGTTTTTGGTTCAGATTTTATAAAAAATATTTATGGAAATCCAGTAAGGATTAAAATCAATGTTTCTACACTCTCAGGTTACATACATGTATATCTGCATTCATCTGTAAAGGTTAAGTTTCGTTTTGCCGATTTATTATTTTTATAGACAATGCTGAAAGTTGAACATGTGTGTAATGGAATTACACATAGAACTTAATTTAGGTAATTTATTGAAAAAGTTATGACAAGTTATACACTTATATGCATAATTCTGTGTTCTGAAATTATATTAAACGAGAATGCTTTAAGAATTTCTTGATAAATTTATCCGACTGTTTATCTGTTTGTGAAAATTTCATCCAGGCTAAACCTCTGTTTTAGAGAAATTTTGTTTCCGATGTTTCAGAGCCCGATTTTTAAAATCCTATTATAATAATTACAGTGCATATTCTTTAGGGTCCAATGTCTCATAAACCAGAGATGACCATATCACCATATTTTTATAGTGGCAGTGGTTTACCACTTGAAGATGACTCTGAAAATTTCAGCTCTCAGGGTAGGCCTGGGGCCCTTGATGTTTCAGGTCCCGATGATTAAAACCCCATTATAATGATTGAATAGTGTTCTATCAGTTGGAACCCGAATCTCAAATTCTAGAGATGACCAATTAACCATATTTTCACAGTCATAGTGGTATACCACTAGTAGATGACACCGAAAATTTAAGCCCCCCTGCAGGGTAGGAGCCTTTGTTGTTTTCAAGCCCGATGTTTGAAATCCAATTACATGTACATGTATAAAGAATATGTATTTTTAGGGCCCCATATCTCAAAAACTATAGATGACCACATGAACATATTTTTACGGTCATTTAAAAGTAAAAACATCTTTTAAAAATACACAATCACTCATTTATTTCTTTATCAAAATGATTGAAAATTACGTTTAATTCTGCTGCTTTTTTTTTAATTTACGAATAAAATTTTTTAAAAAGGTACGCGGGTAAAATTCATTATTCTTCAAAACATTTAATCAATTCATAAGATGACTAATGATATAATAAATAATTAGATAAATAAATCAATGAACTTTTATTCATAAAAGGAGAAACCGAAAATCAAAAATAAGTAACCAACCTAAGCGCATATACGACATTTTTACTTGTTAGTTGATTAGAAGAACAAGCTAATTTTTTTTTTAAAGTCAGCTCATCACAATATATGTGTTGGTTGTTTTTTGTTTTTGTTTTGTTTTTTTAATTACCCTTGTTTAATTGTTCGAAGAAATAATATGGTACACAAGTAAATCTTTATTGCAAAAATATGAAACAAATAGTAGAATTTTTTAGGTAATTGAATCGTATATCTTGATTTATATAGCATCGTTTTCAAAATTGTATATTTATAAATCACGTTGCAAACTTGAAAGTGAAAAAAATTAGCAAATAGTGAGTGACAATATAAACATAAAGTTAGTTCATGCTCCATTTCACATTTTCCAAAGTAACCAGCAAAGATACCGACATTGTTCTGGTTGTGAAGACATTTCATTGTTTTTTAAAATGTTTAAATCATAATATCTCGTGTTTCCTAGAAATGTGCTTAAAATTATTAATATGCGTAACTATAAAACGAAATGGTAAACACTAACTTTATACATGCTTTTAATACATAATTAAAATACCCCTTAACCATGATTTAGAACCCCATCAATCAAAGTAAAACTAAAATATTTCAGTTTCTCGTCATCATTGCATCCTGTCTCCCGTTTGATATTTAGAAGAAGAAATATATAATTGTTTTACCAATTCTAACGGTATTAATTTAAAATTGATAGCCTTTTGGACAAAGGGAGTAATACATTTCCACTTTTTATTCCATTCCTCTACAAAATTAAGTCAAGATTAGTCAATTAGTTCCCTGGGAGAAGCTTATACATTGATGGTAATACATTGGAAAATTAAATTTCCAAACCAGCGTATTTTCACCCAAATATGTTCTCACGTGTTCATAACGTCGAAGTCAAAACTGTAGATAAGCATCGATTAGATGAAAAAGATTCGAGGTATTCCGAAATCCGTGTAAAAGGTGTTCCAAAAAGGGGTGAGAACAGGTGAAATAAACGATATTTACACATGCATGTTATGAAGGCGCATGCCTTAATTCATATTTGGGGTTGAAAAACCATGTATTTTATTCTATGTATTAATAAATGCCATAATTATCCTTATTTGTGAGAAATTAATATCATATCAGTTATTGCAAATTATTGTCACGAATGGTCCGCAATAAACATGGCCGGAAAGTAAAAATGGGGGAAAATCCACTATATAGTAGGCTTTCCGTGGGGGTAATCTGGCTATAAAAAGGGGGAAACCCCACTATATAGTCAGCTTTCCGTGGGGGAAAAACTGCTATATAGCCATTTTTCCGGGGGGAAGAACTGCTATATAGCCATTTTTCCGGGGGGAAAGATGGCTAGGGGGAAAAGGCACTATATAACACCGGTACCCGCATTGGACTCATCAAAGAAAGCATAACGTAGTTGAAGTTTGCCGGTTTCTTCTGTGATGAAAAGGAATTAAATGATTTTTATAAGAATTAATCATTTAATTGCATTGTATGCTTATCCTTGTTTTTTTTTAAGTAAGCATGGAATGAAAATTCACCGGCGCGGGATATGATGAAAAATATGACGATGACAGCAGAGACATAATTAAGTCTCTGATGACAGGGAAATATGAAGTTTTATTGCTCTGGCACGTTATTGTCTACAACCACTCAGATGTCGCGTTATATATAGTATAATCATATTGAGGTATAATTAGACTGGTCCTCTGTCTCTATCGTAAGAAAGAGACAGAGGACCAGTATATCGCGCATATCAGACAGGCATTGCCAGTCTAAGGTATAACAAGGAATAGCTTTCCAAAAAGCTTGCCTGACTAAACAAAATTATTAAATGGAAGCATGCATGTATCAATTAGCCTATCTTATCAAAAATAAAGTTTAATTTTCGCTGCTGATCATAAATTTATAAACGGAACCTGAAAATTTAAGGCGAAATGTCTGTCTTTTCTTCGATCTAGAACCTGTACATATATGTCACTTAAAATTCATTTATTTTATTTATAATTCATTTTATTAGGAATGCATGTACACATACCATATAAGTGCATGTAAGCTTGAGAGCTGGAGAGTAAATAGTCGTTTTTTTAAAAATTGTATTTGTTATTTTAGGTGCAAAATCAACTGAAAGGCATTTTAAAAAATTTCCAACCATATGAAATATGAAAGGGTATACAAACACGTATTTTTTTTAATATGTGTGGGCAGTTTCATCAAAATCATCTTGACAGGCAATTAAAAAAGGGTGAATTCTTAAATTCCTGAAAAAAACCCTAACTGTAACTTCAATTCAATTTGAATTCCTTATTTGTAGTTTCATTTCTTGCATGCTCCTACAAAAGTGGAAGAGGGGGGGGGGGGGGGAACTATGATATTTCCCTTTATCATATTAAGTTAAGAAAAGTGCCAGCTGCCAAAAAATGAGGAGGGGGAGCAGCCCCCCTTCACCCCAACCCCATATGCTACGTGTCTGGGATGTAAACAAGCGGTGTGCTCTGGGGTATTCGAATGATCCCAACGGACTCGTCAACTAATCGGCGCGCAGAAACTATGAATGAGACATTATGGCGCGAAGTCCTGCTATTACCGTTCACGCAACGAATGAACTCATCCATTGGCAGACTTCCATGGGGAGGGGGTCTGATGAATTTTTGACATTTGTTTTGTAACAGCTACATATATGTATATTATACTTTGGATCGGATGTTTTGGAAGAAATTTATCGAATTAAGACACACACTTGATTAGTAATTGTTAAATGTAGTAATATACATTTAGTAAGACACGCGAGTTATGATCCCTTTTCAAGATTAAACGAAATCGCCCAAATGAACGAAAATCGGGTCACACCCTGCTTTGGCGATTTAGTTCCTCCAGTAAACATTCCAGCTGTATAAATATCTATTTGTTTTAATCCAAACTGATGACTCTCTTGTAATAATGATAATCCAACACCAATTATTACTTACATTGTACCGTAATAGTCAATATGTTACAACTTGTTGCGATGACCCCCTCTCCCTTTTCCACCGTTCAAATATGGTGGAATGCTGATCTATTTTTAAATCAGGATTACACACGTGCACTGCATGGTGAAAGTCCCTTTTACTTGAAAACTCTTGCTCACTGTTGTTATTACATGCCAAATAACATTTTCATCAATTATGAACGTAAATGCTGACATCTTAGACATGCATCGGTTGATCTTTTTTGTGAAATATCATGATATTGCTTGTCCCATTGCCTGCACTGTTTCGGAGAATGCAACTTTTAAACCTTAGATATGCCTGACGTCAGGCAATAAGACAGTATATGCTCTTATTTGTGCGTGCGCAATTCATATGGGCATTTTACACGCCTTATTCACCCATCTTCTTCCTTTATGATAACTCCACACATGGATTTTCGTATTCAGTGTAAAACAGCAGAGGCTTGTGTAAAAAAAAACCCCAAAAAGCAAAAAAGAAAAAAAAACATCGCTAAAATGTGGGTACATTGGAGGGAAAATATGTTATTTTTCCTCCTTCGCTAGCCAAGGGTTTTCGGTCCACTTCTGTTAACCCTTTTTTCACACACCTGTGGTAAAACGTACTCTTTAACTTTGTAAACTTTTTCAAACCATGACAGTAAACTACTGCGACTAAAAAAAAACTTATGCCAAGAATTATCACAAGATATGATGACAGGTTTAAATGAGATCCGCTCCACTGAATCAGATCTAAATGGTCACATGACAACAAGATGTCGGTATACAGCGCTGTGCTGCTGTTTGGTTTCATTTCAACAGGCGCTGCTGTACTAACCACCAGTTTGAACGGAGTATGGACTTTGACGGAAAAAGAAGGCATTTATAAATATTTATAACCTTTTTTAATAATAATGATCATACTAGGATAAACTGTCACCTGGTCACGTCCCAATAATCTGATAATCTCAGACTCGGCTCGACTTGATATTTGGAATGACTCCAGTCTTACCTCAAACGTGAACATCACCGGGCTCAAACTTTCACATAAACATCCCATTTCCTGTGTGAAATTTTTTTTAATTCATTGTCATTGAACCAAGAGATATTCACCTGTCAGCCCAAATCGTTCTTTGATCTATCAACATGGTGTCATCTTTTGCTACTTCATTAACTTTATATCAACTTCTTTGTCATAAGATGTGTTTTTCATGATGATTTATTTGTATTTTATACTGAATACAGAACACAACATCAGCATCACCGGGCAAGTTCCTGGCAGCATGTACACTGCTCTGATGGATCATAAAATAATCCAGGATCCGTATTACCGTGACAACGACATCCGCTACCGCTGGATTGGTCTGGCTGACTGGACGTACAGCCGGGTATTCAATGGTAGGGAGGCTGGTCACTGAGGATGTAGCTACATGTATGTGTGGTCTCCAGTGAAGGCTTTTTAAAAAAAATTATGGATGGAGTTAGGTTTTTGATACTCAAGAAATGGGGGAATGAAAATGATAATGAGGAACCAGTGTTGGTAATTGTTTAAGGAATAAGGAGTATTATGAGGTGATAATGTTGGTCGGGCTGTGATCAAATCCAATAAAGCCCGGCGGGCGTTACGTTAGATTTAATAACACCCTGACAGAAATTATTACCTCTTAATATTCAAAGAATGATTCCTTATTACTTATATCTATATAATTTTCAGTAGTTGTAGGATTAGAATTAGAATGAATGAATGAAAAAGTATGCAAACCGTGTTTGTGCCCTGACAATACTTCATTTCAATTTTATATTGAAATGTATAGTACAAAATCGATTCGTAGTGTTATCACAGACAAAGACACTGGAAAATGTAAATATATAAATATAAATCGTCAAGTACAGTACTCCCAAAATTAGTGTCCAGTGTTGCATGCCTATACAATTAACTGGAAAGTAATTTCCATTGATTTTTAGGGATTTTACTCAAATCAATAGTATAGACTGTCATTGGAAGATAGCACACTAATTTGAATCAAGCAGCTCTGCTATTATATTTTGGTGAAAAAATATGAACTCTGTAGCACATGATTGACAATGAAGAAGTACTGAACTGTACATGACATTATTATGTTTGATAAGTTATCTCTGAATTTTAGTTTTGTTTTTCTCTCTTTGTGTGTCAGTCTCATCACAAATGATGTCAATGGCGAACATAAAACTGGTGTGTGAGGGTCTGGACACATTCGCCACGGTAACCATAAATGGACACTTGGTGGCAGAGACCAACAACATGTTCGTGAAATATGTGATGGACATAAAACCCTATGTAAAGGTACGTCACACTATGTTAATGTAAGTCACACTACATTAAGGTAAGTCACACTATGTTAAGGTCAGTCACACTATGTTAAGATAAGTCACACTATGTTAAGGTAAGTCACATTATGTTAAGGTAAGTCACACTATGTTACAGTAAGTCACACTATGTTAAGGTTAGTCACATTATGTTAAGGTAAGTCACACTATGTTAAGGTAAGTCACACCAATGTTTAAGTAATTCATAACAAGAGAATTAGGAGAAGAAGTATCAGGAAACGATCAGATTAATCTAAAGAAGGAGAGGACTTCTGCCTTCTTGTCCACACTTAATAATGGAAACCATTTGTATCATACAAACTATTTTTACACTATTAATCTTTTTTACCTGCATCTTTAGTCTATTGATTTAGCAAAATACTTTTATATATAATATTTGGTTTCAATTTTAAAAGCTTGTTTCTGTTCGTTTAATTAAAGGATATGTGAAATGAAATATGCGAATGATATGTAATTAAAGTTTAGGTATTTTAGATGCATTGAACTTGATTAAATTAAGAAATGTAGAGGAAGAAAATAAAGTTATTCCCCTTGTATGATAAGTCAATAGATGTCACTCTTCCACAGCTAGGAGAGAACAGTATCAGTGTGTCCTTCAAGTCGGCGGTCAAGCAAGCAGCGATTCTGGCCAGCAACCACAGCTACTTGATCCCGCCCGCTTGTCCAGTCCCTCAGTACAAGGGAGAGTGTCATGTCAACATGGTCAGGAAGGAGCAGTGCTCCTTTAGCTGGGACTGGGGGCCGTCGTTCCCCACCCAGGGGATATGGTAGGTACAGTCAGATATACAGGTCAGGAGATTACCTGGCAAGTATTTGTTTTTAGAGGAATGCTTTCAAAAAAGATAGCTCATGGTCTAAATTAGGCCAAATAATCAGTGTTTTTTTGTCTCTTAGGTTAAGAAGTGACAGGCAGGCATTTTATTTCATGACATAACTGGTTAAAGCTGAACATAGCTTGTAAATAGGCACCGTCACACAGGTATAGGTAACTCTTGATGGCTCGAAATGCAATCGCTTTAAGTTCATGAACACTCGAAGAGAGTCAAGGGTCCCAAATTTTTTCCCTATATAAATACCTGGTAGGAAAATTTACTCTTGATTTCTCGAACTCTTGATCTCTCGAAGCCTTTGATCCCTCGAAGTTAAATTGTAGTCTCATTATTCCTAATCTGTTGTTTTTAATATTGATACCTATAAGTGGCAGTGTATAGACAAACGTTATCTAACTAACACCTTCTTAGTCAGTTAAATGGCGTTAGACATTGGACCCAAGTAACAGGTGTTTTTATTCAGGCGACACTTCTCTTGCCTGCAAGGTGATACGTGTTCAATGATTGACCATACACTTACCTAAGGCCTAAAAAAAATAATGGCGTGTTTCCGCTTTCATGCTGAAAAAAAGTAGGACAGTTATGACAAGGAATTTAATATTAATAAGTAGGTTGAAATTTTTTTTTATATCTTTTTCAAGTGATTTTTTTTCCTTTATTGGAGTATGTATTGAGCAGTATCAATATGTGCCTGTTAGATACTGACAATGCTGAATGTAAAAAATGAGAAATAAGTTTTAATATCTTCCCTGACTATTAAGCTGACCAAAAGAAAACAAAAATGATGATTTATATTATTCAGACACTTCCTCTGCCAGTGATGAGAGCATCATTATTATCTACAACACACATAAACACACAGCCATTTTGAAACAAAATGTGTGAGTTACTTAGCTTTGAAAAGAGTAACTGCTACAAGCATTTTTGTGACCAAATCGTATAAAAATGGAAAATAAAGGATTACCTGTCAAAAATCCTTTTAAAAAAGTCTTAAGTCAGGGTTAAAAGCTAGGGTTGGTCGGGAAAGGGGCAACAAACCAATTTTTTTCTTAGACCTTAAACCTATGATTAACATCAGCCGTCTGAGAATATAATTTGGAGACGCAGTGAAAATGAGACGATAATTTTTAGCCATAGTCAAAATTTATGAATTATGAAATTGTAGAAGTTATGGATATTAGCATCATTGTCATGAAATGATTACCGGGTATTGCTGAACAAGTTCTTACAGCTGGTGAAGGACCCGTACAGTGGGTACAGTGGGTGATACTCAGTTATCAATGTTACAACATGTCAATGCAGTCAGGTACATTTAGTACTGTGCAATCTAGTCAAAATATGATGCTTAGAATAAATAGTTATCATGACTTTATTTAATATCTGTTTTTATTTAGTTTTTAAAACATCCAGATCTTTATATTCAACATGTGCCTAAGGTAAGTACTAAATAAATAGCTTTATCATAACATCTGGTAAGACTAATTTTAAAACCCGTCGGTTATCCTGGAAAATTCCAAATTCTTATAACACAGTGAGGAAAAAGATGTATGTCCACACAGGTAAGACCTCTGCAGAGAAATACTTTTAACTGTTAAGAGGTCTGTAGCCTATGTAAGGGTTGTAGGGATTAGGGATAGCTGTGATGGGAGAGAAAATTGGCATGCCTATTTATTAGCGGTGTTCATGCAGCTTTAAGGTAAAGAAATTGAAAAATTGCATTATTTTCCTTAACATGACTGTTCAATAATAATGCATTGAAAGCATGTGAGAAATTTAAGAAGTCATTAATTGCATTTGTTTTTTTTACTTAATTTGTGTCTGTATCAGTAAATGTTCAGTGTAGTATGCTCAGTATGTTTCATTTCTCATTTGTACATAGGCGAGATATTTACATAGAGTCATTCAACACGACAGCCATTCGTAGCTTCACTGCTGAGACACTGAAAGGTATCAAAAAGATCTATATATTGAGATATAGGATAGTAGAGCTAGATATCAAAAAGATCTAGATATTAAGATATAGGATAGTAGATCTAGATATCAGAAAGATCTAGATATTGTAGATCTAGGATAGTGGATCTAGATATCAGAAAGATCTAAATATAAAGAGTCAAGGTGTACACTAGCCTAGATGTACAATAGTCTAGCTGTACTCATAGTATTTTTAATTGAATAATGTTGAATAAATGAATTAAAACTTGTTTGGAATGAAATGTGTTTAAATGAAATGCTGATGAAAAAATTTGAAGTGGCAATTGTAACCATTTAAGAAAATGTGAATGAATGATATTTGTGATCAATTCTCTTTCGTGTCTCAATATACATGTGTCTTTGTTTGGCTGTTGCAGACACTGATGGATCATGGGTAATTGACACAGAGGTACTCTTGGATGTTCCTGAGGGTGAGACGGTAGAAGGCTCTGTCAAGATCCGGTTTGATGTGACAGGCATGGGAAGCAAGCAGGTCCATACCCTGACGTCAAACAACAACAAGATCAAACAGAGGCTGCAACTAGACAGGGTAAGTCAGGGGAGGTTTCAAAACCTGAAATAAATGTCAACAACAGATGTGTCAGGGAGGTTTCAATAATTGTAATATACCAACAGGGATATGTCCAGGGAGGTAGCGCAGTCCACAGGGTAAGTCAGGGGAGGTGTCAAAACCCCAAAAACACAACAACAGGGTACATCAGGATAATTCTCACAGCCTTTAAAATAAACAGTGACAGAGTAAGTCAGGGAGGTTTCAAAACTTCCACATATACAATGACACAGTATGTCAGGGGTGGTCTCAAAACCAGTAATGTACACAAAGAGAGGGTTAGTTAGGGGAAGTCTCAAAATCCATAATACATACATACACTAACCGGGGTATGTCCAGGGAGGTCTCAGATCTAGTTATTACATGTATTGATAATGACAAAGTATCATGTGGCAAAAGAGGTATCAAAATTTATTTATTTGCAAAATGACAGGGTGTGGCAAGGAGGTCTGAAAACGTATTAATATAGTTTACATAATTGATAGAGAATGTTTGGGAGATTACAAAACTCATTTATAAACACAACGGTAAATTATGTCAGGGTAGGTCTCAAAACACACTGATAAACTTACAAAATGACAGAATGTGTTGGGGGTTTCTAAAACTTAAATACACAATAACAATTGTAACAGAGACACTTACTGCCTCTGCTGGGGTTTGAACGCGGGTCCTCTGGTATGCCAGTCCAGCACTCTACCAATCCAGCTAAGCAGTTAACCCACTAGCCAGAGCTAGTAAGAATATTATATACCTGACTCTACCACACAATGTTAAATTAAGATTGCACATGAAGATATGTCAGGGTAGGTCTTAATTAAACCCCACAAAATAGACAATGAAAGGGTTTATATAACTTCTAAAATCATTTTGTTCTATATTTTGATCCAGGTCTTTGTTCAAGAGTGAACTGTTATGGAGCACAACATCTTTATCAACTTTATGCTCCTTTCATGAGTTCTAATGGTGAATAAACATATAACAATGTTAAACTAAGATTGCAAATTAAGAGGGTATATCGGAGGAGGTCTCAAACTCCAATAACAATTCTTAAATCATTTTGTTGTGTACATGTTTTTTGATCCAGGACTTTGTTGTACAAGAGTGGTGGCCACACGGTTATGGAGCCCAACATCTTTATCAACTCTACGCTTTCTTCACAAGTTCTGATGGTCGCACCATATCAGCAAAAAAACTGACCCTTGGTTTCAAAACAGTGGAGTTGGTGCAGGACTTTGTGTCTGGAGATCCCAAACAAGGTGTTAATCGATTCTATACAAGTTTATCTCAGTTGTCATTCTAAGCAGTAGGGGGGGATTCTAGTATTGAATGTTTGTCTGACAGCTCAGTGCATTTCATTATTAACTTAATGACATTTTTTGAAGAAAAATATGATATTTTTCAAGGATTATACAGTGAAACTTCTCTAAACTGGCAGACTGCCGGACCTGACAAAATGGCCGGTTTACAGGGTACCGGGTAGTTTGTTTTGAAAATATAATGAATTATATTCATAAATATTGTTATACAAAGTTGTATAAAAGAATTATATAAAGCTAAATAATTTTGTAAAATGAAATATGCCTTTCAAAATGTCATTCAAAGTTTGATTTGTGAGAAAGAAATACCAGTAATTATTATCAAAATCTTAATTAAATTTTAAAGATAATTGGTGAATATTTTTAATCGGCAAAAATATTTCATAACAGCCATATGATAATGATGAAGTAAAGGTTTTAGTAATTCTACCTCATTTAAACATATTATACAACTGTGATGTTCTATATAATAATGGGATCTAAACAATCATCAGTAACCATTGCCCTCCTATTGCAGGTAGATCTTTCTTCTTTAAGATTAATGGAGTGCCCATCTTCCTGAAGGGCAGTAACTGGATCCCAGCGGACAGCTTTCTTGAGCGGGTGACCAAAGAGAGGCTGAGGAACCTGCTCCAGTCGGCCAGGGATGTCCACATGAACTCCATGAGAGTGTGGGGAGGAGGGGTAAGTCAGAGAAGAGAAGTGTTAGTAAGAGAGGGAGGAGGGGTAAGTCAGAGAAGAGAAGTGTTAGTAAGAGAGGGAGGAGGGGTAAGTCAGAGAAGAGAAGTGTTAGTAAGAGAGGGAGGAGGGGTAAGTCAGAGAAGAGAAGTGTTAGTAAGAGAGGGAGGAGGGTAAGTCAGAGTGGAGAAAGGTAACCTAGCAGTAAGGCCATATAAAATTAATATTTAGATTCTCATCCTGCGGGTGCCCTATAGTAATCACTCTGTCCGTCCGTCCTTCTGTCTGTCCGTCTGTCACTCTTCCGTCCACAAATTTTCTGTTTTTTTTCTAATAACTTTTTTTATGGTTGCCCAATCAAGTTCAAATTCTGTATGGTAGTTCAGTAGGCAGAAATACATATTTTGATGCTAAGTTTGGTTCTCTGTGTCTTCTGGTTTGGAGCTGGGGTGGTGGGGTAGATTCCTTAACTATGCATAAGAATAATGGGCAAAGAGAGATAACTGCTGAGAATGTTACCATTGTATACTAGGAAGGCTGTGCAATATTTGTCCTTTGGGATTAATTAACCTTCCACAAGAAGAAAATCCTAAGCTTTATCTTTATCTGTCACATTGAGATTAATTACTGCACTGCCTGTGTCTGCAAATGAACTTTGTTTTGAAGTTAAGGTAAATTTTGAATGATGTGTAGTTTTGTGTACATTTTTTGAAATATGGATTTAAAATATAATATTCATACTTTATTTTGGTTAAAATACCGTACACAATGATTTATGATAATTTTATTGAATTCTAAAATCAAGATATATATTAAGATATCCTTTTTCACTATTTTATTTTTTAATTATTTAATGCTGTTAATTTTAACAGGTAATCAGATAATAACCCCATTCTGTCATTTCTGAAAAAACAAATCTTATTGTAAATTTAGAAGAAAAGGATGAGAGATGAACAATTAACCCCCTGGGATTAATTATCTTGCCTGCTACAGAAAATTTAGAGGCTTATCTCTATCTGTCATATGAAGATTAATGAACACCTTTGTCTGCAACTGATGTTTGTTTTGAAGTTGAGGTCAACCCTGGGTGATACAATGTATTTGCATTCACTGAAGGCTTGCATTTTATAAAACACCTGTTTAAATCTTTTTTAAATACACATTTAATTTAGTTTTTTTTATAAGACATGAGGTTATCCCTGTTTTATGCAGATACAAGGTTACTATTTAGAGTTTTTGGACATTCAGGAATTATCTTGAAATTTTAAAAATACAGTTGTTACTTATGATTTTCATATTTTTTTTTTTCAATGTAATCAGTCCATTAGCTGCACCCGTATATTTTTATTAACACTTTTTAAAATGGATGAAAATCATATCCAACTACAAATCATGAGATCCTATATATTGCAGTTCTTTCATCTTATGCCGGGCATTTATTTTTCATCATTGTTGATATAAAGAGGATGGAATTCAAAGTTTTTTTCACTTCTGTATATTAATTGTCATAGCGGGGCCCTTCCTGACTGGTCAGTTTTCTAGTTATTTTTTATTTTTTCAAAAACACCTTTTTCACCGTTTATGTTCTAGAAATAACAACTGCTCTATTCTTTTAAGTTGTTAATGCTAATGTGAGTACAAAAACCCACTTGTAATCTTTTAATTCCATTTTATTTCGACTTAACTGTTAATGCATAAAAGACATTTGTAGCCTTATAATAAGAAACATTAGTTGAATCCACATGTTTAGGCAGCCATTAAAATGTTTTGGAATTTTTTATATACAGTCCGATTTTTTTTCCTGAAATTTTTTTTCCACACAAATTTTTTTTTCAAAATGAAATAAAATACATTGGGGCGGCCCATTTTCAGAGGGGCAGGCGGGAATGAGAATCTAAAAATTAATTTTATGGGGCCTAAGTGGAGAGTAAGTCAGTTGGAGAAAGGTGACCTAGTGGTAAAAGGTAGGTAAGTCAGAGTGGAGAAAGGTAACCTATTGGTAAGAGGTGGGTAAGTCAAAGAAGAGAAATGTAACCTAGCAGTTAGAAGAAGGGTAAGTCAGAGTGGAGAAAGGTAACCTAGCAATGAGAGGTAAGTAAGTCAGAGTGGAGAAAGATAACCTAGTGATAAGCAGTGGATAAGTCAGAGTGGAGAAAGGTAACCTAGTGGTAAGAGGTAAATAAGTCAGAGTGGAGAAAGATAACCTAGTGATAAGCAGTGGGTAAGTCAGAGTGGAGAAAGGTAACCTAGTGGTAAGCAGTGGGTAAGTCAGAGTAGAGAAAGGTAACCTAGTGGTAAGAGGTAAGTACCAGTAAGTCAGAGTGGAGAAAGGCAACCTAGTGGTAAGCAGTGGGTAAGTCAGAGTGGAGAAAGGTAACCTAGTAGTAAGCAGTGGGTAAGTCGGAGTGGAGAAAGGTAAGCTAGTGGTAAGAGGAGGGTGAGCCAGAGTGGAGAGAGGTAACCTAGTGGTAAGAGGTGGGATAGTCAGAGTGGAGAAAGGTAACCTAGTGGTAAGAGGAGGGTAAGTCAGAGTGGAGAAAGGGAACCTAGTGGTAAGAGGAGGGTTAGTCAGAATGGAGAAAGGTAACTTATTGGTAAGAGGGGGGAGGGAAAGTCAAAGTAGAGAAAGGTAACCCAGCAGTTAGGAGAAGGGTAAGTCAGAGTGGAGAAAGGTAACCTAGCAATGAGAGGTGGGTAAGGCAGAGTGGAGAGGTTACCTAGCAGAAAGAGGAGGGTATGTCAGAGATAGGTAACCTAGTAGTAAGAAGTGGTGGTAAGAGGAGGGTTAGTCAGAGTGGAAAAAGGTAACCTAGTGGTAAGAGGAGGGTAAGTCAGAGGGGAGAAAGGTAACCTAGTGGTAAGAGGAGGGTAAGTCAGAGGGAAGAAAGACGTAAATACATGTACATAGGCAGAGAAGTGGTAGGTAAATTAGAAGGAGAGGGTAAATTAGTTGGGAAGAGGGCAAGAAAGGTGAGGTACATCAGACTGCAGGTAGATAAGATACAGGAAATGAGGCAAGTCAATTGGGATAGGCTAATAAGCTGAATTTATACAGAGTTTTAGCATACTTCGTGTTGCAAAACTTGACAAATTGTGTCTGTCAGTTTTCGGTTCAATAAGAAGGATTCAATAATCATTTGTTTTATCAAGAGTTAGTTGTCTTATTTTGTGGTTGATGCTATTTTAAATTAATTCTGTGTCTGTGGTGGTCTACAGGTGTATGAGTCGGAGGACTTCTACGAGCTGGCCGATGAGCTAGGGATCCTGATCTGGCAGGACCTGATGTTTGGGTGTGCCATGTACCCCTCGGACCCCCAGTTCCTGTCCACGGTCAGCGACGAGATCTCACAACAGGTAGAGGAACTGGTTTATTCTGCCAGGGATTCATTTATTGTTGAACTTCACTAATAATCACCGACTTGATGATTTTGACATTTAACCAAGCTATGTGTGGAGGTATGGCCTCCCTTAAACATATTATGAAGGCACTGAATGTACTATTATATAAAATTGCAATGAAAGACGAAATTTTAAATAATAAAATTTTGACCCATGAAGTTGTCTAAGTTCTGCTCTAAAAAAAGCATAATTATTTTAAGTATCAGACAATGGTAAATAAGTTAGATCACATAAGAGCATCTTTTTTTTTAACAAAGTGTCAATTTGAGAGTATTTAGTTTTTGTCTTTAAGGTCAGGAATGCTCATAAGATATTATAATCCATCACTACTTCTATTTATCACTGCCTGCTACAGAATGCCCAATATCTTGGATTATGTATTTGTTCCAATGTATCCAACATACTTATACAACTGAGGTGTAAATTTTTGTATATCTCAGGTGAAACGTCTCAAGTCGCACGCTTCCTTACTTCTGTGGAGTGGGAATAACGAAAATGAGAAAGCTCTACGACAAAGCTGGTACCCCTAACCATTATTAATTCAATCTTTGTCAAATACACAGATATTTGTTTGTTTTGTGTTCCTTTGTGTTCAATATAATCCATATTGTGGAATCATTTCAATCCGTGGGGGCAGTTTTAGTGGATTGTGGGGGTTTTGTTTATTCGTGAGGATATAATTTTGTGGATGCATCGGTTTTCAGTTTAAGGTGGTCTGGGACATTTGTTATTATTAATGTGGATTAAAGTACATTATAATTAAATTACTTTCACCGGTTTAGACTTTTCATTTTTACAATTTTACAATACATGTATTTAACCAAAAAAATATTTGGAGAGGTAAAAAATGTATATATTATAAAACCCCCCAGCAGGATTCAAACTCATGACTTACAGATTCATTGTAAACCCTTTAACCCACTGTGTTACGCTGTTAGGTGACAATATTGGGAAAGAAACTACCTAGTATATAATCACTTCATTTTTTTGTTTTATTTCGATAAACAATACCTAAGTAAGAAAGATAACTCTTTCTTTATTTGTTTTTGCTAAGGCTGTAAATTCGTGAGGGAGGGCTATCCAAGAATATCCCAAAAAATTGAGCCACCATGAATTTCAATGATTTCACAGTATTGCCACCCTCTGATCAAGTAAATCGTTGGTGTGTATGTGATTATGTCCAAGCACTGGTAGGGACTTGTATGCCACTTGAATCTTTTCCACCTTTTGTAAATATTTTAATTATAACTTTACAGTGACTCTTACATTTTTGTTGATTTAATAGAGGTGTGTATACTAAACATTTTTTATGTGTATTTTACAAATCCTTTTTTGCACCACAGTTGTAAATTTTTTACATTTTTTGTTGAGATAATACATGTGTTTCCTTTATGCTTTTTAAAGAAAAATACAGATGTAATTAACCTTTTCCTCTTTGTAGGTAAAAAAATATTTAACCTGTACCTCTTAATTTGTATATTTTATAAAGATGTTAATTATTTTGTAGCAGGAATCCAGAAATAAATTTTACATGCAGTCTTTATATATCGGATAGATATAGTGTAGATGTTTTTACTTTTTGTATTTATATGTGATATATATATATATGTAAAGATATAACAGTGAAATCGTTCCATATTTTATAGGTACAACACAGATGTAAACTTTACGCTTTACTACAAGGATTATGTTACTCTGTATCATGACACAATTCAGCCAATCGTCCAATCAGAGGATGTGACTCATCCTTTCATCATGTCTAGCCCTAGTAATGGAATCGAGAGTTTACAGGAGGGCTTTGTCGCCAAGGAACCATGGAGTGAGCTTTATGGAGACAGTATGTAGGCTTTTTACCTTTTGTAAGTGAATTAATTGTACACTGCTTTTTACATGGAATGTTCTTTATCCGTTTTCCTTGATGTGATATGACCGTTTATTACAGTACACAATTACCATTACATGAAATGTTCTTTATCTTGATGTAATATAACCATTGGCATTTATTACAGTACATGACTATCGTTACATGGACCTGTTCTTTGACCAAAGTGTGTACAGGGTCCCCAGGATGGCCTCGGAGTATGGCCTACAGTCCTTGCCGTCGTACGACACTCTGGCCGATGTTTACGCCGAGGAAGACATGGACCTGTGTTCCGACATGAGCGAGCACAGACAACATCACCCACTGGGTGAGAGCTATAAGGTTTCTTTAATTAATTTCCCCCTCACTGGACTGTAGATTTCTTTTATATCCGTGATTCAAACATTTTGCATCAAACTGCAAGAATATAAAATCGCAAACGCTGAATTTTTATTATAGTTTCATTTAGTTTATATCTGTCCGAAAAATAAAAGCGAGATTTTAAAATCCGCTAGATGCTTCTCGCTATTTTATGCACATATTGATTCCTCACGTTTAATAAATTAGGAATCTACAGCATTTTGGAGAAAATAGAATTTGGAACATTCTAATTTTTACTGTTGGAGAAGGCTTGAAGTTTTTTTCAGTGTGGGGTTGTCTGTGTATTTACAGGTAATGCTGTTGTCTGTGTGTTTACAGGTAACATTGATGTGTGTGTGTTTACAGGTAACACTGCTGTCTGTGTGTTTAAAAGGTAACACTGTTGATACTGTGTGTTTACAGGTAACACTGTTGTCTGAGTATTTACAGGTAACATTGTTGTCTGTTCGTTTAAGGTAACACTGCTGTCTGTGTGTTTACAGGTAACACTGTTGACACTGTGTGTTTACAGGTAACACTGTTAACACTGTTTGTTTACAGGTAACACTGAAAAAAGTTGTTTGTGTATTTACAGGTAACACTGTTAATCATTTGTTCACAGGTAATGTGCAGCTGATGGCTGAAGTCATTCTCTACCTGAACCTACCTAATTCTCCAGACAGGAAACAAAAGTTCAAGGATACCATTTATGTCACACAGGTAAAATGGGGTCAAAGATGAGTCCATTTCATTAACCAATTTTTTTTTTTTCAATCTTTTATTAATGAATTGGGATTCTAAACGCTTGTAAAAGTAATTATTAGTTATGTGCAATCTGTGAAAATATGGTATGAATTTTATTTCCTCGATATCTTTCTCAAGAATATGATTATAGGTAATGGACGAACTTACTGTCTTTACCCCCTGTTCTTTCTCTATAGCTATTGTGGCATATTTTTCTGTCATAGATTGACCAGGCCATTGCAATGAAAACAGAGACGGAGCACTACCGGCGCTGGCAGAACCGACTGGATGAGAGTGGGCGGGGTAACACAATGGGGGCCATGTACTGGCAGCTCAACGACATCTGGCAGGCCCCCACCTGGTCCTCCATAGGTACCCAAATTTTATGATCAGAAACAGGGTTCCTCAAAGGTAACATTTATAATGGGAAATATATTTCTCTCCCCCCCCCCCCCCCCCCCAAAAAAAAAAAATAATAATAAGATGATCTATCATAGATACCAAAATTCCTCCCCCCATCCCCAAAAAATCAAAGTACTAAAGAACTGAAAGCCGGGCTCCTTTGATGTGTCTTTATGCGTATTGTGTTGTAAAGACTGAAATAAATCTCTCTCTCTCCTTCTCTCATGCTTTTAATGTCAGCAAAGCGTCAGAGAGCGACCAAATTTTGTAAGCGGCTATAAACAAAAATATGTCTGTCTAGTAGAAAAAAGTTCAACAGTTGCTGCCTAGAATTTTGCAACAAGCATTATATATTCAATCCCCATTTCTTCAACACGCAGCAAAGTAGTTCATGGAAATTCATGTGCATTGTATGTGTCCAAAATGCATAGACTTGTTTTCAAAACACGTTATTAATAAAAAAAATCTAAAAAAAAGATAGACAATTCTCTCTAAATAAAAAAAGAAACAAAATGCCAACACTTTTGACAAAACATGGCTTTCTGTGTAACGGTATAGCAGAAGCTTTTACTTTGACGCTGTTTTGTTTTTTGTTTACTTTTGAAGTTGTGCTATTTATAGTAACAAAGGCGATTTGCCTGCCTACAGCCAGGACTCTGCTTTCAGCAAAGCCCAGCTAAAAATAATGAAACACTTTATGCCCTGTTTTAAAATTTTCATATGTACAAGAAACATCATTCAGTGAAATGGACGTCAAAGTACTGATATAGACTGAAAATAAATTAAAAGTTCAAAGGTCATATTTCTAAAAGTAGGGCATAATTCAAAAACTCAAATTTTGAAATTCCTGAATGGCAATGGTTAATTATTAAAAACAAAGTCTGGTAGAAGATATGTGAGGCAGATGGAAGTAAATGTCAAATTGTATGCTCTTGGTCTAACATGACTACCACAATGCAATAAACTTTTTAAAGTGAGTGGAAAGCTTTGGCATTCAAAGAAACCACAATATATGCAGAGGGGAGGTCAAAGGTTACATTATGAGTTATATTTAGACATCATTTAAGTGTGGCTTAAATGTGTAACGGGGCTATTATCAGGTATAAATAACATCTTCTTTTCAGAGTATGGAGGAAAATGGAAGATGCTCCAGTACTTTGCCCAGCACTTTTTCTCTCCCCTGCTTATCTCCCCTTATGAGGAGAGTGGCATGGCCAAGGTTTACATCTGTGTAGATGAAATCAAACTCCATGTGACCAGGCACCCCCACACCCACCACCTACAGTTTGTGCCCAATCCTCAGCACAAGGCCGGCTTTCTGTTTGGTTCCCCGGTGGATTCCAACCCCCAGCCCCACTCAGTGGGACCGAAAGGCACACTGTATATCTCCATGTACTCTTGGGATAGCATGGAACCACTGTACAACTGGACTCAGGAATACCAGGTGAGGGAAGCTCAATAACTGGACCCAGGAATACCAGGTGAGGGAAGCTCAATGACTGGACTCAAGAACTGGACTCAGGAATACCAGGTGAGGGAAGCTCAATAACTGGACTCAGGAATACCAGGTAAGGGAAGCTCAATGACTGGACTAAAAAACTGGACTCAGGAATACCAGGTGAGGGAAGCTCAATAACTGGACTCAAGAATTGGACATCGGGGGTTTCAGGTGAGAAAAGCTCAGTCTTGGACCCAGGAATACCAGGTGAGAGGACTAAACAATACCATTTGAGAGTAGCTCAATAACTGGACTCCAGGATTCAGAGTGAAGGCAGCAATGCAGTTCTTGGTCTCTACTATCAGTGAATTCAAATTTTGAGCATACTCATCTCAAATTTTATGCACAAGAAATATTAAGAGCAAATGAGTAAATTTGATTAACCAGTACAATCCAAAAACATTTCTTCAGGATGGGATGCTATACTTGCCAATTATTTTTGTTGAACTCTGTTCTATTAAATGCACTTAGTTTTTATAAGCAATCCACCATTATTTTGTTACAGATGAATGTGACATCCCAGCTTGTCTTCTCAGCCAACATTAACAACATGTTACATCAGGCTGACTGCATCAGACGACAGAACTGCTTCCTGTTCTATCACCTAGGCAACCCTCAAAATGGCCCCACAGCTTGGCAGGCTCTATCAACCTTTAGTGCAGTGATTGGATTAAAGAAAGCCAAAATACAGGTCAAGCTTGCTACATGAATTACACAATTTTTTTTTTACTTGTACAACAAGTGGATATAGTAAATGAATTTTTATATCTTTAGGTTACAAACATCATTACAGTGAAGAAAGACCAAGTTTTCAACATCACCATCAGTACATCAGCCATCGCTCCATTCGTCTGGCTAGACACCCCTGGAGTTCAAGGTCGTTTCTCTGACAACGGGTTCCTCATGGTTCAGCGAGTGAAGCACCTGCAGTACTTTGCCTGGGAATCAGTGGACCAGAACAGACTGGGCGGCAGTTTGACCATCAAGTCCCTGATGGACATTTACTACTAACTGATGAACCATAAAGTGGTGACAATGTGCCATAGAAAGGGTCAAGTGCAATTCCCTCTGTATTCAATGGACCAGGACTGTGATAGATTATTGCTCACACATATATGTTTACCTCAATATCTATACTTACGTGCATCAACTTTTTTCATTTTACCGGAGCTGCCTGAACTTTTGAGACCACCCCTAAAGCTCACACACACACATGTATATCATATATACAATATGTATATATATATACACACATGTATATCAATGTTTTTTATGATGAAGGTGCTCAAACCATTTTTCACTTTATATACAATTGATTTTAAAGCATTAATGTCTGAGTCTTTGTATTTGCAATACAAACACTATGATGAAAATCAATGCCAAGAATATTGATTGTTTTGAGTAATATTTAATACCAGTAAACTTATCTCCATAGTCAGCAACATGTTGTTATTATTATTAATTAATTCATATTTTTTCATATTGTAAAACAGGAGTTATAAGGAATCCCAAAACGATAAACTGCCATGTATTCTGAGTGAATTGGCAGTAGAGAGTTCTGTGGTATAGGGCTCCAGTAGACACAGTTAATTAGAAAAAAAAAGGAATATCAGCACATTACTCTAGACTTATTTACCATTTAACTGTTATTTATGTATGATAAAGTTATCAATGTTACTGATTGACTATGATATGTTTCTATCTCTATATCTTTGGTAATACTGTACAATATTATCAAAACAGTAACTTGATCCCAAGGGTTGGGTCACGTCAAGACCTGAAGCATCGAGTTTAGGCTGATGATCTGCTCCTGGCATCGAGACATGATTTGACTCTTTGGATCAAGTTACTATATTATGATGATTTAATTATATAGTTAGTTAAATCCTTTTCCTTAGCATGAAGGCCCAAAATGCATGTACTTATCCCGAGTTTCTGTGGTGCTAAGCAGATGAGAGCCATTAACACTGGACACTTGCCATCAGCATAAGCTGGTACTTAAGCTGGTACCCAATTCCAGCTGGGTGGACTGAGACAAGGAAGATAAAGTGCCTTGTCTAAGTTCACAACACACAGCATGAAGGGGCCACAGCGGGGTTTGAACCAGGGACTTTTGTGTCTACTTTGTTATATATTGTGTAGTACATTATCAGTTTCAGAGAATGGTGATGTGGACTTGGAAAACCACAGTATGGTGATTTGATTTGGAGAGTAGGATCACTCTCTGTATATATAGATACATGTAATAATCTTTAGAAACTCTTCTCAAAATCAAATAAGCCAGAAAAATATGAAAATCTTTTTGTACTGGATCTTATAATTTTACTCCATTGTCCAGACATTTTGTATATGATTGCATAAAGCTGATATTTGCTATTGTTGCTCAGGTGAGTGATGCAGCCCATGGGCCTCTTGGTTACTTTCTGCTTAGATAATCAACTTTGAAGGTTCTTAATAGTTACTAAAAAGTGAACACATTTCATTACTAAATTTAAATCAGAAAATACCCCAGGGTTGTAATACAAACAAACTAATTTAACAATGGTTTTGCTACCTTGGATTTTGTATAGTTTTAAAAGCATCCCAAATAGATAATAATGATTTTGATCAACAGTTTTACACGTACGTCAAGTTGCAGGCGTATAGTGCGTCGTTAAAAATTCTTTTTAGTTTTTTTTTTCTTCAAATATTGGACAATTTTTGGATATTAAAAAAACATGATTTTTTAATATAAAAATTCAAATATTTCATAGTTCGATTATTCAAAAAAGAACTTCGATTATCTCATATAGAAAATTCAAATTTCTCATATAATAATCAAATCCAGGTGACGTTGTTTTTAAATATTTTTAAGGTATATTAAAAAGATAAAAATCGATATAAAAAAGTTTTGATATAAAAGAATACATTATCTAGCTGTAGCTGATGTCAGTTAGTATACTCATCATTTCTTTATATCAGAAAACGATTTTCTGATATCAAAGAATCCAAGAGTCGTGGTTTTAATATTATTGACGTATTATTCTGATATCTCAAAATTTTTTATCATTAATTTGTTTATCAAAATTCAAATTTTGATAACAAAAATATTATTAATTTTTAGCAGAGACATATATGTCTCTGATTTGTAGATATCAGACAATGTAACCTCTAAAATATTTTTAAACTTTATTATTCTGATATATCAAAAAATCAATTTTAATATTTAAATTGGAATATGGGATAAAATAAATTCTGATATCAAACGATTTTTGGTATCAAAATTCTGTTTTTTTAAATGAAGAATTAATTTCTTAGTGTATCATATAAAATGCCCCAAAAATATTTTTAAAATGCGTCTATCTATTAATCAAGTTAGTGTCACTACAAAAATTTACGAATTGTTTCTAAACCTGTAAACTACTTGTATAGGACGATGACTTATAAATAATTTGTTAGCATGCAAAAATGAATCGGTGCACATGATCTTTTTTGATGCACTTGGTCACATGACAACAAGATGTCGGTATACAGCGCTGTGCTGCTGTTTAGTTTCATTTCAACAGGCGCTGCTGTACTAACCACCAGTTTGAACGGAGTATGGACTCTGACGGAAAAAGAAGGCATTTATAATTTGTAATGTATTTTATCAGTGTTTACAGTGTGATGGTTACATTAATTTTCGCCCTTTTACAATTGCAAACAGTTTCGCCCCCTCTTGAATTCGCCCAGAAGCAGCTGTGTTTACAGAGATATAATTAGAAACATAGGAATTTGTCCAGTCTTAAATTCGCCGCTGACAACATCAACAACGAGAGCGAAATGAGCGAAAATTGAACTGGGGGCAAATATTTCATTGTATTCAGTAATCCCAATATTACTACAAATTATGCAAGAAATATCCATATTGTTCATCCTTTGATTATCTACAGGGTGTCGTTTTTAATTATTTTATTAACTTTAATTATGTTAATTAATTAAGTCCTTTATAAAATGTCTTCTTCAAGATGATTTAATTATTAGTGTTTTATACTGATTACAGAACATGACATCAGCATCACTGGGCAAGTTCCTGGCAGCATATACACCGCTCTAATGGATCACAAAATAATCCAGGATCCGTATTACCGTGACAACGACATCCGCTACCGCTGGATTGGTCTGGCTGACTGGACGTACAGCCGGGTATTCAATGGTAGGGAGGCTTGACACTGGTACTGGGGTGTATATAGATATATTGTACAGTAAAACTAGATTAGTACAAACATGGATATTGTGGAACCTGGGATATATAGAAAACTGTTGCAAAGTCTCTTTTAGTGCTTTGATTATGTACATAGCAAAGTAAATCTGATGGTTGTTCCAAGGACTTTATAAACAAGTTTTACTGTATCTTAATTAGGCTTAGTGAAATCGTTCATGACATAGAGTGATTTCAGCATGCATTAGACACTGTTGGATTTTTCTTTTGATCAATATTATGGTTCGAATATAGATAAAACTTTTTTTTGTAAAAGTTATCCCCTTGCTTAATCACTTGAAGAGAAAAAATCAATACTTACCAAACAAGAAATGTCTGCAAATACTGATACTTGAAAACACATCAGCACTCCCCTGCAATACTGCTGTACTCAGTACAGCAATCCTAAGATTAGTATTCACTGAAAAGAATGCACTGAAAAATGCCTTATTTTAAGCAAGTACTTAATTCTGCTGTTTTGTATCAAATCACTAGGATATAAAATCACAAGCAACAATTTTTGTTGTTATATGACATATAGTTCAAAACAGTTTGAAAAATAATTTTAAAGCAAGATTTTTAAAGTCGGCAATGGTTGTTTCTCACAATTTTATGCAAATATCAATTCCTTGTGAGTAATAACAAAAGGATTTTTTACTACAGTATGCGAGATTAAATTTTACTCAAAATCAAGACTGTGGTCTAGCTGCCATCAGGAGGGAATCAGCTTCACTACTCAAGGGTTTTTGTACACATGAACTGCCATACAAGACACAATTATGTTTTACAATCAGTTATCTTTGAATTTGAGTTTTGTCTTTCTCTCTGTGTGTCAGTCTCATCACAAATGATGTCAATGGCCAACATAAAGCTGGTTTGTGAAGGTCTGGACACATTCGCCACGGTAACCATAAATGGACACTTGGTGGCAGAGACCAACAACATGTTTGTGAGATATGTGATGGACATCAAACCCTATTTAAGGGTAGGTCACACATAACATCGTATGTTAAGGTAAGTCACACATAACACTCTATGTTAAGGTAAGTCACACATAACATCCTATGTTTAGGTAAGTCACACATAACATCCTATGTGTAGGTAAGTCACACATAACATCCTATGTTAAGGAGAGTCACACATAGCATCCTATGTTAAGGAGAGTCACACATAGCATCCTATGTTTAGGTAAGTCACACATAACATTCTATGTTTAGGTAAGTCACACATAACATCCTATGTTAAGGAGAGTCACACATAGCATCCTATGTTAAGGTAAGTCACACATAACACCCTATGTTAAGGTAGGTCACACATAACACCCTATGTTAAGGTAAGGCGCACATAACACCCTATGTTAAGGTAAATCACACATAACACCCTATGTTTAGTTAGTCACACATAACATCCTATGTTAAGGTAAGTCACACATAAATCCCTATGATATTGTAAGTCACACATAAATCCTATGTTAAGGTAAATCCCACCATGTTAAGGTAAGTCACACCATGTTAAGGAGTGTTTTGCTTTCTTTTCAACTCTTAAATAATAGAACCTATTGAACCGTAAGCTTAAAAAAAAATCATTATCTGAAAACCATGTTGTTTTTTATTGATTTTAGGGGAAGTTTAATGCAACTTATTTTTTTCTTTCGCATAATGAATTCATTATAATCGGTTTATCAAGAAATATTTTGATGATTGCTAAAACGTATATGGAAAATAAAGTTACTCCCCTTGTATGATGTGTCATTAGATGTCACTCTTCCACAGCTAGGAGAGAACAGTATCAGTGTGTCCTTCAAGTCGGCGGTAAAGCAAGCAGCAAATCTGGCCAGCAACCACAGCTATCTGATCCCGCCCGCTTGTCCGTTTCCTCAGTACAAGGGGGAGTGTCACATCAACATGGTCAGGAAGGAGCAGTGCTCCTTTAGCTGGGACTGGGGGCCGTCATTCCCCACCCAGGGGATATGGTAGGTACAGTCAGATATTGAGGTCAAGGAGAAAAAAACTGCAGAAATATTGTTTTGGGGTTACACGATCAGGGGAGAAAACTCATGGACAGAATTAGGCAAAAAATAATGTTTTCTAATTTCAAGATCAGGCCAAAATATTTTCTAAATGTAATGTGGCAGGCAGGATATTATTCTTATTGCAGCAAGATTTCTTAAGGGAAGAAATTGAAAAATTCTAGTATTTTCCTTTTTAATATGGAAATTTTTTTTATTAATGCAACAACTTCTGATATAATCATAGACATATAACGAACCCTTCGTTATATGTCTATGATATAATACAATATAAATGTCTAATAAATGTAAACTTTTTCTCATTTAGTCTACAAATGTGTCTCATGATTGGTCAATAATAATGATAGGAAAGCATTTTTGATTTGTCAAAAACTTACTGTCTTGTTTCTTAATCAAAAAATTTTTATTTTGAATATGTATCTGTACCAGGAAATGTTTAGTGTGGAAAGTAATATGTTTAATTTTACATCTGTACATAGGCGAAATATTTACATAGAGTCATTCAACACGACGGCCATTCGTAGCTTCACTGCTGAGACACTAAAAGGTATCAGAAAGATCTAGATTTAGATATTGAAGATCTAGAATAATAGATCTAGGTATCAGAAAGATCTAGATATTGTAGATAAGGATAGTAGATCTAGATATCGGAAAGATCTAGATATTGTAGATCTATGATAGAAGATTTAGATATCAGAAAGATCTAGATATTGTAGATAAAGGATAGTTGATCTAGATATCAAAAAGATCTAGATATTGTAGATCTATGATAGAAGATTCAGATATCAGAAAGATCTAGATATTGTAGATATAGGCTAGTAGATCTAGATATCAGAAAGATCTAGATATTGTAGATAAAGGATAGTTGATCTAGATATCAAAAAGATCTAGATATTGTAGATCTATGATGGAAGATTTAGATATAAGAAAGATCTAGATATTGTAGATCTATGATAGAAGATTTAGATATCAGAAAGATCTAGATATTGCAGATTTATGACAGAAGATTTAGATATCAGAAAGATCTAGATATTGTAGATAAAGGATAGTAGATCTAGATATCAGAAAGATCTAGATATTGTAGATCTATGATGGAAGATTTAGATATCAGAAAGATCTAGATATTGTAGATCTATGATAGAAGATTTAGATATCAAAAAGATCTAGATATTGTAGATCTATGATGGAAGATTTAGATATCAAAAAGATCTAGATATTGTAGATCTATGATAGAAGATTTAGATATCAAAAAGATCTAGATATTGTAGATCTATGATGGAAGATTTAGATATAAGAAAGATCTAGATATTGTAGATCTATGATAGAAGATTTAGATATCAGAAAGATCTAGATATTGTAGATCTATGATAGAAGATTTAGATATCAAAAAGATCTAGATATTGTAGATCTATGATGGAAGATTTAGATATAAGAAAGATCTAGATATTGTAGATCTATGATAGAAGATTTAGATATCAGAAAGATCTAGATATTGTAGATCTATGATAGAAGATTTAGATATCAGAAAGGTCTAGATATTGTAGATCTATGATAGAAGATTTAAATATCAGAAAGATTTAGATATTGTAGATCTATGATAGAAGATTTAGATATCAGAAAGATCTAGATATTGTAGATAAAGGATAGTTGATCTAGATATCAGAAAGATCTAGATATTGTAGATTTATGATAGAAGATTCAGATATCAGAAAGATCTAGATATTGTAGATATAGGATAGTAGATCTAGATATCAGAAAGATCTAGATATTGAAGATCTATGAAAGAAGATTTAGATATCAGAAAGATCTAGATATTGTAGATATAGGCTAGTAGATCTAGGCATTAGAAAGATCTAGATATTGTACATCAAGGATAGGAGGACTAGGTATCAGAAAGATCTAGATATTGTAGAGATAGAAGAGTAGATCTAGGCATTAGAAAAATGTAGTTATTGTACATCTAGATAGGAGGACTAGGTATCAGAAAGATCTAGATATTGTAGAGATAGAGGAGTAGATCTAGGCATTAGAAAGATGTAGATATCGTAGATCTATGATAGAAGATTTAGATATCAGAAAGATCTAAATATTGTAGATAAAGGATAGTTGATCTAAATATCAGAAAGATCTAGATATTGTAGATCTATGATAGAAGATTTAGATATCAGAACGATCTAGATATTGTAGATCTATGATAGAAGAATTAGATATCAGAAAGATCTAGATATTGTAGATATAGGCATTAGAAAGATCTAGATATTGTAGATCTAGGTTTGTAGAGCTTGTCTTGCCATGATCAGGCACTAGAGCACCTGAATAGAAATTCAAGGGCTCCGGGTTCGAACCCCAGTCTGTTTCATCCAGTCCATGAATTACATGTGAATCATATGCAGAATAAAATTTTGAAGTGGCTGCAGACTTCAGGCTGCCTTTTATGATTTCAAAAGATACATTTAAGAATATGTACAATCTTGCACTGGATATTATGAATGGTAAACTTACGATCCTTTTGATCCGATCTTTTATCTTTTGCATATATGTATTTTGAGGCATGTTCAACAGAGAGTGCTTGCAAGCGCTGGCTAAAATTCCCTATGCCAACAACACAAACTTTGGCGAGTGCTTGCTCTGCATGTTGAACATGCCTCTGATTTGATCTGTTGCAGACACTGATGGATCATGGGTTATTGACACCGAGGTGCTTTTGGATGTTCCTGAGGGTGAGACAGTAGAAGGCTCTGTCAAGATCCGGTTTGATGTCACAGGCATGGGAAGCAAGCAGGTCCATACGCTGACGTCAAACAACAACAAGATCAAACAGAGGCTGCAACTAGACAGAGTAAGTCAGGGGAGGTTTCAAAACCCCAAATAAATGTTAACAACAGATGTGTCAGGAGAGGTTTCAATAATTGTAATATACCAACAGGGATATGTCCAGGGAGGTAGCGCAGCCCATAGGGTAAGTCAGGGGAGGTGTCAAAACCCCAAATACACAACAACAGGTGTTTCAGAGGTAGTCTCAAGCTAACAAATAAAAGCAATGAAAAGGTAGGTCATTGGAAGTCTCAAAACAATGACTGGAGAATGTCAAGGGAATATCGGTATTTAAAGCTGAACACCGCTCGTAAATAGGCACTGTCCGCCATATTTCTCTTTAATCACTGCTGTCCCTACAACCCTTATATAAGGGACAGACCTCTAAACAGTTCAAAGTACTTGGCTGTAGAGGTCTCACCTGTGTTGACGTACATTTTGCCTCGCCGTGTTACCCGGTCGCGATGAAATTATCAAATTTTACGCACTTTTTGAAGCCAGGAGAATACTAACATCAAATAAATTGGTCAATGCATTATTTACGAACAGAAAATGAACATAAGATAAGAAAAAAATGCATAAAATCTAAAGACTACGAAAGGAATACTACATGTCGGCCACGAGGTTCAGGTGTGCAATCGGGTGTAACGAAATCGAAGGGTTTATATACCAGGTATCTTTGTGACGGTGCCTATTTACGAGCGGTGTTCAGCTTTAAACAGTCAATTAAAGAAGTATGTGAGGAGTGGTCAAAAACCCCTGAATGCACAAAATCACGGTATATGAGGGGAGGTCTCAAAACCCCAAAATACATAACAATAGTTGTGTCAGGAAAGGTGTCAAAATAATGACTGCAGGGGAATGTCAAAGGAATATTTAAACAATGGCATGATATGTCAAGAGAGGTCTCAAAACCCTAAAACATTCACAATTCTATATCAGGGGAGGTCTCAAAATCAGTAATATATACAATGACAGGGTATGTCAGTATACAATGACTGGGGAATGATAAGGAAGCTGTCTCAAAACATACCTTATCATGTTATTGGAAGTGTCAGAGCAAAAAATTAACAATAATTATAATATCTATATTTGATCCAGGACTTTGTTGTACAAGAGTGGTGGCCAAACGGTTATGGAGCCCAACATCTTTATCAACTCTACGCTTTCTTCACAAGTTCTGATGGTTGCACCCTATTGGCCAAAAAACTGACCATTGGTTTTAAAACCGTGGAGTTGGTGCAGGACTTTGTGTCTGGAGATCCTAAACAAGGTGTTAATCATTTACTATACAAGTTTATCTGCGTAATCATTCTAAGCGTAATTCATTGTTCACACACAAAATAATTCAAAGATTTGATCTTTTATTGAGAGAAATTTTAGTCGATAAGTTAATACATGTTGTGGTTATCATAAGACGCCAGCAGTTTTCTAGTTTATAATATTGAGTTATGAAAAATGCCATTGTAATCTAAAGTTTCTATAATTTTATCTATTATGTGAGAGCCTACACAATCATGTTTTTTCACTTCCCTAGAAATATATATGATGCTCTTAATTGTCAAAGTAGGAAATGGTAGTACATTGTTTAAACTCATTTGAAATTGAATGTATACAGTAATTCGATCAAACTCTTGCAGGTAGATCTTTCTTCTTTAAGATTAATGGAGTGCCCATCTTCCTGAAGGGCAGTAACTGGATCCCAGCGGACAGCTTTCTGGAGCGGGTGACCAAAGAGAGGCTGAGGAACCTGCTCCAGTCGGCCAGGGATGTCCACATGAACGCTATTAGGGTGAATGGAATTGGGGTAAGGTAAATCAATGAGATGGAATGGTAAGCAAGATGCAAGGAGGGGTAAATTAATAAAAAAAGGTTATAAGTCAGAAGAAAGATAAGTCGGAGGGAAGGGTTGTAAGTCTGATGTCAGGTGAAATACTAATAAGTCAGTACAGAGATAGAGTAAGTACATGTACATGAAAGAGAGTTAGTTAGAAGCAGGCTTGGGGCGAATTACATTGTAAAGTAATGCATTACATTACCATTACCTCATGAATTTGGGCATTAAATTACCATTACCATTACTTGATTTTCTTGAAGTAATGCATTACATTACCATTACATGAGTAAAGTAATGCATTACCATTACCATTACTTTGTTTTAAAAAAGGAAAGCTAATAAAGAGTTTTTGCAAATGTTTCAAATATAAATATCTACAGGTTCTGCTCAGTATCAGGTTCAAATTCAATGACTATACAAGAGTCATTCTTTATTTGCTCAATATATAATCATCTGGTGGCATTATGAACAACATGCGTATCAAATAAGTAAAATGATATTTATTGACATTTGGCTTGATACAGTGTAGGATACAAAATAGAGACACAGAATTACATGCATAACAAAAAACAATTTATGGAATAATGTTGCGGTTATTTAAAGCTAATAGAGATATTTCCCCAGATTACACAAATCTTTATAATTTTGGACACTTAATTGTATTAATTCATAAACAGATAGTTTTCCCAGTTATATTTCTTAAGATACGGTGTTTTAATCGTAGTTCTTTCTACTGAGGACACTTTAAGACAAAAGATTGCTGTTGCACTTTATGATCAAAGTTTCAAAGGGTTCATCTTTTAACTGCATCCTGTTAGTTTGAAAATATTCCTAGCTACATGTATACTAAATAAATGTTTTACAGGAGCAGTCGAAGCTTGGACTGAAAAGTACTGTTTGACGATCTTTATCTAAGGATATATTAAGTGCAATAATAGAAAAAATACATGAATCTTGTATTTTATATCAGTCCAAACTAATGTACAGTGTACTTAAGATACAAGAGAGACAGAAGAGAGAGAGAGAGAGAGAGAGAGAGAGAGAGAGAGAGAGAGAGAGAGAGAGAGAGAGAGAGAGATAATAAGTAAGTAAAATTATTTTCAAATGGATTATAATATTGGAAGTGATATTTATTTTCATCTTGGATTGACATTGCATTCATTTTGCTTTTAAAGGTGCATGTGTCTCCTATTCTATTGGGACATAGCGAAGGGAAGGGGATTGGGGTGTTTAGCACTTCTTATAACAATAGATTGTTTTGATACTTAGATTATCCTGGGGGTATAGTGTGTTGTTGACACATTTCTTATTGAAGTGCAAACTAATTGGAGTAAATTGTTTAAATGATTAAAAACTCTTGATAACAACACTCTTAATGTCAATGAAATTAATGAAACACTCAATGTTATGAAATTGTGCTGTTATATTTAGTAATATCAACAATTCAAATATGAATTTTTAAAAAATCTTTTTTAATAATACCATTAAAACATTTTTATCTCAAGAATTATTTCTTTCTTCTTTATAAATAAATTTAATCAAATTCAATTTCAAATATTCATTTTTTCATCACATTTTTAAAAGTGAACATGCATAGATAAGCATAGTAATGCAAAGTAATGCCATGTAATGCCAGCATTACATTAGATTTTGGAAAGTAATTCATTACATTACCATTACTTGTAATGCTAATGTTGTGGCATTACACATTACTAGCATTACTTTGAAAACATGTAATGCATTGCAATGCATTACCATTACATTTAGCATTACCCCAAGCCTGGTTAGAAGTGGAGGAGGATAAATCAAAGGGGAGATAGGTAGGTCAGTAGGAGATGGGGTAAGTCAGTGGGGGTGTGGTAAGTTAGGGGTGTGGGCTAAGTCAGTCGAGGTGGGGTAAGTCAGTGGGAAGTGAGGTAAGTCAGTGTGAGGTGAGATAAGTCAGTGTGAGGTGAGATAAGTCAGTGTGAGGTGAGATAAGTCAGTGTGAGGTAAGATAAGTCAGTGTGAGGTGAGATAAGTCAGTGTGAGGTGAGATAAGTCAGTGTGAGGTGAGATAAGTCAGTGTGAGGTGGGGTAAGTCAGTGGGAGGTGAGATAAGTCAGTGGGAGGTGAGATAAGTCAGTGGGAGGTGAGATAAGTCAGTGTGAGGTGGGGTAAGTCAGTGGGAGGTGAGATAAGTCAGTGGGAAGTGAGATAAGTCAGTGTGAGGTGGGGTAAGTCAGTGGGAGGTGGGGTAAGTCAGTGGGAAGTGAGATAAGTCAGTGTGAGGTGAGATAAGTCAGTGTGAGGTGAGATAAGTCAGTGGGAGGTGAGATAAGTCAGTGGGAGGTGAGATAAGTCAGTGTGAGGTGAGATAAGTCAGTGTGAGGTGAGATAAGTCAGTGGGAGGTGAGATAAGTCAGTGGGAGGTGAGATAAGTCAGTGGGAGGTGAGATAAGTCAGTGGGAGGTGAGATAAGTCAGTGTGAGGTGAGATAAGTCAGTGTGAGGTGAGATAAGTCAGTGGGAGGTGAGATAAGTCAGTGTGAGGTGAGATAAGTCAGTGTGAGGTGAGATAAGTCAGTGGGAGGTGAGATAAGTCAGTGTGAGATGAGATAAGTCAGTGGGAGGTGAGATAAGTCAGTGTGAGGTGAGATAAGTCAGTGTGAGGTGAGATAAGTCAGTGTGAGGTGGGGTAAGTTAGTGGGAGGTGAGATAAGTCAGTGTGAGGTGGGGTTAGTCAGTGGGAGGTGAGATAAGTCAGTGTGAGGTGAGATAAGTCAGTGGGAGGTGAGATAAGTCAGTGTGAGGTGAGATAAGTCAGTGGGAGGTGAGATAAGTCAGTGGGAGGTGAGATAAGTCAGTGTGAGGTGAGATAAGTCAGTGGGAGGTGAGATAAGTCAGTGTGAGGTGAGATAAGTCAGTGGGAGGTGAGATAAGTCAGTGTGAGGTGAGATAAGTCAGTGGGAGGTGAGATAAGTCAGTGTGAGGTGAGATAAGTCAGTGTGAGGTGAGATAAGTCAGTGGGAGGTGAGATAAGTCAGTGAGAGGTGAGATAAGTCAGTGGGGGGTGAGATAAGTCAGTGTGAGGTGAGATAAGTCAGTGTGAGGTGAGATAAGTCAGTGTGAGGTGAGATAAGTCAGTGTGAGGTGAGAAAAGTCAGTGGGAGGTGAGATAAGTCAGTGTGAGGTGAGGTAAGTCAGTTGGAGTGATTTGTAAGCAAGTGGGGAGGTGAGGTAAGTCAGAGGAGTGGTAGGTTAAGTCAGATGGAGATGGGGAAAGTCAGTGAGGAGGCTGGGTTAGTCAATGTGGAGGTTGGGATAAATCTTTAGGGGAGGCAAGGTTAGTCAGAGGGGAGGAGAGGTAAGTCAGTGGGGAGGTTGGTTGCGTTAGTTAGGAGGTGGGGTATATCAGTGGGAGGTGGTGTAAGTCAGTGGAGGTTAGGTAAGTCAGATGGTAAGTGGGTAAGTCAGAGGAAAGGTGGTATAAATCAAGGGGTTGGTGGGTAGGTCAGTAGAAAGATTAAATAAGTCAATATGCTGGTAAGTTAATGGGGAGTTTGGGTAAGTCTGTGGGGAGGTGGGGTAAGTCAGAGAGGAAGTGGTTCAGTCAATTGGAAGGTTGAAAGTCAGAGAGAAGGAGGGGTATTTCTCCTCTACTGATGTTCAAGCATGAAAAATGTAAATTATGGTTCAAATGCAAACAATGTCTGCAAGCCATACAGAAATTGCCTGTTGGTTCATAGTTCTATAAAGAAGCAGTCATTTGTCCCATTTAGAGTTATCTCTAGTAGCTGCTCTTTAATTCTGGATTTAACGTTGGTCTACAGGTGTATGAGTCGGAGGACTTCTACGAGCTGGCCGATGAGCTAGGGATCCTGATCTGGCAGGACCTGATGTTTGCATGTGCTATGTACCCCACAGATCCCCAGTTCCTGTCCACGGTCAGGGACGAGATCTCGCAGCAGGTAGGGGAGCTAGTTTAGTCTGCGAGGGACTTTTATTTTTTTTTATTGTTGAACTTTTCTTATAATCACTGACTTGGTGGTTTTGACATTTAACGCTGGCTATGTGTGAAGGAATGGCCTCCTTTATACCGGTACATGTGTAGGAATTAAGGGGGCTGGATGGTCGTGGCCATTTTTAGACTATATTAATCTCCTAAACAGAAGAGCTCTATATACAGATATAGCGAAATATTCAAATTCTTATCTGAAATATTTGGATTTGGTGTTTTTTAAAATAATTATTATGGTTTATAACTAAACATATCATATCTGGAAATTTAGGGAAGATCCTGATGGCTAATATCTTGACCACCAAGTCTCCTTAAATGTCTATTAAATAGCTATTAAAGATGAAATTTGGTACATTATAAAAGTCGGACCCATGACGTTGTCTGAGCTCTGCAATAAACAAAACCACAATTATTTTAACTTTTACACAATCTAAAATAAATCACATCAGAGCATCAACAAAGTGTCAAGGTAAATTTTTGACCATAAAATTCAATCACTCCTTCTTTTATATATCACTGCCTGTTATAGAATGCCCAATATCTTGGAATATGAATCTGTTCCAATGTATCCAACATACGTAATAAACTGAGATGGATCAATTTTTGTTTATCTCAGGTGAAACGTCTCAAGTCGCATGCTTCCTTACTTCTGTGGAGTGGGAATAACGAAAACGAGAAAGCTCTACGACAAAGCTGGTACTCCTAACCATTATTGAATAAATTCAATCTTCACTGTCAAGTGCTCACAGATATTTCCCTTCATTGATTTGTGTGAATCGAGATTTTTTGTTTGTTTATATCCATACAGCCATCCTCTAGTGGGGTAAACTCTTGATGCAGTACATGTTTTTAGTATTCTTTTTGGTTTTACATTGTCTGACAATGTGATGGGACTTAAAATATATAACACTTGGGACAACTTTTCACTTTTTGTAAATATTATGCATGTATTACCTGTACACTTTTTGTAAGTATGATGATGTAAACTTTAAAATATTCTGCAGAAATTAAATTTACAATTATATTTCATAGGTACAACACAGATGTAAACTTTACGCTTTACTACAAGGATTATGTTACTCTGTATCATGACACAATTCAGCCAATCGTCCAATCAGAGGACTTGACTCATCCCTTCATCATGTCTAGCCCTAGTAATGGAATCGAGAGTTTACAGCAGGGTTTTGTCGCAAAGGAACCATGGAGTGAGCTTTATGGAGACAGTATGTAGGTTAAATGATTCTCTGTCAGTATTCTGACTGGTGTATTGTGCATGTCTGTTATAAAGTTTAAAAATATAAATTGTGCATCGCGGTCTTATTATCATGCTAGAAATTTACAGCTTTGGCATGTACATGTATATAGATTTAAAACAGCTACTGCGGAGTTTGATTTTTTTTATGCAGGGAGATATTTAATATAAATATTTCATCCAAACATGACCATTATTTAGATGTTACCTTAACATGTACTTATCTTAATTCCTTAATTAAAGTAGTCACCAGAAAATGACGTAATGGCTGGTTCATGATGACTGTTACGTGGACCTGTTCATTATCCTCAATTTTTTGATGTGGTATGACAATTCAATTTTCATTACATGACTATGGACCCGTTCTTTATCCTAAATTTTTTGTTGCTACACACTACTTGCAATGTTATTTTTTTAGAATAACAATAGGATAGGTTTCACACAAGATATGATAGGATTATTGCATGATAGAACATTATGCATGCATGATATCATAGGATAAGATTGTAAAATATGATGATGTGGGAACTGTATGACCATAAACTGTATGACCATTCAATTCATACAATTCTCAATTCCTTGATGTGATATGATCATTCATTACAGTACACGATTACCATTACATGGACTGTTCTTTATCTCGATGTAATATGACCATTTATTACAGTACACAATTACCGTTACATGAAATGTTCTTTATCTTGATGTAATATGATCAATGGCATTTATTACAGTTCACGATTACCATTACATGGAATGTTCTTTATCTCGATGTAATATGACCATTTATTACAGTACACAATTACCGTTACATGAAATGTTCTTTATCTTGATGTAATATGATCAATGGCATTTATTACAGTTCACGATTACCGTTACATGGACCCGTTCTTTGACCCGAGTGTGTACCGAGTCCCCAGGATGGCCTCGGAGTACGGCCTCCAGTCCTTGCCGTCGTACGAGACTCTGGCCGATGTATACGCCGAGGAAGACATGGACCTGTGTTCTGACATGAGCGAGCACAGACAACATCACCCACTGGGTGAGAGCTATAAGGTTTAAATTAATATCCCCCTCACTTTATTTAAGAGAAATTAGGATACAGACATTCTAATGTTTATTGTTGAAGATGGCTTGAAGTTTTTAAGTGCATAAAGTATATTGGTCAAATGTTATCAGGAAAAGGAGTGTCAGCTGTTGGTTTTTTGTTTGTCTGTTTGTTTGGGTTTTTTGTATCAGAGTTATTACCTGGACAGGTGTTTACAGGTCACACTGTTGTCATTGTGTGTACAGGTAATACTGTTGTCTGTGTGTTTACAGGTAACATTATTGTCTATGTGCGTACAGGAAACACTGTTGACTGTTTATTTACAGGTAACACTTGTCTGTGTGTTTACAGGTAACACTGTTGGCTGTGTATTTACAGGAAATACTGTTGTATGTGAGTTTACAGGTAACACTATTGTCTGTGTGTTTACTGGTAACACTGTTGACTATGTGCTTAAAGGTAACACTGTTGTCTGTGTGTTAACAAGTAACACTGTTGTCTGTGTGTTTACAGGTAACATTTTTGTCTGTGTGTTTACAGGTACCACTGTGACTGTGTGTTTACAGGTACCACTGTTGACGCTATGTGTTTACAGGTAACACTGGTGTCTGTGTGTTTACTGGTAACACTGTTGACAATGTGCTTAAAGGTAACACTGTTGTCTGTGTGTTTACAGGTAACGTTGTTGTTTATGTGTTTACAGTTAACACTGTTGTCTGTGAGTTTACAGGTAACACTGTTTTCTGTGTTTACAGGTAACACTGTTGTCTGTGAGTTTACTGGTAACACTGTTATCTGTGTTTAAAGCTATCATTGTTGTCTGTTAGTTTACAGGTAACACTGTTGTCTGTGTTTACAGGTAACACTGTTGTCTGTGTTTTACAGGTAACACTGTTATCTGTGTGTTTACAGGTACCACTGTTGACACTGTGTTTACAGGTAATACTGTTGTCTGGGTTTACAGGTAACACTGTAGACTGTGTTTTAACAGGTAAAACTGTTGTCTTTGTGTTTACAGGTAACACTGTTATCTGTGTGTTTACAGGTAACACTGTTGTTTATGTGTTTACAGGTAACACTGTTGTCTGTGTGTTTACAGGTAACATTTTTGTGTGTGTTTTTACAGGTACCACTGTGACTGTGTGTACAGGTACCACTGTTGACACTGTGTGTTTACATGTTACACTGTTGTCTGTGTGTTTACTGGTAACACTGTTGACTATGTGCTTAAAGGTAACACTGTTGTCTGTGTGTTTACAGGTAACGTTGTTGTCTGTGTGTTTACAGTTAACACTCTTGTCTGTGAGTTTACAGGTAACACTGTTGTCTGTGTGTTTACAGGTAACACTGTTATCAGTGTGTTTACAGGTAACATTGTTGTCTGTGTGTTTAATGGTAACACTGTTGTCTGTTAGTTTACAGGTAACACTGTTGTCTGTGAGTTTACAGGTAACACTGTTGTCTGTGTGTTAACAGGTAACACTGTTCTCTGTGTGTTTACAGGTCACGCTGTTGTTTATGTGTTTACAGGTAACACTGTTGACACTGTATGTTTACAGGTAACACCGTTGTCTGTGTGTTTACAGGTAACACTGTTGTCTATGTGTTTACAGGTAACACTGTTGTCTGTGTGTTTACAGGTAACACTGTTAATCATTTGTTTACAGGTAATGTGCAGCTGATGGCTGAAGTCATTCTCTACCTGAACCTACCTAATTCTCCAGACAAGAAACAAAAGTTCAAGGACACCATTTATGTCACACAGGTAAAATTGTGTCAAGGATGGTTTATTTCATTAACCAATTGTCTTTTTTCAATATGTTTTAGTGAATTTAAATTCAAAACACTAGTTAAAGTATTATTAGTTTTGTGCAATCTGTGAAAACATGGTATAAATTCTGTTTCCTCGATATCTTTCTCAAGAATAGATTTCTTTATCTATGATTATATGAAATGAATGATTACCCCCTGTTCTTTCTCTGTAGCTATTGTGGCTTATACTTTCTGTTTTAGATTGACCAAGCCATTGCAATGAAAACAGAGACGGAGCACTTCCGGCGCTGGCAGAACCGACTGGATCAGAGTGGGCGGGGTAACACAATGGGGGCCATGTACTGGCAGCTCAACGACATCTGGCAGGCCCCCACCTGGTCCTCCATAGGTAAACAACTTTGTTAATAATAAATATAGGTCATCAAAGGTAAAAAACATGTCAAAAGATAAGCCATCAATTGGGTCTCATCTATGAAAGGAACAACCCCCCCCCCCAACTAAAAAAAATGAAACAGTATATACCCTCTTAGAAATTTTGCTGTATTATATATAATACAAGAAACATCAGTGGAATAAAGGTCAAAAGTACTTATATAGAAAATATATGTTCAAAGTTCATACAGTAGCTTTAAAAGCAGGTCATAAACACTCAAATCTGAAATTTCTGAATAGAATTTATCAATAAAATCAAAGTCTGGAAAAAGATAAGTCAGGCAAATGTAGACAAATGGAATTACATGTAAATGTACAACGTTAGGCCCTTGGTCATTCTACCATGACTACTGTTATGCAAGAAACTTTAAAGTGAGTGGAAAGCTTTGGCAACACTACAATACAGACTGGGAGGTAAAAGGTTAAATTAGGATTTTTATTTAGGCATCATTAAAGTGCACCATATGTGCAATCAGATTAATTACTAGGCATATAACTACATCTTTTTCAGAGTACGGAGGAAAATGGAAGATGCTCCAGTACTTTGCCCAGCACTTTTTCTCTCCCCTGCTTATCTCCCCTTATGAGGAGAGTGGCATGGCCAAGGTTTACATCTGTGTAGATGAAATCAAACTCCATGTGACCAGACACCCCCACACCCACCACCTACAGTTTGTGCCCAATGCTCAGCACAAGGCCGGATTTATGTTTGGTTCCCCTGTGGATTCCAACCCCCAGCCCTACTCATTGGGACCGAAAGGCACACTGTATATCTCCATGTACTCTTGGGCTAGCATGGAACCACTGTACAACTGGACTCAGGAATACCAGGTGAGGGAAGCTCAATAAGTGGACTCAAGAATTGGACTCAGGAATACCAGGTGAGGGAAGCTCAATAACTGGACTCAAGAATTGGACTCAGGAATACCAGGTGAGGGAAGCTCAATAACTGGACTCAAGAATTAGACTCAGGAATACCAGGTGAGGGAAGCTCAATAACTGGACTCAAAAACTGGACTCGGGGATTCCAGGTGAGTAAAGCTCAGTCTTGGACCCAGGAAAACCAGGTGAGAGGACTAAACAATACCATTTGAGAGTAGCTTAGGTAATAACTGGACTCGGGTTTCAGGATGAAAACAGCAATGCAGTTCATGGTCTCTACCCTATTCTATTCTACTCTACTCTATTCTCTGTGAATTCAAATTATGAGCGAACACATCTCAAGTGTTATGTACAAAAAATACCTCAAGCAAATGAGTAAACTTGATTAACAAGTTCAATCGAAAAACATTTGTTCATGAAGGGATGCTCCACTTGCCAATGGTTTTGTTGAACTTTGTTCTATTAAATGCACCTAGTTTTTGAAAGCATCTAATCCACCATTATTTTGTTACAGATGAATGTGACATCCCAGCTTGTCTTCTCGGCCAACATCAACAACATGTTACATCAGGCTGACTGTATCAGACGACAGAACTGCTTCCTGTTCTATCACCTAGGCAACTCTCAAAATGGCCCCACAGCTTGGCAGGCTCTCTCAACCTTTAGTGCAGTGATTGGGTTAAAGAAAACCAAAATACAGGTCAAACTAGCGACATGTATTACATGATTTTTTTTAACATGTAAACCCAGTGGATAGAATAAAACCCAGTGGATAGAATAAATGAATTTTTATATCTTTAGGTTACAAACATCATTGCTGTGAAGAAAGACCAAGTTTTCAACATCACCATTAGTACATCAGCCATCGCTCCGTTCGTCTGGCTAGACACCCCTGGAGTTCAAGGTCGTTTCTCTGACAACGGGTTCCTCATGGTTCAGCGAGTGAAGCAGCTGCAGTACTTTGCCTGGGAATCGGTAGACCAGAACAGACTGGGCAGCAGTCTGACCATCAAGTCCCTGATGGACATTTACTACTAACTGATGAACAATAAAGTGGTGACAATGTGCCATAGCTAGGGTCAAGTGCAATTCCCTCTGTATTCAATGGACCACGACTGTGATATAGACTTATTAGCTCTTGTAGACATTGAAGTTTAATTATGTCAAGGTGTTAAAACCATTTTTTCACTTTGTTTTAAAATAATTCTAAAGCTTGGTCTCTTTGTATTTGCAAACACTTATAAATAAAATTTTGATAATATCAGTCTTCATCAAAATTCAGAAAACTGCAGCCAGTAAATTAATTAGTTGTCAGTGAAATTTAAAAATTGAGAAATGCAATTTGGGTCTGTCGAGATCTTTAAATCCAAGTGCTTAAAACAGTTTCTTGTAATCAGTTATGTGTATTAAACAGGGTTCTCATTAATGCAGGAAACTGTTATCAATTTCCCACAATATTATTATCAATCAGAAGAGCAGCATCACGAAACCCAGAATCCTCATTCGTGTTCCTGGAAACATTTTAATCAAGGAGACAAATAGTGCTGGATTGTTTCCTTTCTTGCCCAAAACATTTAAAAAAACATTCCTATTTCCACAAAAAAAGTGCCATTTCCTATTTAGAAATAACACCCCTGTGAATGTGTTAAGAATGTTTTCTTTATTGTTGATAAATATGTAATAAATCCAGAGGTGCTCGAATGAAAGTTCACGAGACTTCCCCGAGATTTGTTCAGTTTCTGTGAAATTTCGTTAAGTGTTCGGATATTATTCTCAAAATACGGAAGTACTGGTCGTTTTTCATATCAAATCCTACCTTGATTTATGTTAAAACATGAGAATCTATTAAGATATATGTCTTATTTCATCATCTAGTGTGGTTATTTAAACTTTGTGTTCAACTACTCTACACATGGTTGAAAATATAAACATTGGGTTGGTTAATAAAATCATGGCCATGTTTGAGGCTTTTTTGTGTTCAATGTTAAATAAACCCCTATATTTTCTATTCTCACATTTATTTCTAGAACTCATTTTATCTACCAATTGATGAATATAGAGGTTAAAATCAATAAACGTCTAGATTTTATATCCTATAGATTCTAGAAAATAGACTATAAACACGAGGCACAATTTTTACTGCAAAACTGAAAGGGTAAAATAAAACCATGTGTTTTAAATTCAAATGACAATAACATTCACAGGTGTGAATAAATTATAAAAGGAAAGATCTTGTTGCAAGTTCTTTATAAAACATTATAATGAAAGGGAAATAACTCATTTCTCATTTTCATTGACAAATATAATTTTCTTATCAACTGGTCCATATAACTGTACCAAGACTAAATTATTAATTATCATAATCTAATGATGGCATCTTTTCATAATATGCTGCCAGTGGTATTTTCCATCAATTTTCGACATTAAAATCAATATAAGGCATCAGATATATCAAATTCTTTAATAAAAAGATATCTGACCTGCACAGAACAAATTGTCTTGCAACTTTACATAATATTTTTCAACGATAATACAAAGTAAATTTGATGAACAATTAATTTATTTCAGAGCACATCCTCTCTTTTTATCACTGGGCAAAAATGAAATACAATGGGTTGACCTTGGCATTAGTCAAAGGGGTTATGGTTATCAGTCATATCTTACACCCATCACCTCTACATCAATGGCAATACATTTACACATCATTTTAATCATTCAATTTTAGACCTTTCAATTATTTGTCTTGACAATGTGAAGCAGAATGACTGGCAGAGAATTTAAAGATAAATTGTTGAGAAATTTAATTGTGCCGGTGTTACATGTTAAACATATAACACAACCGTTCCGTGTCAGCTGGTGTAGGCCTTAGGTATGTGAATGATTGACTCAGCTTCTAAAAAAGACAAAACTCAAGGTTACCAGACAGCAGTATTCTGTTCTCCTTTGTGAAAAGAGTGACAGTAGCGTTACTCCCACTACTGCATGTTAGGAGAAAGTGGATGTTTTTAGGACAATAAACCTGCTATTGTTTCTTTAATCTGATATCAGGTGTTTGATAATTGGTACATGAAGATTAAAGCAATTTTAAGCCCTCGTTACCTGATTGCTGTAAAATATTATCTAGAATTATTCCAAAAAAGGACTGGGGCCTTCTCTCTGGGGATGTTGCATGGTATTTCCTGCAATCAAATTGTGAAATAGTTATATATAATTACCCTATGTAGAAGCTTCCAAGAAATCACAGTCCAAATCAAAAGGCCTGAAGGACATGTAGCATTAAAAGAATATTGTACTTTAAAATTTAATCAAATATAATCTGCACCTTTTCCTGAAAGGCATAAATTGGAAATTTTAAACAAGAAATTTTTATAGGTATTCATGTAAAAAAAAAAAATAGAGACTAACCATCCTACATGCTTCATACACATTGGACATACACAGATGGTCCAGTGGTATCCGGGAAACCAGGTCATAAGGTCAGATGGCTAAAAATAGACCAAACACAATACAGGATCAAAAAATTTCTGGTCTTGAAAGAAGTCAGACTAAATTTTTACCACAATTTAAGTATTAAAATTCAAAATACATAAATTCTAAATAAGAAATGTACATGTACACATACAATTTATGTTTTGGAAAGGTAAGTACATGTACTTGCATGAAATACTCCTTAAAAATTGCTTCAAAAATCTGTGTTAATTTGATATGAGGAAAAATACAATTGATTTTACTTTGCAGAGATCTGGTTGGCCTATTTTACTCAGAAATAAACCTACCTTGGACACCTCAGTAAGATTAGCTTCAGTGGCAGAGATCACCTCAAAGAAGGCACCTAACAACAGAAATCATCATACAGAGTTACTTCCCTTTCACAAATCTACAGCTTGTAAATCTTGCATTCTATATCTCAAACAATTGTTACAAGGCACAGAATTAAATGCGAATTGTATCTGCTGTCAGGCCAAAGGTATTTGATTCCCTGCAATTTTCATAAGCATATATAACTTATATGTTTAATTCCTATTTCAACATGTTTTAAGATATAGGATCAGAATGAGGAGAAAGCACTTAACTTAATGTTGTTTTTAAAACTTGGTCCAAAAGCATTAAAAACTATAATTTCACATATTAAAATCTTAAAGAAAAAAGAGCATGTTTAAAGATTTGTAATGGGATAAAAGAAATGCATGATGATTGACCAGACATTGATTTGAATCCATGACACCTGAATATTTAGTGCTGAGCTATCTGGCGCCAATTTTCGAACTGGTCTGACCATCACATCCCCCCCAAAAAATGTTCTTCTCCCTTTCAAGATTACCTGGGTAACCCCAAATTCTTCCCCAGGCAGGAGTTAACCTAGCTAGCTGTCACTTCCTGGGGTTGACACTGCACTAAATGTAGAGGGATGGTAGAAATAATGATGGACCAGACAAGGATTTGAACCTGGGCCTGATCCGTCATTATTCATCCCATATCCTGATACATTTAAGGGCCATAACCTGCCCCTGAAACTAACAGGCATTAAAGGGGGGGGGGGGGTAGTAGTTGGGGCTAAATGGACCATGGATAGCTGGGTAGCTTACACATATAGTGGTAGAGCTCTTGACAAGAGTTGTAGGGGTCCCATCTTCAATTACCAGTCAAGCCATTTTTTTTAATCAAATGTATGTAATCCCCTCTATATATACTTCAATAGTTTTAGTATTTTTAAGTAACTCAGTCGATAGAGCGTTGGTTTTTAAACTGAAGGATCCTAAGTTCGAGCCTACATGTAGTTGTGGTCATTCCTCCTCGTTTATTACAATTTCAATATTTCTTAATGATATTTTAAATATAAGAGTGCAATATTAAATACCATCTGGGTTTTTAAACAACTGTATTAGCGTCCCATTTCGGCCAGCAATGGTGTCATTTCTCTGTCTGTGAGCTACTTTACTGGGAACCTGGATTATGGCTGATGGGTGAAGGATTTCATGTCCACAACTTCTGCATAATATAAAGTCTACAATATGAAATAGGTGGTAAATGCTGGTCTTGAGAAGAATGCGAAGTGTGACAACAATTAAAGAGTATTTCATATCTACCAACGTAATCTCCTGGTACTGCTTTGACAGATTTGTCTAAGAGGTACGCTAAGAAAACATAACAAATAAATTTTACAAGCTCCCTATTTGTCGAGTTGGACATCGTGGTTCGACATTTTAACCGCAGTGCATTCTGGGATTTGCTTACTAAAAATTTGACAGTTGTCACGTGGTTGATCGATTTCTGCGCTAAGTAGATAAACACAGCTGTTCCTATTTCTCCCACGTATAGTGAATGATTAGGAAGAAAATTTACCTAACTTTCAGGATAAAACCCCAAAATTTTAAATTCTTTTGATATTGAAGATTGTTACAAATAAGAGCACAGTCATATGTTTATACAGTGCGAGTTAATTTATGGCAATAATAGTCATCAATTTCATTGAGACCGAGGGAGGAAAAGCGGCTATTAGATCGGCAATCAACACGAAGCGGCGTAAAATGATTGACATGTCCGACACAGATAATGCAACACAGATTCTGGGCTCTGTTGACAAAATTAATCGGGGCTCAATAGTTTAAAGTTTTGCTTTTGATAACTATGATCTGTAGAAACTGTTTTATTTAACTGAATAAACAAATAAAGATGAAATAAGGCCTAAAATTGGCTGACGAAAACTACAAAATGACCTTCACCTTGGGTCTTATTTTAACCATCCAATCGGATCTTGGAGGTGTGTGGATTTTAACCAACGAATGCGGTGAAAAATGTCACAAGGTTTTGTTGATACCAGAAAGGAAGCTCCGCCTATCTGCTACCAAAACAAACCGGCGCAAAATACCGGCATATTGTATAGGATCTAACTCGCCAATCTGCGATCGTTTTCAGCCTTTATTGACACTTTATGCTACATTTTTTACTGTGATATGTTACTTTGGAATATGATTCACTCAAAACTCTAAGATGTCTGGAAATCGACGACTTGCAAAGAGGTCTATTGTCGGAACAAAAGTCTGCGCCCTGTGGAAAGATGGAAGGTTTTATCCAGGGGTAATTACCGACCACTCGGGCGAACTTAGCATCGCCGACGAACAGAAATACACCGTTGTATTCGACGACGGATTTCAGAAAAGTGTGTACGCAAGACATATTATTGGACATGGATTTCAGCAGATCAATTCGTTTCGCCTCAAACACGGACAGAAAGTGTTTCTGACGGCACACGGCCGAGAGGTAAGCGGGGTAGTCGTCCGTCACGACACAGATAGCGACCAAGTCGTGGTGAACGTCAAACTGACAGGCGGGGAGGGAGTGGACCTGGAGGTCCGATCCGAGGACCTGAGACTTCTGGAGAGTCGGAAGTCGGCCCGCCTCGTGGACCAGGACACGGACTACTCCAAGCTGGCGGACATCTCCGTGGCGGAGTCCAAGAAACGTCCCGTGTCAACCGTCATCGACGTCCCCAACGTCAGAGCGCAGTGAGTGGCAGAAAATATACTTTGCCCAATCTATTTACAATTTTATTCATTTTTCAGTTTGATATCAGTTTTTTTAATTGATGATTACTGTGGTATAACATTTGCTTTTTTAAAACAAAACTTGATTTAAATAATGAAAACTTATTAATTTTTAAAATTCAATTTCAATTCTTAAATCAAATCAATCAAGTTAACTTTTTTTTTTCAAGTAAAGAATGTTGTTTTGAAACAAAAAGTCCAAAGGTCGCAGATCCCACGTTGACCGACTTGTTTTGATCTCCTTTAGTGTTTTGTAAACAACAATTCCATGGTCACATGACAGGGATTTAGGATGGTCAAGCGTTAATCTCAGTGCTTGCTTTATTCGTTTTACTGCGACTGTCATTTTACTCGGAGTTTATTTTCATCAGTATACATTTTTGCTTTATTCACCTGACACATTTCAGGAAAAAAAATAATGAATACATTTCCACCGCACCGAAAAGGTAAACATTGATAATTTAAACATTGCATAAACGGAATAAAAAGCCGGCAGGACGATCTCGATTCATGGCCATTTTCCAACTTCATTTAGAATCAGCTGATCGATTGTATTGGAATGGAAAGCGGCTTACGTTGTGTCTATATATAGATGTTACAGGTGCATGTGCAATATGGCATTGACTTACCGGTAAATGAAGTCAGCCTAACTCACGCGCGCTTGTACCTCGTCCCCATTAGATGATCCATTACATACATGTACGTGTACCCCATCACACACGGCAACGGGAAATGCTGCAGCAATAATGTGACGCAACGCGAAATTTATCCATTCATCTTATGCATAATTATCATGACCACTCTCAAGTGTAATCAAAATCAATTTTTCCGGGTTCTATTAATAAAAAAAAATCATAGCTTTGCTTAGGCATCATAGATAAAAAAAAATACTTGATACGTAAAGTTAAAGATACAGAATAACTGATCATATGAACGATTTTCTGCTGAGTTATTCATGTATGTATAGAAATTAGAATGGTAGCAATTTAAAAGCTCTGTGACTCTGGCAAAAGGAAAAATACGTGATTCATAAAACGTAAAGTTAAGGATACTTATATTGTATGCCAAATTTGCTGGTTAAGTTGTATATAGAATAAATCGTAAATATTGTACAGCTGTTTGATGATGATTGTGTGACGATGATTGTGTAATGTGCTGATTGCAGACGCTACCGACGATCGTCGTCGGACCAGGAGGATGACGACGTTAAGGGCGATGACGTGGAGATGATGGACGAGACAATAGCCGCGATGGTGCTGACCAGTCTGTCCTGTAGCCCCGCCTCTCCACAGTTCCACGGCTCCTTCACAGGTGCTTGTTACGTAACTTTCAGAGAAAACCTCTGTCTGATATCTATCTGATAAATTTGCATCTCAAGTACCGGTAGATTAATTCGACGTCTAGCAACATTTGATTGATCGAGTGTATTATGTCTTTGTAGAACATGGCTTCAAGTCCACCACCCTATCCACCAGCGCTAACAGCAGTGGGTTCCACTCAGAGAGGAGCGACCCCTCGCCCCCCTCCCACCACCTGAGTGGGAGCGCTCCGGCGGAGTTCGTGGTGGGGTCATTCCACAAGGATGATGGGATCGACATCGAAGACTTTGAGGACGAAACCATTGATGTAGACACGGTGGAACCGAAGAGAAAACGACAGGTATTAAAAGAGAGAGAGAGAGAGATTTAACACCCCAACAGATCACAATCCCTGTAAGTACAATTAGGTCTACAGTCGAGCTTCTTTACATAAATTGAGGTTGTGAGAAAGTAAAGATGTGAAAACTTCAGCAGAGAGAGAGAGAGAGAGAAAGAGAGAGAGAGAGAGAGCACGTGACAGCCTATTTCATTTTGTACAAGTTTTGTACAGCGCCGAGCTTCTTTACACATAACCCATGGAACAAAGACCAGAGCGCTGACCTAATTCTTGGTCTATCAGCTGATTTCACCACGGGATGTTCTATTTTTATCCCGGCATGCTGACCTAATAAACAACAGGTACACCTTGAGTTGTGTTATTATCTGTCTGCAGTCATGCGTGAAGTGTGTGATTGATGGTGTTAAGCAGTGTTTTTGCGAATTTGTGTCACATTTCACTTCCCTGGATTCATTATCAACCCAGATCGACTTTCATTGATCAATATTTAGCCCTGTTTTTCCTTTGCCGATTCTCACTGGGGCCCCACTTGTTTGGGGGTAATTGCTTTAAAAGAGTAAGGCGCGTAAGTGTCACCTAGAAATATATTTACATAAATTTACTGACGATAATTAAATGTTGGATGGACAGGAAACATATGGCACACTAACCTTCTGTTTATAATTGCATTAAAATCTCCCGTGTAATTTACATGCAACCCTTACAAATCATATTTACATGTACCACTTTCAAGCATTACTCAAATTAGAAAAAAAAACAGATGTCAAGTACAGTGAATATGCGGTATATTGAGATACAGAAGTAAACAATTCTAAACGGAGGGTTCGTTGTATATTTTTAGACATGTTCCACATGCGTTGACATTCAGAGGTCGTGGACTTCACCTCCCCCCCCTCCATATGTGTTTGTCCTCCGCAACCCCGAGATAAATAACAGGGTCAACAGAATCACTATTATTAAAATGAACAACAGCGGTGCCTAAAAAAAGGGGGGGGGGGGGGGCTGCATGTAACTTACTACAACAAGAAAACACTAAACAGCCGGGTATCTAAAGATGTCTAGCTCTTACAGAGCAGCCTCTTTGAGCGAGCTTTAGTTTTTACAAAACTTGCATATAACGGACCAAATAGGAAAACAATGCTGGGATCACATTGAACAAAGCGACAAATCGGAGACTCGTTAAGTAGAGCGGACGCTCGGCAGCGCTACCTTAATTCCAAATCTCTATAACCATGCAGCTGAAATCACAAATTTCAGCGATCGAGCGTTTGCGAGCACCCGCTCATGCTGCTTACAAACAGTACCTAGTCAGACTAGCATTAACTACCTGTACTTTCTCTGTTTTAACATTAGTGCAGAGGTCACAGCACGACACAGTCCGATTCGTGCGTGACACTCCGGAATCGTGGTCAGAATTCCGTGACTAATGACGTCATATCCCGCTTCATTCATAGATATTCATAACACAGGATTCTCCATGTAACACCTAGATTATCTGAATGAGAGAGAGAGAGAGAGAGAGAGAGAGAATAACAACGAACTATACCCAATTAACACCGTATCGTGCTTAAAAATTTTGTTGGTTACCACTTTTGTTATAAATTAAACCAGACCCACATGAATGCAATGTTACGTTTTTCCAGACACACCTTCGCCTGAGGTACCAGTGTACCTTCCCCGGCTGTAGTCTGGTCACTGATACCTGTGCTAGTATCGAGAAGCACGTGCGCACAGCTCACCTGGGGTAAGTCACTTCATCCTCATTACTTCACGTGGAAAATATTTAACTTGTGTATGTAGCTGTCCGTTTTGCAATGGAAAATGTGTTATTCATTTTTAAATAAAAAAGCGCTTGATCTTTTTACGAAGATGAAATATCTTTATGTAATGGAAAACTCATTCGTCGTGATTAAAAGATAAATGTTTTGATATTTAATTTTCCATTCACAGAGGCTCGGAGTCTGACGACAGTCGGTCGGACGGGGAGGAGGAGTTTTATTACACGGAAATTGAGGTCAATGTGGACAACGTGACCCAGAAATTCTCCCAGATGTGCACGTCATCCCCACCGGAAGTCGTCGGTCCACTGTCTCCCTCCATTCCGGTGCCAGATCACGACTATCAGAAAAAGGTGTCTAAGATATCAAATTAACTTCAACTCCGAAACTACAAATTCCAACAGACATAGATGCTGACAGCTGTTTTAATTTATAATTTCAGGATCACAACACAAAGTTTCAGGCGTCATCAGTGCCATCTAGCGGCTTCTTTCATCAAGGTATTACCCCAATGTCTTTCTCCAACCCCCCTCAGATGAAGAGATCGATGTCATGGCAAAGCAGTGCGCATGTGTCGTCACCTCCGACCCACTCGGTAATTTTTTTTTACGTAAATGTTTTGTTCTATTAACGTTGATACCGGTAAAAGCAATCGACCATATATGATTTATATTTTTACCAATTGAGACTATGCAAATCAAATTAATGATTTAATAAAAGAATACTATAACCTACCATGATTTATTAGACGTGACATACACATAATAAGATATAAAGTACAACCGGGGTCAGTATCATGAGTTTGTGTATGCTGTTACTTTGTAGCTCTCTCCCCCAATCCGAGTGACGAAGCCCACCCCACAGGAGCGCTTACACCAACACCAGGCGCAATCACCCAAGTCTCACCTATACTCGGTCTCCCCCAAAACCACGGGGTTCCACAAGAAACCGCGCAGCGAGGTCCGGAAATGCCGGAAAGTGTACGGGATGGAGAACAGAGACCAGTGGTGTACCCAGTGTAAGTGGAAGAAGGCCTGCTCCAGATTCGTGGATTGAAGAATCCGGTCCGTCTTGTCTGGAATCCGCGCCATGTGGACAATTTTTATATTTTGCGAAACCATGGACGCTTATTTCCAGAGTAAAAGGAAATATGAAATATCGATATCTCCACTGCTGAAACTAAATGTCTTTTATGACATTTTGTTATTTGCTCTATAGACCAATGATTAAACATGGTTTAAAAAAAACTTGTATGGCAAAGTATATGTTATACACGTATGAATAGCCATGCAAGGCGTTGCACTTTGAAACTAATCGAGGCGCAACTGTTTTCTTATATACATTTACTACAACTTGTCTTTAAAAAACCTACATAAAAACCTTTTCTTTCTTTCTTTCTTTCTTTCTCTATCACTCGTCACTTTTTTCTTCTTTCTTTCTTTCTACTGTTATTTTTATATATTTACATTCTACTGTGTTTTTCCATTAAATTCTGTGATCTTCAAATGCCTCTAAATGCAACAAGTAGTCAAAGGTCAAATTAACGAGTTTTATTATGACGTCACAAACGTTGAACGCTGTAAACTGCAACGTCACAAGCGAAAATCAAAGTGCACGCTCGTGGCTGTTACTGTGGCTCTTCCATTAATATTAACTTACCCTTAGGATAAGATCGGAATTTTAAGGTATAATTCACATTTGCAGACAAGGCAAGAAGTTAAAAAATGTAAATATAAGCATTAAATCATGATTTTTTGAAGTATACACTCTCATAACTGCCGCGGTGTGTGCATACAAATTTTCATAACGCGCTAACGCGCGTTACTCAATTTGTATGCACACACCGCGGCAGTTATGAGAGTGTATACTTCAAAAAACCATGATTCAATGCTATATTGAGTGATACTTGGGTTTACATTGATTACGTCATCTGTGTACACGTCATCCACGTAACACTCGAAATCTTGTCATCAGCTATCTCAGGTTGTATTTTGTTACTGATTATATTTGAATATATTCGACTTTGCAGTGCTTTTTAAGTTTTTGTTGGTTATTTTACAAATGTAGTGGACTTACATTTTACGAAGTTTTTGTTGAACTTTGAACTTCTGAACTGAATGTCTTGGTTATCGATTCAATGTATCATAGTGAGTCTTTTTACGGCGTATATTCTAGTATTTAATATTATACAGGTATATTGGATTTTATTGCAGATCAGTTATAGATCAGTTATTTTAAAAACCGTCTTTAGATTATCATTTTTAATTTTAACTTCTCGGAACTACTGCTTACCAACAGATTGTTGATTTTTTATTTAGTATAAAGGAGTTAATCCTGTATGGTCGACTAACATAGAAATACCGGTTTTAGTTTCCTTATTTTAAAATCATTTTAATTATCTTTTAATTTACATTTTAACTGATCTCAAAGTTGGTGTAGCATTGTAATTATGACGTCATGTAGCCAGAATAATATCTGTTTCACTATTCAATCATTGTTGTGGGCGTGTGTATACAGGCGCCCTATCTACATTATCATTATATTACTGATATGTTTTATATGTCGTCGTCTTTCATCGAGTATCACCGGTCTTCAGTGGGAGTGTAAATATATTCACAATAAATATTCCATAGATATATCCAACTGATTGTCTGTTTTTCTTTTTCTTTATACCAAATGTGAGAATTACAAACCTAGTCTCCATTTTCCGTGGGATGTTCATAATAAGGAAAGCTGCTGACATATTTAGTTATATTCTTAGTGACATACGCATTAAGTGTGCTATATGGTCGTCACCTACACTATATTAATCTCCATGAGAAGAAGAGCTAGCTCTTTATTGGAAGTTTTTCTGTGACACCCCGTGACTTCTACTTTTTATGGCAGTACGTCACAACATGGGGATTTTAGCGCATTATGAAACAGTTTTTACATCCATTTTTTGTTTATCTCTGTGGCGCAGTGGGTATTCCTTCAGTCTACCAACTCGCAGGTTTCGAGTTCAAATACTACAGGGGTTTTTATTTTCATGAACAGCGGTAAACTTTTAAAAGTTGATCCCCCTCCCCCAAAGGGAGATTTTGGGGGCATTTTCAAGTCGAACACATGCTAAAAGTAATTTAGAAGAATGGGCTTGTAGGCAGAACTTTTCCCAGGTGTGTTGAGGACCCTTAATGCTGGTTTAAAACAAAACAGGTAATATTTTTGTTGCGCAATTTGTTGACCCTAGCTCCAGCCTCCTTAACCACATGTATTGTTGATCGGCGCTTAATCCGGTCCCCAAGACAGGAATTTGAGAATATTAATAAGAATTTCTAATTTATGAACTATTCAATTAACACTACACCATGAATTTGTTTGATTGATAATCGGAGAAATTAAGATATAGGAAACGTTCAAAGTAATTGAAAAGTCAAGATTTTAATTTTTACTCGAGATTATCATAAATTGGTAATTTAGGAGGGAAATCTTTGATTGATTGCTGCATCATTGATTGTTGTATTGGTGACGGTGGGGCCAGGTAAGGAACTCAACTTTGGTCTTTCATCGGCGCTAGCAATAATACGATAATACGTACAACCGTCGACAAGAAAAATAGTTGATTGGCGCTTTTAGCTTATACTTTGCCTACATATCGTAATAACTCGACCATTTCCACTCGTGAAACAAAATATTTAATAACCATTTCCGAATAGATTCGATTGCATGCTGTGACAAAATAGCACTTTATCACACAGCGGGATGACGGAGTTCGTTCAACCACCCTGGATACCCGGCTTAATGTTTATTGTTTAAGGTATACGGGGAAAGACTTCGAACACCGTCTATCCCACTGTGCTGCTCGACCAAGGCATACCCGAGCGCCACTTGAACTCTGCCTACCCCATAGCGCTCCTGAAACACATAATTCCCCACAGCGCAACTCGAACACCGCCTATACCCCACATCGTCACTAAAACACGGCGTTCCACATCAATGCTCAAACGCCGCCTAATCAACAGCGCTACGTAAACACCATAGTGCTTTTCAATCACTGCCTACCACAGCGCCACTCGATCACCGTCTACCGCAGCGCCACACTCGTGTCAAGACAACACCTACCCCACAGCGATATTCAATCATCGCCTATTCCACAGGGCTACTCGAACACCGCCTATACCACAGCTCTAACACCGCCTACCCAACATTAGCGCCATTCGCCAGGGCCCATAAAAGTTAGACAAGCTCGCTTTTGATGTCAGTCTCACTTTTACAAATGGAATAAATATAGTGGGAAAGTGGGACTCAGATTAAAAGTCTAACTCTTCCACTATATATTATTTTATTAATAATGAGACTGAGATCGAAAGTGGTGAGATCCAAAGTGGTGAGTTCGTCTTACCTCGGGGCGTTGGGTCCGGAGCCATAAAACTTACACGACAAAAAAAAATATATTGTGTAAAAGTGAGACTGAGATGAAAATTGAGTTCGTCTAACTTTTATGGCCTTCAGGGCTGGGACCTTCAAAGTTAGACGAGCTCATTTTTTTTTTATCCCATTCTCACTTTAAATAAGTGTCTAAAATGAAAAAATGAGACTAAGATCAGAAGTTTTATTGTCCGGGGCCAAGTCTTCCAACTCTGACTTTAAAAAAAAAAAACTTCGCTGTGAAAATTGATCGTCGTTTTTAATGTGAGGCATTTGCCTCCATTGCGCTACAAGCGTGACTTCGTGTCTAGGCTTTTTAAAATATTTTTTCCCCTTTTTTTCATTCCCCATCCGTACCCCTCGATCTTTTGAAACATTTTAGTGATCATGATCACAATCAATATCATGGCGGTGTTTAGAAACACAACGTCGTCGACCAGCTACTAAGCGGAGGCTAAGCGAGGCCTACTGTGCGAGAAGGAACAATAAGGTAGAAGCTTCGATTGTATTACTATCTGATTATTACATTCAATTATGTCATAATTGTCGCAAGGGTAAAAGAGACTGTCATTTTGCTTTCTTTTGAAGTCTACAAAATCAGAATATTGAAAATTTTGTGTAACGTTCATAAAATGAAAGTCAGGTCAAAGGACTAATTTAGCACGAGGCATAATTAATATTGAGGATTCTCAGATTTATGATACTCTTTCTACAAATTTTTCTCTATTTATGCCAGAAAAGTAAAATGTGCCGATTTTATTCTTTTCCGGATGTGAAACGATAACAAAGATTTAGGGAATTTTTTATGGATAAAAATAGAACTGTGGCTAGCAACTAGCTCTTATAAACGTATATAAATAATAGACGGAAATAGTACATGTATGCAAATTATATTAACAATTTTTTAGGTTGTTTATTTATATTCCTGAGATTTGTCATCACATATAGAATAATTACAGTATGTTGATATGCTGAACATTAGGGTCTGAGAGTGTCCAGGTGCAGCAATGAGGGGTTTGGAAATTTTATGATGTTTGAATATTGCAAACATTTGAAGATATGCAAAGTTTTTTGGATTTTGCAATGCATTTTCAAAACCTTGGTTTAGACGCTTTGTGATCACACATAATAATAATAGACAGTATTTAAATGTTAAAACACCCTTAAATAGTGGGAGCAGCAAGGCATAATATAACCTATGTTAAAAAATACAAGTAAAATGAATAAAAGTTGAATATTGGGGTTACAATGAATAATATCAGCTGAAAAAATTCTTCCCTATCATGAGCGATGCGATATTGACAGCCATTTTGTTTAACAAAGTTAGCAAAGTTTAGTCAATCGTTGAATGGTTGTTGTTTATCATTGTTTACCATTTTTAACTGCCTCCGAACTTAAAACGTCGGTCTTATTTGATTGATAAATGAAATAAACACACAAGCATCACACAACATACTTTTATATTACTCAATTAAATTTCATTTTCTAAACTGGCGTTTTAAAATTTATCACACACGTTATGGCCTGCAGAGTTTTAACTTTTACCAGAATACATAAAAACTACTGGGGATCGCCGGTTATCTGGCACATTTCGCCAACTCTGAGGGTAGGTCTTTAAGATCTAAATCAAGAAACAGCTTTTTGTGTGCAATAAATGGAACAGAAACATAAGGAAATAAATTCATGAAGAGGCCTAATTATAACCTCGTTGAAACTGATATAAATGCATGTTATTGAATCTATTCCAGGATATTTTAAGATTTTAAAGTGATATGTTTTCATCAGAAAGAAATCTTGTTTTTTTTAGGTATCATCAGAACTTTTACAATTAAGTTGTGTCATCAGGAATAAAAATGCCGAAAATGAATGTACTGACCAAAAAGGATGAAAATACAGAAAACGTGGAAAATGTGGAGCCCAAAGGAAAAAATAAGACCATCAAAACTGGAAAGAAAAGCAAAAATAGGTTGGCAGAAGGGGACTTGGATTTGGAGGGAATCATAAAGGCGAATCAAGACATGACACTTGTTCCCAAGAAACAGCAGGTGGAAAACTGTCCACACATGGCCAACAAGGAGGAGCACCAGTTTATGTGTACAACGTGTCGCGTCATTTGTTGCGAGCCTTGTCTACGAATGAATCACCATGGCGAGCAGCATCGCTGGTGTGAGTTGATGCCGTATGAACCGTCAGACACAGAAACCACACATTTAGAAATAGAGGAAGAGCCTATACCTGTGAATATTCGTGGGAAGAGACGTCTTCCAGGGGGATATGTTAGCACGAGGAGAATCGGCTCTGGTCGCAAAAAGGAGTCGTGTACTTGTTGTCGTGGAACCCATAAACATGATCCTAAAAGTTTAAAGCGTTTAGTGCCCATTGACTCGAGCCGATTCAATAGCAATAGGATAACTATCGCACATTCACTGCACTATGATTCTAGTGAGGACAGTGACTGTTCTATGTCCACTGACCGGGACTGGGAGGAAGAAACCAAGTTTACTAAAAGGAAGCGCAAAAAGAAAAACAAAGGTCGAACTTTTCTGGACCAAGGCCCAGAGGACATTCAAACTCTGCCGCCGCGGATGACTTTCAGTTTTGCAAGTGAAGACAGTCTGAAAGAAATTGCGCGGAAAGATCCTGATGAATTTTTGGAAACTGTTAAGGTCCAAGAGGCTGAGAGAGTGTTAAGAAATATTGTGAATAAAGATGGATTCGACAAAGAGAAAGTGAGGGATTTTCTGAACTGTGAGGATATAGAGACAGAGTGTGTGTACTGTAGTAATGAATGCAAGAGATGGCAGATATTTAAAGAGGATTTGGACCGCGAAGCTATTCTGTATTTGAAGGAAAATAGTTTCGATATCCATAGTAACGAGCAAAATGAGATCAACAAATATGCTGACCTCAGGGTCAATGAGTTTGTTGATGAGATTGATGAAGATGAGTATGAAAGTGAGAGGGAATGTGATGATTTGTTGGATGAATTTGATTCTGACGAAGGTTTCACAGACGCAGTGAAGGAGTGGCTTAAACTGCCTCCACCAACTCGTTTGAATTCTATTGAGGAGGCCTGGGTGGAACTTTCAAAGAGTTCTGCTACAGGGGTTTTACACAGGCTGGCCCCGACAGAGCGGAAACGATTCATTGACCAAGCAATAAATCTGATAGAAAAACGGGAAATTGACAGCATTGACAGAATATTCCAGCCATTGGAGAGCAAAGACAACACGGAAGACTCTGGACTGAAGCCAAGTGAAAAAGCGGCTGAACTAGAGAAGACTTGTGAGAAGATTCTCTCAGGTATTGCACAGTTGAAAACAAGGTTTCAGAAACTTTATAAGCGTGTGATGAGTTACCGTGGGGTAACAATATTTGCGGACATAATTCAGACAAAGGCAGATAAAATAGGAGAGGAAATTATTCTGGATATAGCGAAATACAATCCAGCAAAACATGGCATGGAACAATTTTATTTAACAGAAGAAATAGAGGCCGCTCTTAAGTTTATACAAGCCAAGACTACGTCTGCTGAATGCCCAGATACCAGCATATTAAGAAAAGTTCTCAATACTCGACTTGACAGTAAATTACTAAAAAAGCTGCTCATCAAGCAGGAAAGAGAGAAATATTTCCCCAAGAACTGGAGAAACCCAGATGGATCTGGAAAAATGAAAACTGACATTGAATTTATTACAGAGGTGAGAATGGAGCAAGAGTCGAGAAAATCTCAAGCCATCCTAACACAGGTCGGTGAACTGATGAAAATGGTGGAGTTGGGTTCTGACATTTATCCATTTATTGAGCGCAAAGAAATTGATCCCTTTGGTCCCAAAAATTGTCCTTTGGACATTTACTCAATTTGTCCAATTTCTCCAGCCTTGACCTGGATGCACAAGGTGGGGTCAGAAAGCAATCTGTTGGTGACCGTTGGGGGAAAAGTGGTGAGGGAGCTCGATTTCAAAACAAGTGTCGACTGTCTTACGATGGATAAAAACCGCGAGCTTTTGGCCACGGACCCACTGGGCAAGCGGTTGATGAAAGTGACAGACATTGAAACCATCTCCACAATCCACACATTTGAAAACTTGATCCCAATTGGTATTTGTTGTTCGCGAGACGACAACATTTTGGTGACTTTGTGTGAGGCTTACTATGATTACAATGTTACTTTTGAAAAAAGACGGCTCTTAGCCAGAGTGTCCAATACAGGAGAACATTTAATGGAAATCGAGTTTTACGACAAGGGGAAAACCGAGCGATTCTTTGTTGTTCCCCGCAGAGTAGCTGAGAATAAAAACGGGGATATAATTGTGGTTGATAAAATACAGAGAAATGAAGGGCGGCTACAGTTGTTCACCAAGGATGGGAAAGTGATAAAGACGTTTGACGGCCACAAGGACATTTTTGAACGAGCTTTTGACCCCTGGGATGTGGCGTGTGACTATCAGCAACGTCTCTTGGTGTGTGACTACACCAATAACAAAATCATAATATTCCAACCTAACTATGACCTTTTCAAGGTCATTGCCTCCTATGATGGAGGATTAAGGTACCCCCTTTGTATGGGCCTCGACTCCAGCAGTCGAATCTGGGTGGGGGGAAAGTTTGAAAAAGTAATGGTGTTGTCATATGACAAAGAAATCGATTAATTATACAGAATAACAATGATGAAGGATTTTGTAAGTTCTTTTTATTGTTTTCTAAAGTCTGTTTTTAATCAGTAACTATTTGCTGTGTATTATGTGTTTTGTTTTGTGTGCCATTGTTAAAGTTTACTCTTGTTGACAGATCTCAGAAACTTTTGTCACCAAACAGTAATACATACTGTAAAACTCTTTTTCTTTCGCGTGTCACAATTTGCGAAAATGGGTAAAAAAATGTTGCATTTTTAATTTGGGTCATTTTGCGATTTTAAAAGTGTCTTAGAAAATGATACAGGATATAATTTCTGCGTATTCAATATTTTGCAATTTGAAAGAGGTCGCGAAAAAAGCAAAAAATTAGATCATTGCAAAAATTACCAGATATACGGTAGTGCATGAATTTTAAGCTTTCCAAGCGGTGCCCTGGTGGCCGGGAAATTGCTCGAATATTTTCAAAATCATCCTTACCTACCTTGTATATACTAGTACATGTATAAAGGTAACAATGTTTGCATAGAGGCCTCTAGGTAAGAGACAAGGGTCCAAAGATGGAGCAATAGAAAGCAAATACTGTAGTATGTCAATGTCTCACTGGGATAACAGGTGTGTGTGTGTGATTGTCAGTCAATATACGGGTCTCAGTAATCAAGTAGTAAGAGTTCTAACATTCTTGCATCCTCTTAGTATTTTTTGGGAAACAGTCTTCATAATTCAAAATACTTTTCATACAGTCTTATTGCAATAATGCATTCTCTCCTGGATCAAGCTAGTTGAGATGCTTAAAAAACAGCTAAAAATTAGATATTAAAGATGAAACCAGTAGTTGTTAAGATCTTTAAGATGCCTCACTACACCTTGAAATAGTTTCTCAAATTTGCAGAAAATTACTTGATGATGATAGAAAGCATGATGGATAAGACGTATATGTGTCAAATAGGCGAAAAAATGTGCAATTTTAGATAAAAAATGATATTTTAAAAAATGTCATTCTGTAAACATGAACAAAATTTAAGCCCCAGGTGGATTCGAACTCATGACCTGCGGTTCACAAGCATGATACTTTAACCACTGAGCTATGATGATACACATCTGAATCGATTGATACAAACATTTTAACAAAACATTTAAATCGCCATCTTGTGACGTAGAGTCTTAAAAAGTATAATTCTTGGTGTAGTGAAGTACCTTAACCTGAAAACCAAGTATTTATTATTGATGGACTAAATGATATTCATGTTAATGATTAATGCCTCTTGTATTACTAGCATTAGATTTTGAGATTAGAGGAATGATAAGATCTTTTAATAAAGAATGGTTTTAATTAAATCATGTTTGTACATCATATCTTAATATATCATTATATTGTTTTGCTGTGAAATTGTTTATCATGTACAGAGACTTTTGTAATAATTTTTTATTAGAATTTGATGTGTATCTTTATTTCTTAATCTTTAAAGTGGTAAATCTTTGATTTCCTTCTTTTAGATATCAGTAATACTCTTTTTAAAAATCTATTTATTGATGTGAAATTTCTTTACTACTATATATGTTTACATATCTTAAATATTTACTTATTTATAATTATACTGCAGGGACCACGACTGTAAATTTTCTATTCTAAAATTTTTTTATAATAACATACTCTATACCCTCCGCCCGAAGCCCTTTAAAGGGATATTGATTATGATAACAATGACGACTAACATTGTAACCCAAAGATTGTTGTACATGTTAACAGTGTTGTTTGATTTTCAAATATTGTTAAAGCATTGTTTTTCCTTAATAAATATAATAGAGAATACAATATTGTTTTTTTTTGCTTTATAAATATGTATTCCTTGGAGGGTTCGGGTTTTGAGCCTACTCAAATCATCATCACCAAATACCCACTGGTGACCTCATGTCGTGATGAGTACTAGGTGAGATTTTCCATTGGTACCAAAGTTGCTGTCATCACAATCCGATTGAAATACAGGGGTGTGTTCAGCAGAGTGAGTTCTTGCGAGCGCTCGCTTAATTTGTGTTGCAGGTATAGATAATTTTGGCGAGCAACCGCTCTGTTGAACACGCCTCAAATCTACAATAGCACACAAACAGTTCGATCAGAAGCGTGTTTAACAGAGCGTGTGCTCGCGAGTGCTCGCCAACATTCCCTATACCCGCAACACAGTTTTTGGCGAGCACTCGCTTTAATTTGTGGAACACTCCTCAGACCAGGACCCATTGAGGCTCATGTTTCGTGACACTAGAATGAACTTGGGTTTAACAAATCAGATGGAAAGTTATGCCTTTCTGTAATTATTCTATAGTAACAATTTTACCGCCAAAATCGTAACGGTTATTGTGATTGGTTGATTTTTCATGAAAATAATAAAATTACGTCTTACGCCATTGAACTTTACCCTAACTAAAGTGAGTCTCTCGGCACTTTGTGCCATATTGTAGAGATCTGTCGGATTGCTGTCACCACATTCTGTGTCTCAAATAACTTCCAATGAAAAACAACATCGTCTTTTTTGTCAACAATTTTTTTTACTTTAAGATACCGAAATTGAAAGTTGTTCTAAATATTTTTTCTCAGAAATCGTGAAAAATCTTCTGAAAATTTTAATGGAAGCAAACATGAAAACAATGAAAAGGGTATCACAATTTGTAGCATAGTTACAAAAAATTCTGAAGCAAATTACATGTAAGACTATTATGGAAACAAAATATCATAACAAGATATTAGCATTGTTCATGCAATAACGTATTGCACAGTGGGGAAAAACACGTCATTGAATTCCGGTACCTCGAATCTAAATTGCAACACTGCATGCTGAAAGAAAATGTAATTAACGTGTAAATTGTTTCTTTCTTTGTGAAAATAAACAAATGGCGCACTATTTTTTCTAAATCATTGACTGAACTTTTATTTTATTATCAAAATATTCCTACCCTAGGTTTGAATAAAGATGGAATCAAATACCCTGAACGATTCAAGCTGCATAGCCGGACTTTTTGGCTAATACAGTATCAAATAATTTTCTACAAACCAGTATCTTAGAAAGTTATTAACTTTCGCTTATTTAAACCAGCAGAATCATTCTCGTTTCAAATTTTAAAAAAATTTAAAGTAAATAAAATCTTTTCTTTATGTATTTCTCTTCTAAAAAATCAAACCAAAATGCACCATGGGAATTATTAATGTGGCTTATAACCACTCCATACAGCTGAAAAGCATCGGCCCTATTCAGAATCAGTTGTGTGGGTCGAGAATTTTATGAACAGTAATTCTGTAAGTAACCTCCTTCTGCTGCTTGCACCAACGCACAGCTTCTCCCACTTTTATACACATATACTTTGAAAGTCCATCCAAATGGGGCGTTGGATTATTTCATAATAAACATTTATTCTTAAAATTTACAAAACAAACGTCACAGCTTTAGTTCCAACTGTCAGATTTTGTGCCGCTTGTTCACAAGAAAGCAAACAGCGTTATTATATCAAAGGTGGAAATGGTTGGGAAGATCTTGTCTTGAACAAGTAGTTGAATACTTCTACTATGTATCATTAAAATTCTGGGAGAATCGATGGCAGTTTCTTGTGTACTGGATGCAAACGTTTGCAGGAACGAATTCTGGACACGGAGGAGCAGACACAAATGTTCGTCCAGGAAGTCAACCTCAAGTCCGATTGGGTATCTCAGGAAAGGTTGATAGAACTCAACCAAAACAACAGAAATATAAGGACCAGTTTGACTTATTTTCCATGTACTGTTTTTTTTTTATTTGTACATATAATGCAGATGTGTATTCACCAATTAGTGCTGTTGAGTCATAACAAAATATGTATATATATATATATATTTTTAGTTTTGAGGCACTTGAACAGTTTGTTATTGTCCTTTTTTTTATTATTAAAAAACCTTTTTAATAATCTTTCAATTTAACAACGATGCTAAAACAAAACAGCTCAAATTATCTGATTTGTGTCGATGTTGCGACAATATTCTTTATTTACTCAAAAATTATGCTCTAATAAGGTTGATGATAATACTGTTAGTAATACATTGACTTTTTTCTGTAGAACACAGTGAACATCGCTGTGAAATTGCATCTATTTAACAACAAATTCAGTTCAATTAAAATACTATTAATATTTCACGATCACAACAGTACTAGCTGTAGCCAACATTTACATTGGCTTAGTACGTGTAGGTTTCCAGAATAATCTTTTTTCTTGTATATTCACCATAATTCAATCATATTTTTCAAGCTTTTATCATCACCATGTCTTCTTTACAGACATAATTACTCAGATATTATTTTAACTCTTGTCTTCACCATTAGTTCCTTGCAATTTCTTCACCATTAGTTCCTTGCAATTTAATTCTTCACATTTTCAATTTTGCTACCCTTTTTTTCCCAACGTGTTATTAGCAACTTTCATTACTAAAATATTATTGTAACTTCTAATTTCGTCAAATCTTCATCACAATTCACGATATAACTAACAAGTACCCCCTTTATAATATCCGCTTGAAGATCTCAAAGGTCACGCAAGACCCAAGACAATTTCACTGTTTTAAACATTTGCTCATGATAACCTCTCTGTTGCGGGCTGGCCGATAGGCTTCAAAACACCTCCAGAATTGATAAATAAAATCACCAAAAGTAACGTTTTCACAATTTATATAACACGAAATTTGAAAACAATTTCATGGGCTGATAGTCGTCGTCAGGACACTGGTACACCGAACTTCACAGGTCACTCCATTCCTGTACACTAACACTACTCAGTATTCGATATTCGGGACCTGCGTACACAGAACATACACATTAAGTTACACATAAACAAAGTTCCATACAAGTAATGACCCACATGACCCACCATACATAACAGTGAGACAACGTGGTACACGTGGCAGCGCTGCATTACATTTACTTGCATTTCACGATACATAATGATAAACAAATTACTTTACACGTAACTTAAAGTGCTGTAACGACATTTACTTGCCAATGACACTGTTAGAGTCACTAAACACGACATACACATTACTACTCAAATTACGGCAGCCCTATGAATATACTCTACTCACGACAATGGATAACTAAAGAAATACTAGTAATGAACTATATAACGAACATAACAAACGAATAACTGACGAAAGGGATATTCAAACAACACAAATTACAAATAAAACACATTGAAACAACAAAGTTATCCCAGGACCATTTAATAAACAATAGAATGAGAATGAATAAGTAAGTTGGTTTACTCACCTCAGAAGCCGTGTCTGTTTTATAAAATTAGAGAATTGAACTACAGAAACGGATAATATCAGGAAGAACGTGCAGGTGATTTTACCCGGTCCAAAGAGGCCCAAAAACCTAAACTCAGGTGGATATAAACAGGTATCGATGGGTACCAGAAAGGGTAATAGAATTAGAGGTCCAGTACAGGATAACTATAAATAAAAGACAAATTAAAACAGCATCGTAAATGTAACAATACCTCCCCTTTTACAAGAAGTGTACTTCCGAACATACATTTACGAAAACCTAAAACCAACGGTTCATAGTTACACAAAATAACACATATTCATCGTCTACTAAGATAATCTGCACCCTGATTATCCTTGCCTCTAATTGCAATGACTCGGTATCTATATGATTGAAGACCAAGTGCCTATCTCATGATTCTAGCGTTGATCACCTTAGCCCTGTTCAAATACATCAACGACTGGTGATCTGTTTCTATTAGAAATTCACGACCATATAGGTACAGTTGAAATTTGTTAACCGTCCAAACAATTGCTAAGCATTCCTTCTCGATTGTGGAATATCTGAACTCACTACCCTTTAGTTTCCTGCTGGCATTTTCTACAGAAAGTTTCAATCCGCTTTCATCGTCAAACTGCATCAGGACTGCACCAATTCCTCTCTCAGAAGCATCCGTCAGAAGAATAAATTGCTTTAATAAACATGTTAAGAGCAACAAAATTGATAACAAAATTGGAATGAACTTCTTGTAAAAGCTAAAATGTCCACGAACAGATCTTAATTTACGTTTTGTGCAAGATACATGTACCACCGCTTCATCGATTGTCTTTACCTTGTCTGATTGTGCTTTCAATTGGTTTTTACCTACGATTTGGCATAACGAAACGGAAACTACATGCAGCTTATTCCGGATAGTTTGATTTGAGTTTGCTATAATATCATGTTCAATCAAATGTGTATACCCTGGATCGTCAGATAACACATCATCAAATTGGTTCAACAGAGCGGTTACCTTCTGCCTATCTTCAGGGCCCAGCTCTTGGTTGATGTCCACACTCGATAACTCCTCCTTGTCCCCGACACTTGGTAATCCATATTATTTGACGTCTTCACCTTCAGGGCAGTCAATCACAGCAGAGCTGACTAAAGCTTCATCTTGGTTAACATTCTGTGGATCAGCATTTCTGTCAATATACTTGGTCACCATATTTACATGAAACGTTTTTGATTTACCTTTCACATCAATCTTATAGTCTTCTTCTTGGCCTGAAGTTGACACATGACATAGTTTCTATAAAGAGTCACCAGTTTGCTGTTCTACTTTTTTATTCTTTGGAGTGATGTTCTTGCTTGAAATTTTCGGCACTTTGAGCTGAGAACGCGGTTTGAGTTTTGCTTCGGCTTGCATTCGGATTTCAGCAGCATGAGTCTCTGACCATTGAGTATCTGGATCTCCTGGTGGCCTCACTTTTCCCACGTTGCCAATCATGAGATCGTAAACCGGCTTTTCCATACAACATGCTTCAAATGTTCCTGTAATATAGGGTGTGTCAATAAAAAAAGAAGCAACAGGTACTCTAATAGATGAACCGTCTGCCAAAATGCAGGTTTGAAATTTGTTTTTAATCATATCCCCCTTATTAACTTTACTTGTTCGTACAACTATACTACTGCATCCTGTGTCTCGCAATACTGTAACTGGCTCTCCCTCAACATACCCTGCTGACGATGGCATGTTGTGCTTCTGCTGACGACAGTGTGATGAGGACACTGCTGTAGGGGAATCAAGTTGAAGTAAATCGATATCAGTTTTAATAGGTATTGTAGTAACAAAAGATACCTGTGTTGGAAGTTCTGCCTCTACTGGTGAGGTTTTCTGATAGTCCCACGGTTCTTGGGTGGTAACAACGTTAACCTTTGGTTTTGGTTTGCACTCTGATGCAATGTGGCCCATTCCGTTGCATTTATAACAACGTCTGTCGGATTTTGGAACAAACAGTTTTCTCGAGTTCTGATTACTTTTCTCACCTGAACTGTCATTCGGATTTCCAGGATGGTTTACTGTTGGAGGCTGGGATCCGTTAGCTTTAACATTGATCAAGTTGACAGCATTGGTCATTCTTGCTTCCCCATACTGGTCTGCCAACTGTGCCATGTCCTGAATACTCTTTGGCGTTCTCTCTTTCAAAAACAATTAGATCTCTATTACAAACATTAAGAAACTGATCACGTAAAACTAAATCAAACAATGCTTCATAAGTTTCTGCTATGTGTGCCATTTTCAACCATCTCTGCAAATAACTACTCATTCTGACAGAAAACTGAACAAAAGTTTCGCCAACGTCTGGCTTAGCTAATCTGAACTTTCGTTTAAAGCCATCTTCTGTAAGCTCACAACGCTGAAGGAGAGCTAACTTCAACTTATCATAATCTAAAGCATCCTCTTTGGTTAACAATGCATAAACATCTAAAGCCCTACCTTTCAAAAGTGCACTTAGACTCATAGCCCACGACGTTTTTAGCCACTGCTGTAATTCTGCATATCTTTCAAATCTACGTAAGTAGCTATCCATTTCATCTTTGCCATCTTCAAAAACCGGGATCTTTGGTCCCTTAAACTTAACACTCACCTCATCAACACCTGCAGCTTTTAACTTTTCTTTTTCATGCATCATCTCCATTTGCTGCTGATGAGTGGTCTGCTGTATCTGTAGTTCTTTGTCATATTTTTCCGTCAATCTCTTAAAATCCAGCTCCTCCTTCACTCGTTCCCTTTCCGCCTTCCTCTCTTCACGTTCTATTTCTTGTTGGAGCTTAACAAAGTCTCTAAGAGTTTCCTCCTTGTAACCCAAATGACACTCCATAATCAATGACCGATTTTAAAGACTGTGACATGATGAAAACTCAAGAGACAATAACTCATACAGACAACACACTATGTGACAACTGAAAAAATGGAAACTTCCAACATACCTGTCGATACACACCTGAGTTTGATAGGACACCAATACACGATAGATATTATATTTCAAACGAGATGTGAAAACGTTAACAACGTACAGACACACCATTTACTGAGGCAATGTATCCACGACGTTATTTCAGTGTCAACAGCTGACCTCTAGGTCCCGAATAACTCTGTCAAACACATTCCTACAAAAAAATCAAAAATAAATATAAGTACATACAAACAATTAAAAAAAAACCCCAAAGAATTTTGTCCAAAAAAAAAAATCTAAATGATACAATAAACAAATAAATATAATTTTGAACAGTTTTATCAGTAGATAAAGAAATTCAAATTTCAAATGTTAATGTTATGCTCAAAACGAATACAAGAAACTGTCCTTCCGTCTGGTCAACGGATGGACTTCAAACTCGACTGGATGATCCGTCTAGATGCATTTCTCTCATAACATCGAATTTCATCATCCCTGGTAGAATGATACACACAGGAGATAATGTTCTGGTCATAGCGTGCTGACTTTCCTGCATCACATGAAGTCGATGAGGGTCTTTAAAAAATCTGTTGGTAGAACGGAGCACTCGATGATCCAATGAAGATTGATCCGTGCATTGAGGTGGTCTGCGCCAAAACTGTCGTCATCATGTTGAAGTGGAGGTTTGTCTCTGTCGACTAGATTTGAATCCCACTTCTGACACCATTTGTTGCGGGCTGGCCGACAGGCTTCAAAACACCTCCAGAATTGATAAATAAAAACACCAAAAGTAACGTTTTCACAATTTATATAACACGAAATTTGAAAACAATTTCATTGGCCGATAGTCGTCGTCAGGACACTGGTACACCGAACTTCACAGGTCACTCCATTCCTGTACACTAACACTACTCAGTATTCGATATTCGGGACCTGCGTACACAGAATATACACATTAAGTTACACATAAACAAAGTTCCATACAAGTAATGACCCACATGACCCACCATACATAACAGTGAGACAACGTGGTACACGTGGCAGCGCTGCATTACATTTACTTGCATTTCACGATACATAATGATAAACAAATTACTTTACACGTAACTTAAAATGCTGTAACGACAATTACTTGCCAATGATACTGTTAGAGTCACTAAACACGACATACACATTACTACTCAAATTACGGCAGCCCTATGAATATACTCTACTCACGACAATGGATAACTAAAGAAATACTAGTAATGAACTATATAACTAACATAACAAACGAATAACTGACGAAAGGGATATTCAAACAATACTGTTTAGCTCAGCAATGAAAATTCAACCATCTGTTGTAACCATTTATTCCATTGTTTCAACCTAAAATTACATTTCAATAAATCAATGCCAATTTATGATGATAACAGTATTCCATAATTGTTCATGGCTTGACAAGTTTGTTCAATTTATGACGATAACAGTATTCCATAATTGTTCATGGCTTGACGAGTTTGTTCAATGTTATTCTAAGGCTTAACCAAAATTTTGACTGTCAGATATTTACATATACTCAAATAAATCACTTTTCACTCACACTTTGATGGCTCCAAATTTACTGAGCTACAATATCAATATGTGTGTTCAGAGAAAACGTGGGAGTATCTATCCATGTACACTTCCGTTGATGTCTATAAAAGAAAACCATTCATGTCCGATTCTAAAATTTCCGGAATATCGTAAACGATACACTCCCCCCCGACATTACTTAACAAGTTCACAACTAATTACAGTCCTCAATCGGTAGTATAACTACAAGTCTGTGAACAGATCTGCGAACGAGAGTTCCAGTACATCCGACATATTTTGCACCTGGGCCTATATTTTTGTATTGCACTGTAACATCTCGTACTTTTCCATCTTTTCCTGGCTTAGCCTCAGTAACTTGAGCAAGCTTCCATTTTCCGCGAATAATGTTTGTATCTTGAACTAACACCAGGTCACCTCGTTCCAAGTTCCTCCTGCTAGTATGCCATTTCTGCCTGACAATAAGAGTGGGAAAATAATCCCTAATCCACCTCCTCCAAAAAGTATCCACTACCTGTTGAATAAATTTCCATCTCAGTCGTGGATTGCACCTGTCATCCATTTGCATTTGAGGAACCCGCACACTAGATCTACCCAACAATAAATCATTTGGGCATAAGTATGTTCCTTCATTTGGGTCACACACTTTGGTTCCAATAGGTCTCTCATTGATCAAGTTTGCGACTTCAAATAATACACTTTGCAATTCCGAAAAAGTCAAAATTGAATCCCCAACTGCAATTTGCAAGCATCTCTTTACAGACTTGATCAACGATTCACTACACCCATTCTCCCATGGAGCATCTGCTGATTTGATGACATTCCACTCTACATCATACTTCTTAAGTTCCTTTCCTGCAGCTACTAGTTGTGTGCCTGCATCAGAAATTATTCGCTTTGGATTGCCACGAATAGAAACAAATCTTCTGAAGACAACAATGAAATTCCCTGTGTCGTAACTTTACCGACTCAGGTGGATATAAACAGGTATCGAAGGGTACCAGAAAGGGTAATAAAATTAGAGGTCCAGTACAGGATAACTATAAATAAAAGACAAATTAAAACAGCATCGTAAATGTAACACTCTCAACTAATATGTTTTCCAATATAATGTCGTCGTTGAAGATGATAACTATACTTGATAGAGATAGGTAGATTATACTTGAAAAAAATTGCAATACATTTGCTTTAGATAAGTACATTTCATTTTCCGAATTAGTGGTTCATTTTGCGAGCAACAATGCACCCCCCCTAAAAGTTCCACTGGCGGGCTTGTTACCTTCAAGTTGGTAAATTCCATTAGTTGACAACCTAAAACAACCAATGTATCAAGACGATTGTTTCCAGTGTATTTCCATTTCATTGTTCATGACCATCATTCTTCTCCATTAATGCCACCAAGGCCATCATTCCATTTTGAAAGGAAAGTTAAATGCCTTTTGGTGGGCTACATTTGCTCTAAACTTTTAAATTTTGTTTTCGGTTATGTGAAAGATAAATGGATAACTATCAATTGTAATGATAGACTAATGTTTGTCTGAATTATGTTTTCATCGTTAATTAAGAAGACCATGATTTTCTTCTGAGACAATTTATTAAAACAGTTTCGTTTCATAATCTTTGTTAATTTTTGGTCTTTATGGAAAAAAAACACTTTTATATAAGATATGAATTATGTGGTGTAACAAAGATAGAAGACTCTTTAATTTGGACTAAACCAGCATATCTTACAAAAGAAACCAATGGAAACAGAAACATATATTTATTTTAAGAAACTCCTCATGGAAACGTGAATTCTTTTTAACAAATGCTTAAAATTGTTATTTAAAAAACTAAAAATGTTATGACTCTTATTTTGAGATTTGATAACAATTTTGCACTGTTATTATGTAGGTAAAACAATCACCAAGAACTGAAAGGTGAAATATAGTATAAGTGTTTAAGGTTAACTTTCGAATAAATGATTTAAAAGAGAGATGTATTTATAATTAGTCATTTCCTTTTTCAATCGGTGCAACTCACCAATTGTCTCCATAACCGTAAAAACTTAGGTGCGCGTGTCTAGAATAATTCTCAGTCTAAATGGTTGTATATGTGTTGATAACTTTCCACACACCAAACATTACTTGCATTAATAACGTGTGTCTTATATATCCCGAAATAATCGAGGAACAATGTTAATGTTAAAAATCTATGTACAGCCTACTCCAGATATATTGAAATTCAGGGGACCACGTTTTAGAAAAACGTTAAAAAAAATTAAACAAGAAAAAAACATGGTCTCTTGTAAGAAAAACTTTTTAAATGCCATTTGACCAGATTAAGTTGATATGACAGATACAATATATTCACCAAAACTTTCGTAAGGCGCCCTATAAACCTATTTAGTGTGTTTTTATAAAAAAAAAAAAAAACCCAATTAATTTAAGAGTATTTTAAGTATGATAGTATAGAGGACAAGAGAGCTTGATTTCATTTTACCGAATAGTAAATGAAATTCTTCTCAGAATATTTTAATTACGAAAGTAATTCATAAATTACTTTCGCAATAAAAATTCACAAACATTCTTAAATATGGAAAGTCTCAAACTACTTTTAAAGTTAAAAAAAAACAAGACCTAGGAGTTACTTATACAGTTTATTTACAAAAATATATACAGGTATACATACATTTATAATAACAAGTATGTGCATGTGCCTTTTGTTGTCGTGTTTAATGAAAACAAATGTACAATTTGACAAATACATTTAAGTACATTGTAAACTTCAGTCATACACACTGTGAATCTTCAAAATTCGTGGGGGCTAATTTTCGTGGATTGCTTAATTTTACAAGTTCATGGGGACGTATTTTCCGGATTCTTTTTTTATATCTTCCAAAGAATAATGACTTTAGAACACTTATTCAATAATTTTAATAACTCATTATTCAATTCGTGGATGAGATGTTCCAACGAATTCCACGAAAATTGAGCCACCACGAAATCTAATGATTCCACAGTATTTTCGATAACTTTAAAAGACAAACAACTGATATATTTGCGATAACAAAAATATTGACAGGCCAAAATTCAATATTGTCACATTATTTATTTCTTATATACCGAAATTTTATCACTTTACTTCCATAATACCTAGTCACAAAGAGATTGCCCCTGGTGTCCACACAAACACCATATGGATCGATAAAACCACAGTCTATGTAGCCTAGTAGTTGTCCGTCCTGATCCAAGATGTGGATAATCTGGTTATACCAGTCGGATGTCAGTATCCAACCCTGGCTGTCTGTTGTGATTCCGAAAGGTTTAAATGGTCTACAGCTATTTTCAGAGTAGATGCCTTTGTATCTAAACCGAAATTTACCGGTCTGATTGACAACCACAACCGCCCCAGCAACGCAATCAGATACGCATACATCCAAATTTCTGTTCTCACTGATGTATTTTATCGAACCAGATGAATATAGAGGGAAGCCATCAGCATCAAATTGTATGGTTTGTATCACTCTTGATCCACAGAAATGGATGACTTTTGCATGATTGTAATCATCACTGTCCAGGACAATCAGAAGACCACCTATGGAGCTACCAGAGACAGACTGAGGTATCCACCCCTGTAGTCTAATCACTGGCCTTATATCATCTGTATTATTTACCAAGTTCAGTGTTCTATCTAAGAAATCAGAATATACTAAATATCCATTCCGGGTCATTGTTATGTCCATTGGCCAGTTACCGGAATTGGTTTTATTTGATTTCACTAGTTTTCCTTGCGAGTTGTAGAGTCTTAAAATGTTGCTCTCACCACAAATCCATACATATTCATCATTCAAACAAAATACGCTACGAACTCTTTTCGAATCTTTATTTGCGATATCTATTTCACTAATGACTTCTGCAAACAGTCTGTGTTGGTAAGTGGGTTTACAGAAAATATTCTTCCTTGTGGGAATATTTGGTATAGAAGCTGCACTGTTGACAGGAAGTAATGTTCCTAGTTCATTTTCTCTTTTTGAAATTGTAAAAAGCGACATCCTTAGAGTCGTAAAAACTGTTCAAGCGACCAATAAAATATATTGGACTTACTAAATCTATAAAAGTTTCCCCACTATCATTGAATAAAATTAACTATACTTTAGGTTCTTTGGATTCATGCAAGAGAAGTTTCTCATAACAGACTTAACATATTTGTTTGTAACAGGTTTTGTAGTAGAAAGATGTACCGGACTCTCGCAAAGATTACACCGTAGCAAATCCTGAAGACTGAAGACAGGGTACACAGGGATCACCTAAATTTATAATCAAGGTTGATACTTTAAAGCGTGCAAACAAATACAAGATTATTTCAGAATCAAACATTCTTTCAAACCTCAGCTTTTCGTCGAATGTAGATTTGTTTTCTTAATTATCAGTTTTCGGTCAAATAAAAAATCATTATTTTCAGAAATGTTTGCCAAGGACTTTAATTCAAAAACTAAAAATTAGAAGGAAAAAATTACATACGTTTATATCAAATTGATTGGCTTTATTCATATACGACATTTAAAATAATTTTCAAACAAGATTCGTAAAAACTAACTCAGAAATAACAGAGAGTTCATTAAGCTTCATTAATTGACATCATACACGCTATTTCCAACACATTATTTCCCATCATATCTAAGCTGCAGTTACCTTTTCTGATCGCGTCTGTTAAAACTTTAAATAATTTCATGTGTTTTGAGGGGCATTTTACAATATCTTATCAAACTTTGTACAAAACTTTATATGGCAAAGGAAATGAAACATCTATTGGTAGCCCGGGAAGAATAGAAAAAAGTTTGCTAAATGACGCCATTTATTATACAAATGTATTGAAGAACAGTATTTCGCTATTACCTAAAAATAATAATGATATGTTAGGGCAAGCTAGTTTGTAAACACAGACAAGATAACAAGAAAACTTATGCAAAAACACTTTTAAAACGCAATACTAACCTCTTCTGCACAAAATGGCAAATCCGGAATTCGACTCTTTCTGATTCATGTTCAGTGAGGCGGGTGGTCGAGAACATTCTCTTTTAACGATAAAGAATGTTATCAGGTGCTCGCTCTGCTGAACAGGGCGAGCCACCTTTATAAAATACCCGAGGTAAATACATTCAGATTCATATTTATGAATCGTTGAATCCAGTCGATTTGCATTTTTACATCATCTTTTTTATGCAAGTATACATGTATATATATTTAGACATAGATATAAGCACAGAAAAAAATGACATTATTTTCATATGTCTGTTTTTCTCAAGGAAAACTTTGAATAAAATCCCTTTTTTGAATTGCAATTTAACATATTTTTCGTACTAAAATTACCATGTTTCAATTTAATAATTCATATTCAATAGGCTTAAACTGGTTACTTTACTTTTTCTGATTTTTGTTTAAATTAACTGATGTCTGATAGCTCTACATTTCTTAAATGACATTCACGAGTTATGGTATACGACAGGGGCTCACCCAATCCCACAAGATCGAAAGTTTTCATCTAAAGTCCTCCAGCACTCGCGATGGAATATTAGCTGGGGTTGCACACGTTTTTAGTCTATTAGGAATAGCATTCACATTAGTGTTAGGAAAATCGTAGAATTAATTGACAATTGCAACTACCTTAATTCTATTCTCTTATCAAGCAGCGTAACAGAAGAATCCTAAGACCATTGCTAGAGTTACAGTTGGCAAAACTTTAATTTTGCCAAAATTAAATCATCTCTTTATTTTACTTCCCATGCCTAATGAAACATTATTTACATTGAATGAAGCAATTATTTTTTTAAAATGTAAGGCAAATAAGGAGGTTTAAAATTATTAGATATCTTCTCTAAAATGTATTTAAAGACTAACTCTTAAACATAAGCCCTGGATGGATACATTTTTGGCAATTAACGGTGGTGATGTTAAAATAGATGCTAGACTTTGTAGATGATTTTATTAGAATGTTAGTAGAAAAAAATAATGTTTTTTGCATGATGTGTTTTAATCTTGGCTTAAAGCTATAAGTATGTTGAATAAACAATCGTATTACATCAAAAAACACTCTTTCAATGATCTAGTGTGGTACAGCGCCTGAATTAAAGTAAATGGTAAATCTTTGTTTGTAAATGACAGACACAGAAGTGGTATTAGATTACTTCAAGATTTTTTTTATTATGGCGCTTGTCTTACATTTGTTCTATAATGTAAATTACTATTATTACATAAATTCAACCTGCCTAATGAATATATAATGCAATTCAATAACGGCGCTATTTCTAAGTTTCTAAAATTTCTTTGAGTTTAAAAATCAACTGTTGATAAAAAAAAATTAATTTGTTTTTTTTTGTCAATGTGTTTTGAAATGATTTTATGACCGAAAAATGTACCAGTCATACATCATAATTTAAACGCGTTTATTTTGGCTCCACGTATTTTACTTTTCAGAAAACCATGGCCAGTTGTACTAAATATATTGCGGTGTAATTTAAGTCTCTGTTTTCCTTTTTATATCCGAAACTCTCGTTGAGACTAAGCAAAGAATACACATACATCTATGTAATGGTTAAAATTATACGTGTTATTAACGCGAATCGCGAACCGTATTTTTTACCTGTGTTTACTCTATTTATAGAGTTTCTGTTCAGCGCAAACTCCTTTAGTTAAAGATTATGTTTCTTAAAACTTATTAAAAATATCCATTGAACATTTTTCTATTCTTTTTATGTTAAATTATGATAATCAGCAAAGTGAGACTAATTTGTGAAATTATTTATTTACTTATTATAATATTTGCGATTTAAATTAATTTAACAAGTCTCACTTCGCTGACGCCCTTAAGAGTGTTCAGGTGTGAAACGTGTGATGAATTTGCGCTGAACAGAAACTCTATAAATAGAATAAACACAGGTAAAAAATACGGTTTGCGATTCGCGCAAATAACACGTATAATTTTTACCATTACAAAAGCTGACAGCAAGCCAGTAGAATTCAGGACGCATCTTGCTTGTGGTTCTTCTGGGGCCTTTATACCGCCAAATGTCATGCCATACTATATGTATTATCTGTGTGCATTCGTAAGTGACAAAGTGTTATTCTCTATCGACAAGTTGTAAAACTCGGCATTAATAACTTTTTAATGAGAAGATTACAATTTTGGTAGAGCTTCATCTATTGCTGTCGTCTTTAAGTTTATTGGCCAGTTTTCATATTTTCTGAATTCTTTACGTTTCATCGTGAGGCTTTCAATACGTCTTCTGAACTAACTTCAATCTTATGTCCAATAATTTCAAAAACATTAAGATTGCGCCTTCTGACGTGTCACTATAGCTTGAGCTGTAATACTGATTCTCCCGTTTCAACCTGTAAAAGCAGAGTTTCTGACCTTTGGAATATCAGAATGAACTGCTGCATTGGTCCTAACTTCATCTAATTTGCACAGATGGGGTATATGGTGATACTACTTGGATACCAAATCATGGCCATAAATTTAAAATGCTTCAGTAGATAAATATTTTTAAGGTGGTGAGGTAAATGATTTTAACTTTGAATTGTATATGTTATAACCGGCTCTAACGTCGGTAATTTGCACTCATTAAACATTACGTATAGAGTGAAAAGACTTACATGCTGAATATCAGCCGTGAATATCAGATGATGGATGAAGTAAATCTTTTTTAAGCACGTTAAAGATTTTGTAGCATGTTACATGCATATTTAGGTGAATACTTATACTTACCCTTTAAACTTGTATGTTTGATTCCACTATTTATATAAAGTATGAAGCTAGCATCTAATTAAAGTTTCTGAATCAGCTTAAATTAGGTAAAGGTTTTGTATTTCATTGAATGTTGGATTTATTCTGTTCCCAACCCATCCAGACTTGCATGGTTATTATGTTATGGATATGTGACAAAATTGAAACTTTAGGCAAAGAGCTTAACCTCAAATATTCTGAAGTTAGAACAAGTAAAAATTTAAGAGCAGTTCAAAGCAGATGTGAATGTTCAACCTGGTAACATTATCCAGACAATTCTTGTCCTTAACAGTAAAGACTGTCATAATTTGTGTAATTTTGGATATATAACATAAGGCGTACATTGTATGGAGGGTGTGATCTTTTTTTTTTATCAAGTTATAAAAGCAATGACAACTTCAAAGAACGCACGAACATCTCTGAGTTTTATAGCTGATGTTTTAATAAATATATAGAGCATGAAATCGCTTTAGATTCGTACTCCAATTTCTATAATTTTTCGGTGCCATTTTAAGCGCCAAGCGTACACAGTAGGCAAAGCGCTTATTTGGACAGCAGTATGAGGATGACGCTTCTGATTCAACGCCATCTATATTCAGTAAAAATAAACTGATGACCCGATCCTTAATAATAAAACTCAGAGAAGTGGAGCAGCTGTGCAAGTGGTATCGGTATTAACTCCAGGCCGTTATTGAATAGCGGTACCCTCAAGCATTGACGAACCCCCGCCATGCATCACACAGTGCCGCCTTGCTTCCCGCTATGCATGCTTATTTTCAAGCATAAATTCTTTTTCCAATTACTTTACATCTAAACAGTAATTAGAAGATATATAATTTTCGTTACCCCGATTAAACTTCAGAAAAACGCTTGCACCCACAAAGAGTGCGTTAACCTGTTAACTTCGGCATCGATCTCAGCAATGGGCACACTTGGTGAACGGTTAGAGGACTTAGCTTATGATTGATAAATATTAAAACTGAGTTTATTAATCGGTAATAGAGGAATAAACAGAGCCATGATCACTTTTTGCTTAAAGCTGACATGAATTCATAAAAACATTTGGTCGCCATATTAGTTTTGATCGCTCCTCTACTGCCACGGGGGTATATATACCGGTTATGAAAGTTACGGTCGGTTGCTTTCAGATCGAGGCATTCACGTTGCACGGACTTCTAATGCATGAACTACACATTGTAGTAAAACGTAGTAATAAAGAATAAAGAAAACAATCAATGAAATACAAAATATATTTATTCTTTGAAAGGATGTCCAAAGTATCCGTATTATTTTGCACAGACAGTGCTGTCTTACTTCGCATGCACATCGAACACGTGTGTCGTTCATACAGAGTGCATAACGTCTGCAACTTCTTGAAAACCCCGGCGACACTATATCCAACATAGTAGCTACATGTAAATCCAAGAAAGTAACGTTTCCATCCGTTCCTACGAAAACTCCCGTTTATAAAATCCATGCGATAATTGACATTGCTCAATCTGCCACAGTGTGTGGTTTGCGCATATGCGATGTTATAACATACACAGAAAAACGGTCTCCAAATATCGAGGAATTTTTTAATTATCTGCGCCTGGATTTCAGTCTGTCTTGTTTCGTTGATATATCTTGCCAGTTAAGTTGTTGTCATTTTATTTTTGTTGAAAACTCGTTTTTACAAGTCTTTTCGTCCAAGGTAATGTGTTCGGGAGTATGAAATTCCTGAATGTGGTGAAGCATGACGAGGGCTTTCGGCCTTATATAGGGGATGTGTAGCGATAAGCAGAACAATAGAAATCGACAACTATTATGGCGGTAGTCGAAAATAAAAGGGAAATAATGCGTATTTATGAATTCATGTCAGCTTTAATATAATGTGATTTTTTCAACATCGCCGCCATTATCTAATGTTGTGGATTTTACAAGATATAAAAATAGCACAATATTTACTAATTATAAATAGTGTTAGCTTGGTTTTGATATGCTTGAACTGTTTAATTGCCGTAAGGTTATTGGAAACTTGAAAAAATGTATTTGATAAAAAATCAGGTAATTGCAGGTAATCCTAAGAGGCGATGTCACAAGACTAGAGACATCGTACAGAAAGCCTTTGGAAATGATTAACGTCATATGTGCGTGCATACTGTGGTTTCATCAATATTCGTTGAATACCAATTTTCGTGGATTTCGTTGTTAAGTTAACCCATGAAATTAAATGTTCATTGAAATGCAATTTCTATTAACATTTTGTATTGATAGGGTCATTGGCCACGAATTTACGTATCCTTGAAACTGTGATTTTTACTTTATCAACGAAAATTGATACCCTTGAATATTAATGAAACCACAGTATCATATGTAAATTAAGGTAATGAACTGACTGCAAAGTTTTTGTACTTCATCTGACAAAAGTAATTAAATTGTAGGTCAAGATATCACAGAAACTTTCGTATGGTCCTCCAATTGAAAAAAAAAATTATATCAACTGTACAGAATAAGTTGAATCAAGTTTGCTGTAAATACATGTTCTGCCTGTCTCTTGTTAAAAAAAAAAAATAACCTTCTTTATGACAGACTATGTACTATATAGGAAAGAGAAAAAGGCGTTGAAATGCCCTTTGATTCAATATTATCTTGTGGAAGTCAGCCTCTTGAAAATTTGATTTTGATATAAAGCTATGATAGTTTTCCTAGAAAACACTCCCAGAGAAATTATGGATTATATAGATATATTGTTGATTTATAATAAAAGAAAATAATACTTGTTGATGTAGATTTCATGAGAAGACATTATATAAAGTACATAACATGTTGTACATTTCATTAAATGGTTATATTTTTATAACGTGTGGTGATATCGCGCTGGCTGAGGCGGTGTTACCTCGCGCCGCGCATCAATTCTGACGAACTTGCCTCAATGCATCAAAAAATTTCAGTGGAGAACACTTAGCACATCAAAGATTCACAATAAAAGTGTACATAAAAATCATTTGTGTTGGATTTAGATTAGATTTCTTTTTTTGGGGGGGGGGGGGGTTCCCATCCTGTCTTCATATCGTTTTAGCTTGTTACATATTTTTGTGTTTATACTGCAGTTATAACATTTTCAAAAACGAAAATCCTGGATTATTAATTTCTTACGTTTGCTCTGTACCATAAAACTACATTATATTATATCCATTTTCCATACAATTTTATATCTATCAAAATTGCAAATCTAATATTTCTTCAGGTTTACAATTAGAAATTATTTTTTTTACATCCAAGGTTAGAGCTTTTCAGTTCTTTCAGTACTTTGATAACTAATGGTCTTATTTCAGTTCAACTTAATAAGAATTAGGGTTGCTGGAAAATGTATTAAGTATACCCTGTTTAACTATTCCTATAATTCAAGAAAATATAATGCCACAATGGTGTGTCATAACATTTATCAATGGCGGCGTATTTACATCACGCTTCGCATCGTTACATTGCAAGGGGGGTAAAATGGGTTATAATTAGAATTGGGATTTCGGTAGTTATTTATAGTATTCTGTCATCGATGACGTTTTATACGTCACATGATTTTTTTGGTCTGCATTTGTAAATAAATCTCAGACATCGAAAGTAAAATGGGCTGCAGAGGAAACGAACTAAGCAATGATGTAAAAGAAATCGCTCAGAAATTATTTGAAGCAGGTAAAACCATCGATTATGTGTCAAATACGTTGCATATACCAAGATCTACTGTTGGGAGCTTAAAAAAGGGTATTGAACATCGGGGCTTGATAGAAATCACCCCCGAAGAGGAAGGCCCCCTCCGTGACAGCAAGGGACTATAAAAAGTTAGAGCGGTTAGTAAAAATTAACAGAAGAGACAATTTACAAGACATTACATCAAAATTCAATGAGAATAGGGAAAGACTAATATCAAAACGCACTTTGCAGCTTCATTTAATTACATAAAAATGGGTAGGCCTACAGAAGATCGGTTTCAAAGAAGAAAGTAGTTGTTAAAGATGTGAATCGTCAGAAACGTTTGTCTTGGTGCCGTAAAAAGTGACAACTGACTGTACTGTAGTAGAGAATTACTGGGAAAACGTGATCTTCTCAGACGAATCTAAGATAGGGATGGGGCAAGATTCTCGTGTGTATGTGTGGAGAAAGAGAGGCGAGGGCTGGAGACCCGATTTGGCGAGGGCGCGGAAAACCAAGCCATGTTACAAAGTGATGGTCTGGGGATGTCTCACATGCATCGAGTCGGCACTATTTCTGCAGTAGACGGTAACATTAATGCATATCAATATCAGCAGATACTAGACGACAATTTGTGGTCCGTTTTAGCCCATCATTTTCCGACTGAAAACTACTTGTTTTCCAAGACGACAAGCCCCGGTGCAAAGTGCGCGTTTTACCCAAGATTATTTACACAGAAATGGCATAAGAACAATGAACTGGCCGGCACATAGCCCCGACATCATCATCAATGAAAATATTTGACTTTTGATTAAAAGAAAACTTCAGAGTTGGGAGAATAGAAAACAAAGAAGACGTGTTCCATGAAATCCAGCGCAAATGGACCGAGAACACGTCTGAATATATAAAAAGCCTATTTCAGACAATTCCTCGGCGATTAGAAAGTATTATTCGACTGAAAGGTCATCTTACAACGTATAAGTTAAGTTTTAGCTATTAAAATATTTTTAAACATGAAAACTGAAGTTTGAAAAGTGACCTAATTCCGTCGCGAATGTAAACACGCCGCCATTTTGTACGAATACTTATTGCATCATACTGTATATATATATATATAGATATATATATATATATATATATATATATATATATATATATATATATATATATATATAAGATAAGATATTCTTTATTTCCTCCAAATTAATGGAGAGTATTACATAATCAAATTATAAATTCAAGTGAAAATAGAACAGAAACAAAACATATTTATATATGTACATATTTTGATAGACATTTATAAATTACGACAATCTATTGCAAAGAAACCTCTGTTTTTATACAACATAAATGCAACGATTAACATAATCTGTTTCCATTTTGTATACGATATATTTTCAAAACTTGTACCATTGACACATCCCATAAGGGATAAAAACTGTAATTCTGGATCTTGATTTTCAAACAATATACATTCGTTGACATCAAGAAATTCTAAAATGTTTTCAAGCATAATTTCTCTGTCTTCTAAAAGATTATAACAGCTTAAAACAAGGTGCATATAATAGCTATATGTTTCCTTATAACATAAAGGACAAGTTTTACATACAGTTTTCATTGATGAAACTTGAACTAAAAAGTTGATCAACAGTCGTTTTGAGGGTTCCTCTTTAGCAATTTGCCAAAGCTTATTAGGGCACAAGTTCGTATGTATTCTACTAAAAAAAGAGAGTTCAGGGTTCACACAGAGAGAGCTATGCCATTGTTTTTCTTCCTCTGCCCAAATTGTTTTGATAACCAATTTTGAATATTCTTTTTTTCTATTTCTTAGCTGTTTGTAACAAGTTTTTAGTTGCAAAAAGTTTCTCAGTTACATGAACATCAGAAATAAACCTATAAATCCGATTTTGTAAAGAGTTTTGGTCTGATCGGTGTAGTCTCCCTAAAAACAATAAGCGGCATTTATCAATGTAGCCTTGCATGGTCCACAGTCCAATATTTGAGATGCTGGAGAGCGACGGAGAAAATTTGGAAAATCCTTGAATGATTCTGGAGAAGTGTCTTTGTACATACTCTAGGAGTTGCATGTCGGTGAGTGTTAGTGACGACCATATTTCACAGGAGTAGAGGGCAGAGGGTAGCACAACACGTTTCCATATTTTGGCAGACACAACTGGATGAATGTCGGAGTTATTAACACCAATAGAGTATAATGAGTGGATTTTTGATCTTGCATTTTTGCACACTCTTTCGGTTAGCTTGTCAGTTTTCATATTTGCTTGTAGAATGCAGCCAGCATAAACAGTGTTATCAGACTGAGGAATTTCACTACCAAATAATCTAATACTATAAGAAACAGAACATTTTTGTGTCTTGGAAAAAACAATAAAGACACTTTTACTTGGATTGTAATGAAGTCTCCAAGTATATGCATATTTTTCTACTTCATTAAGTAAACATTGTAAAGACCTTGGCGAGTTGGTCATTAAAACAGTATCATCCGCTAATAAAATACCTGGTATGTGTATATCACCCAAAACAAGACCATTACCATTTTGGCAAATTTCAGATAACAAATCTTTAATGTAAACAAGAAACATAAAAGCACTTAGGACCCTTCCTTGTCCTACACCTTGTAAAACTTTAAACAAGTTGGAGTTTGCACCACAAAATGACACAAAACATTTGCTGCCATTATACCAGTATTTTATAATTTGCCATAACCTTGAGTCAATATTAAGATTATATAGTTTATATAGGAGACCATTATGCCAAATTCTGTCAAACGCTTTTTCATTATCTAGAAATGCACAAAATACTGATGAACCTTTATCTACATAATAACTTATTGCTTCTTTTAAGACGTAACAAGCTGGCATGGCACCATATTCACTTCTGAACCCAAATTGCAAATTATGTGGGAATGATACGTTTTTGTTAGCAAAGTCATTTTCAATTCTTGATAGAATTATTTTTTCAAACAGTTTGCTCACTACAGATGTCAATGGAATACCTCTGTAATTAGTAGGATCACATTTATCCTTATTTTTACCTTTATAGATAGATAGAATTTTTCCAACTTTAAACATTTCGGGTACATACTTTTCACTCATTATAGCGTTAAAAAGAAGACATAGTTTTTCAATAAGAATATGACCACTGTATATCAGGTGCTCGGTGGTAAGAAAGTCTGGTCCAGGGGCTTTGCCTTTTGAGAGTTTTTCCATATGATGCTTTATTTCCTCAACTGTTATAGCGTCTAGTTCCGTGAATGGTTTTTCCTGATAGTTTAGATTGTTTTCGATGTTTTCTACAATTTCATTAATGTAGTTTTTAAAGTTATCATCGAATTTACCTGGACAATGTCGTTCGCACGCAAGATCTGAATAATATTCCTCCCAAAAGTTACACATGTCAGTTATGTTTTCAGCAGTTTTTTCTTTATATCTTAACTTGGAAGGTAGGGATGTGCTTGTTCGTTTTTTATTTTTCCATGCTGTTCTATAAAACGTTCCTATATTTATTTCGGCGGCTGTGTCCAATCTTTTTTTGCTAATCTGTGAAGTTTTCTAAATTTACATTTTGTTTTTTTGTAATTCACATATGATTCATTTTGTTTGTCTCTAGGCGAACCTTCTGATTTCCATGCTCTTCTAGAGCGCCGCATTTCATAATGGGCGTTGTGTAACTCTGATTTTTTCCAATATGGTTTGATGTGTGAATTAAATTTTCCATATGGAATATGTTCGTCAGCAGATGACAGAAGAGAAGTAGTTAGGTGGATAAGGAACATATCGATGGTGTCCTTAGATGACAGTACCATATCTGTTGAGTTTAAAAGATTATCACATGTAATTCTATATGCTATTAGGTTGTTTGTGTCAGCTAACTTCCATTTCGGAATATTTCTTGAATAGTCTGGTGGTAGGTGAGTGAAGATATTTTGGACGTCAATTTCACATAGTAATGGAAAGTGATCAGAAACATCGTAAGCAAAGTCTTGAAATATTTCCTTATATTTCACCTCTGGAATAATCCACTCGGGTACAAAGATGTAGTCAAGAAGTGATCTAAATATTTTATCTTTTGTTTGGAACGTAAAATGGGTGTCAGATGAGAATAAGCTACTAAGATTTCTTTCATGTGTAGTTTCCATAAGGAGTTTTGACTTTGGACTGCTGCATTTGTTTTTAATATCTGTATTAAAGTCGCCGCATAGTATTACGGGGCCAATTTCACTTAGCTCATCAAACAAGTCGAACACATCTTGCATCATCTGTTTGTATTCTTCAAGCGGAAGATTAGTGGAAGGTAGGAGACATCCAATAATAAAGAGTTTGTTTGTCTCATATTCTATTTCAATTCCTATCACTCTTTCATTTACTATTTTTACTTCTCTTGCAGAGATCTCACTGGATTTTCGAAAAAGAAAGGCAATGCCGCCACGTGTTATGTTGTTTTTGGTAATTCCAGGTTTTGCAAAACAAGCATAGTTTTTTGTGAGAGAAGTATTTAGAATTGGTAAGCAATGTTTTGGAAGCCAGTGTTCAGATATAAAAACGATGTCAGAAAATTCCATCACATCGGACAGCTCAGACAGACAGCTGAACACTCCATGTACATTCCAACAAGACAGGATCATAAAAATACATAGTAATGTTACTGCCATTACGATTCTTCCGATCGTTCCGGTTCGGTATTTCTGTCTGTGCGAACAATCCAATCTCTTACGGAGATGGTGTCCGGCCAGAAGTCTGGAGTCTGGGTTTTCTCGTAGTCATCAACATCAATGTTTGCACGGATTACAAAAGTGGGGAATTTTCTTGCCGAATGATGAGCTAGCAGGAAAATACCAGACACATTAACACCCCTATCTTCACACCATTTTATGATTTCTGTTTTGACATCCTCGAATGATGATCCCCGTGCCTTGATGTTAGCAAGAACAATTCGCTGTGTTCGGCGTTTACCACGGACAAATGTGTGTCCCGTAAAAGCAGATTTTGTATCCTTGTTTTGATATTTTCTTGATAGCCAATCACTGCGTTCTGTATTTTCACTTTCTCGCCTTGCCTCACTTTTTTCAATAGATGTTAGGGCGCTTGCATAGGATTTGATGCTGTTTTGATTGTTTATATTCGTTTGTAGATTTGTTTTGTCTGACTTTTTTGTTTGTATCATAGAAGACGAGGTGTCCTTTTCCTTTTCTGTTTCATTATTGTGACGCGATGCTGGGACTTGAACCTCAGTGTTAATAGACTGGTTGATACCTTCAGGCTTGTCGATTTCTTGCAGAGACATTCGACCGATAACAGATCTGCATCTAAAATATACAGTTGGAGGATAGTTGATCTAATTATATTAATGGTGTACATGAAACGGCATGAAAAAAGTTGAAAATATTAAGATTACTCAAGCATACAATTGATAGATAAACACTTTTTTTTAAAATTCGGCTTTTATCAGACCTAGACTGGAATATGGTGATGTTGTTTGGAGCAACTGTATCAAGGAAAATCCGAATTGCTTAAACATGTACAAATTGAAGCAACCAGGACAGTGACAGGGATCAGAGTTAATTCTTCTAAAATCATTTTATATTGTGAGCTTAATTTGGAAACCTTACAATCTTGAAGGGATAAACATAAACTAATTATATTCTCCAAGATTATAAATGGTTTAGCACCACAAGATATGTTAGATTGAATTCAATCATATTTTCTAACTGAACATATGTTACATTAAAAGATTAAAATTTATCAATTTAAACTTTACTATAACAGTTTTAAAACTGTTATAGTTAAGTTTAAATTGATAAATTTTAAACTTTTAATGTAACACATACATGTATAATCTTAGGTCGAATGAGCTGTTTTACTATCTACCACTATATACTTATTACAATAGCTTTGCTCTGTCTACATGTAAATTATGGAATAATCTTCATGCAGGAAAGAAAATTTCATCAACTTTATCTTTCTTTAAGTCTAAACTTAAAAAACAAAATATACCTAAAGCTTACAAAAATTTCAGTTAAGGCAATAGGTAATATTATTTTAGGTCAATTACGGAATAAAGCTTGTAAAGCTTACTTTAAGGATTTTTTTAAATTAAGGGAGTCGATGTTTATAGTGTAGGTCTGCATCTGAAGGAAATGTGATTTTTCCTCCTGGATATCCAAGATATACTCAACAAAGAGACAAACTTTTTAAACAACTTATTGACATTAGTGTACCTTTTTATATGAAGTATATACTTTATGGTAGTTCTGATTTTTCATATAGATGAAATTGTAAAATTGTTTCCCATGTTTATATTTATATTAGAGCTCCAAAGCGTTTTTGATTCTCTTAGGTTACACGGTTTAAACCTATTTAAGTAGTTGCATGTATATTTACTTAATATATAGTCCCCTTTTATTTACTGTTCTTTTCAAATGGGCTGGATTATGAAAATGTCATTCTTATGTTTGTATCCCTGCAGGTATAAATGAAAGTGATAGGTTTGTTAATATACATTTTAGGTGTGAGTCAACATGTCTACCAACAATATGTCATACAATCATATATGATAAATATTCAGATAATTATTTAATATTCAAGTATCCCCTGTCTTATATGCACATAATATCAATAATATTCTGTAAACTTGTAATACTATATTCTTATGACTATAGATAATTTCTTCTTGACTTTGTATGTTTGAAAGGGTTTACATAGACTATGACTCTTATCCAATCCATTCAATAATTTGAACATTCCGTTCAATAAAACACGTTTAAATTGAATTAATAATGTAGGTTGCTGTGATAGGAGTCAACCATCTACTCCAACGCTGCTGTATGATCTTCTTCTACATATTTCTATTCAAAAAATGCAATTTACCTGTTTATTGACGAAAACCATTACTGTTAGTATTTATGATAAATTTTTGTAATCAAAGCAATTTAGAAACTATTAAAGCAAAATTATTTTATTGTCATCCTGTACAAAAAATGAGGTTGCTAACTTGCTTCAGATTCCATGAAGGAGAATTGTTTATGCCTAAAAAAAATCAGCGATTTGATGATATTTAGTTACCCTAGTAACTACGTAACAAATAGAATTTAAAAAAGGCTTTCAAGATATAGTTACTACAGCATTGTTCATGAAAGAGTGCATGTTAGCATATCATCATTGTGTACACTGTTATTGGCTGGATAGGTGTGAATACAAAATTCAGATAATCACAGTTTTAACAAACTGAGCGGGTGCGAGCACTAAAATCTCAATATGACATACTCTAAATTTTGTATTTGCACACACCCAGAAAATCTACAATTTCAATTTACTGGGTGAACGTAAAACCAAAATTAAACAATATGATGTATTGTAATTTTTAAAATATTTACATTTGTACACTTCTCCAGCGAATTTAAAAAATGGAGTTTAACTGCAGTTAAATATTTCTAACGTGCAATTATGTATATGTCAAGGGGTAGCTGATATATAATAATCTGGGCTACATTTGGGAACAATTGAGAACTCCAAGGCCTTTTGTGGAAATGACGCTGAATATTTAGGGTCTTCCGTTTCCAACGGAAGACCCTCTTGTTATTCTATTGTTAGGGTCTTCCGTTTTCAACGGAAGACCCTCTTGTTATTCTTCGGTTTCTTTTTATTATTAGGGTCTTCCGTTTCCAACGGAAGACCCTCTTGTTATTCTATTGTTTCCTTTTATTATTAGGGTCTTCCGTTTTCAACGGAAGACCCTCTTGTTATTCTATTGTTTTTTTTTATTATTATTATTCTTCTTGTTTTTCCTTCTGACTTCTTTTTTGCTTTATATCTCAAAAACTATTCAACCGATTTGCAAGAAATTTTCAGGGATTATGTTAAATACTTGTCCCTTGAAGCTTTTAAATTTTCAGTCATTAAGTCACTTCCGTTTTCTAGTTACGTCATTTTGAAAAAATTCAAAAAGTGATTTTGTCCAGGACTTTTCTCGTTAGCGGTTGTTTATAAAGACTTGAAATTTTCTGTGATTGTAAATCTGCGGATTTACTTATGGCATTTTTACAAAAAAAATTTTTTTGTTATTTCCGGTAGAAACCGGAAGTGATTTTAATTTTTCGAAAAATTAAATTTTTTGATCGAATCAAAAACGAATATGTGTTTTGTAGAGCTTTTTAAGCTGAACCTAACACTGAAAACCGTTTAAAAATCGGACGATGCATTACAGAGAAATTAGGCTTTAAAAATTGATTTTTCCGGAAATTTTGATTCCGCTTTTTAGGTTAAGAAAGTAGTATCAAGTTTTTGGTTAAATTAACTTGTACCTAAAAATTAATTGTTAAGTCGTACTGTAACACATTCGGATTTTTGCTGTTAAGTCGTTCTTGAAATCGGAAAGGTTTTAGTTAAGTCGTACTTAAAATCATTCGGATTTTGTTAAGTCGTACCAGGAATAATTCGATTTTTTCATCTTTTTATTTTAGTTTCTCTTGCCATTGGTTTAAGAGCTCTGCTTCTTACAGGAATTTCCAGCTTTACTTACGACATGAACGGAAGACCCACTCGTTGCTTTGCAACGAGCTTTGCTCTAGTTAGGGTCTTCCGTTTTCAACGGAAGACCCTCTTGTTATTCTATTGTTTCTTTTTCATTATTATTATTTTTCTTTTTCTTTATTTTTCTGACTTTTTCAAAGCTTAATATCTCAAAAAGTTTTCAACAGATTTACATGAAACTTTCAGGGATTATGAAGCATTATTGTGCCTCAAAGTTTTAAAATTTTCAACTACAACGTCACTTCCGTTTTTACGTTAGGTCAATTTTTAAATTTTAAAAAAGTAATTTTGTCCAGGGCGTTTTTCAAAAACGGTTCAAGATAAAGACTTGGAATTTTCTGTGTTGAAGCAATGATCGTTTTTATTTGGACATAAGACTGGAAATTAGTTTCCGTCACTTCCGGTCTAAACCGGAAGTGTTTTAAAATTTTCGAATTTTCGAATTTTTCGTTTTAATTTAAAATGTATACGAGGTTTGTAGAGTTTGTTATGCTGAACACGAATCTGAAATCCGTTTGAAAATCTGACGATGCATTACAGAGATATCGGGGGTTAAAAATTGATTTTTCCGGAAATTTTGATTCCGCGTCCTTGGTTTAAAAAATAGCGTAATGTTCAAAGTAAAATTAACTCGTACCAAAAATAATGGCTAAGTCGTACTTGAACACATTCGGATTTTTTTGTTAAGTCGTTCTTGAAATCAGAAAGGTTTTTGTTAAGTCGTACGTAAAATCATTCGTATTTTGTTAAGTCGTACCAGGAATAATTCGATTTTTTTCATCTTTTTATTTTAGTTACTCTTGTTATTGGTTTAAGGGCTCTGCTTCATACAGGAACTTCCAGCTTTACTTCCGATATTAACGGAAGACCCACTCGTTGCTATGCAACGAGCTTTGCTCTAGTTATTATTATTATTCTTTTTCTTTATTTTTCTGACTTTTTTAAAGCTTAATATCTCAAAAAGTTTTCAACGGATTTGCATGAAACCTTCAAGGATTATGAAACATCACTGTTTCTCAAAGATGTTAAATTTTCAACTACAACGTCACTTCCGTTTTTACGTTACGTCAATTTTTAAATTTTAAAAGTGATTTTGTCCAGGGCGTTTTTCAAAAACGCTTCAAGATAGAGACTTGGAATTTTCTGTGTTGAAGCATTGATCGTTTTAATTTGGACATAAGGCTGGACTTTAGTTTCCGTCACTTCCGGTCCAAACCGGAAGTGTTCTTAAATTTTCGAATTTTTGAATTTTTCGTTTGAATTTCAAATGTTTACTAGGTTTGTAGAGTTGGTCATGCTGAATACGAAACTGAAATCCGTTTGAAAATCGAACGACGCATTAAAGAGATATCGGGGTTTAAAAATTGATTTTTTCCGGAAATTTTGATTCCGCGTCCTTGGTTTAAAAAATAGTGCAATGTTCAAAGTAACATTAACTCGTACCAAAAATAATTGTTAAGTCGTACTTGAACACATTTGGATTTTTTTTTATTAAGTCGTTCTTGAAATCGGAAAAGTTTTTGTAAAGTCGTACTTAAAATCATTCGGATCTGTTAAGTCGTACCAGGAATAATTCGATTTTTTCATCTTTTTATTTTAGTTACTATTGTTATTGGTTTAAGAGCTCTGCTTCTTGCAGGAACTTCCAGCTTTACTTCCGACATTAACGGAAGACCCACTCGTTGCTTTGCAACGAGCTTTGCTCTAGTTATTATTATTATTCTTTTTCTTTTCTTCTGACTCCTTTTTTGCTTCATAACTCAAAAGGTTTTTAACCGATTTTAATGAAATTTTCAGAGATTTTTGCAAGTTGGCGTCCCTTAAGAATGTTAAAATTTTGAAGAGAACGTCACCTCCGTTTTGACGTGACGTCATTTTTAAAAATTTCAAAAAGTCATTTTGTCCCGGACTTTTCTCAAAAATGCTTTAAGATAGAGGCTTGAAATTTTCAATGGTTATGATTTAGTCGATTTACCTCTGTAATAAGGCTCGAAATGAAAATCTGTCACTTCCAGTCGAAACCGGAAGTAAAACAATTTTTTCGAAAAAATGAATTTTCCGATCGAATCAAAAATGAATATGTGTTTTGTAGAGCTTATTAAGCTGAATCTAACACTGAAAGCCGTTTTAAAATCGGACGATGCATTACAGAGATATACGAGTTCAAAAAATGATTTTTCCGGAAATTTTGATTCCGCGTTTTTGGTTAAGAAATTAGTATCAAGTTCTTGGTTAAATTAAGCTGTACCTAAAAGTTAATTGTTAAGTCGTATTGTAACACATTCGGATTTTTTTGGTTAAGTCTTTCTTGAAATCAGAAAGGTTTTTGTTAAGTCGTACGTAAAATTATTCGGTTTTTGTTAAGTCGTACCAGGAATAATTCGATTTTTTCATCTTTTTATTTAAGGTACTCTTGTTATTGGTTTAAGAGCTCTGCTTCTTACAGGAACTTCCAGCTTTACTTCCGACATTAACGGAAGACCCACTCGTTGCTTTGCAACGAGCTTTGCTCTAGTTTCTTTTTATTATTATTAGGGTCTTCCGTTTTCAACGGAAGACCCTCTTGTTATTCTATTGTTTCTTTTTCATTAGGGTCTTCCGTTTCCAACGGAAGACCCTCTTGTTATTCTATTGTTTTTTTTTAGGGTCTTCCGTTTCCAACGGAAGACCCTTTTGTTATTCTATTGTTTCTTTTTATTAGGGTCTTCCGTTTCCAACGGAAGACCCTCTTGTTATTCTATTGTTTCTTTTTATTATTAGGGTCTTCCGTTTTCCAACGGAAGACCCTTTTGTTTTTCTACGGTTTCTTTTTTTTCTTATTCTTATTATTATTATTCTTTTTATTTTTTTTCCAACTCAAATATTTCAAAAACGCTTGCATCGATTGTTTTGAAATTTACAGCTTTAATGTGTATCTAAAAGATCTCTATGATATGAAAAATAAATTTGATGACGTCATCAAATTCGTCAGATATTGACGTTTTTCACGTTTAAAAAAGTGATTTTGTCCGGAGCTTTTTTCATTTTTGATTAAAGATAAAGCTATGAAATTTACAGAATAGGTAGAACTACCGTTTTACTTATGACATAAGGCTGGAAACTCAATTCGGACACTTCCGGTCGAAACCGGAAGCAAAACCAATTTTTTTGAATTTTCATGTTTTTCAATTTTAAAGATTTTACGTACATATCTTACAGTAATTTCCATGCTGAGTTTAAAACTGAAATCCGGTTTTAAATCGGACGATGCATTACAGAGATATCGGGGTTAAAAAATTGATTTTTCCGGAAATTTTGGTTCCGCGTCCTTGGTTTAAAAAATAGCGTAATGTTCAAAGTAAAATTAACTCATACCAAAAATAATTGTTAAGTCGTACTTGAACAATTCGGATTTTTTTAGTTAAATCGTTCTTGAAATCGGAAAGGTGTTTGTTAAGTCGTACTTCAAATCATTCGGATTTTGTTAAGTCGTACCAGGAATAATTCGAATTTTTCATCTTTTTATTTTAGTTACTCTTGTTAATGGTTTAAGAGCTCTGTTTCTTACAGAAACTTCCAGCTTTACTTCCGACATTAACGGAAGACCCACTCGTTGCTTTGCAACGAGCTTTGCTCTAGTTATTATTATTATTCTTTTTCTTTATTTTTCTGACTTTTTTAAAGCTTAATATCTCAAAAAGTTTTCAACGGATTTACATGAAACTTTCAGGGATTATGAAACATCATCGTCCCTTAAAGATGTTAAATTTTTAACTACAACTTCACTTCCGTTTTTACGTTACGTCAATTTTTAAATTTAAAAAAAGTGATTTTGTCCAGGGCGTTTTTCAAAAACGCTTTAAGATAGAGACTTGGAATTTTCTGTGTTGAAGCATTGATCGTTTTTTTTTGGACATAAGGCTGGAATTTAGTTTCCGTCACTTCTGGTCCAAACCGGAAGTATTTTAAAATTTTCGAATTTTCGAATTTTTCGTTTCAATTTCAAATGTTTATGTGGTTTGTAGAGTTGGTCATGCTGAATACAAAACTGAAATCCGTTTGAAAATCGGACGATGCATTACAGAGATATCGGGGTTTAAAAATTGATTTTTCCGGAAATTTTGATTCCGCGTCCTTGGTTTGAAAAATAGCGTAATGTTCAAAGTAGTTAAGGTCTTCCGTTTCCAACGGAAGACCTTCTTGTTATTGCTTTGTTTCTGTTTCCCTTATTATTATTCTTTTTTTTTCTTACGCATTTTTGTGCATCCGAGTTCTCGGGAACGGCTTGGCTGATTTTAATGAAACTTTGAGAACTAACAGATATTGATCTTAACCTTATTGGAAATTTTTTACATTGATGACGTCATTTCCGTTTTAAAGATATTGACGTTTTTACGATTTTTAGAGGGTCGGCTTGTCCGGTGTTTTTCTCCTAAACGAAAACAGATATTTGCTTCAAATTTTCAGGGTTTGTAGACCTATGTTTGTGGATATGACAGAAGCATTTTCATTGTTCTGTGACGAAAAACACCGAAGCTCGTCTGCGCTTAAAAATTGAGATAAAAAGCGTCATGATTTTTTTGTGGTTTTCTTTGAATATCTTTTTTCTTAAAAGTATTTTGTAAAGACTTATAGAACAAACAAACTTTAAAAAGTCAAGAACTTTCATTTGACATTAGTGAAAAGGGGCTGGCCCTTTAAATTAAGGGCCGAAAGGGCTTTAAAGTATTCTAATAATATCTTTTTAATGTGAAGTATTTTGTTATACTTTATAGAAGCAATTATGTTCATCGTAACGTTATGTACCTATACATGACAGTTGTTTACTCCTTTGTTACGTATTTAGGGATTTTAAGGGGCCAGCAGTCCGAAATTTTGATCTTATATATCTGAAAATGGAGAGAAATTTTGAAAAGCAATGTTGAACAAAAGATGCTCCAAATAATGTCGTTAACAATTTGCAACCATAATTTTTTGTTATCCGGTCCCTAAAAGGAGTTATAGGGTCGGCCCTTAAAACGATCTCTTCCAGACATCTCGAGAACGGTATATAATTTCTACATACTTGTTGAACAAAATGTGTTTAAAATGACAAGAGCTTTCTTTTTATATCATGAAAAAGGGGCTGGCTATTCAAATTAGGAGCCGATAGAGTTCTAAAGTCTTTTAATCATAACATTTAAATTTGAAATATTTTGTTATACATTACGGAAGCAATTATGTTAATCGAAATGTAATGTATCTAAACATGAAAAGTATTTACTCCTATGTTATGTAATTAGGAATTTTAAGGGGTCAAAAGTCCGAACTTATCATCAACGTCCCAAAATTTAAAAAAAAGCAATTTTAAGGAGCAATATTGAACAAAATACGCTAAAAAATGTGATTAACAATCTGCAACCAAAACTTGTTTATCAGTTCCCACGATCTCTTCCAGATAAATCAAGAACGGTTACAAAAAACTTTTTACACAAAATGTATCGAAATCAAAAGACCTCTTATTTGATATGAAATAAAATGTGGCTGGTCCCTAAATTGGGGATCCAACGGGGTGTATAATCCTTCATCCATCGCTATTTTAGATCACATCTGCATTTCCTGATATGTTTTGTTGATGAAGATAAAGGCAAAGTCATTTCCTCTTCTAAAAATCGGACGGAAGACCTCCTCGTTGCTCGCAACGAGATCGTGTCTAGTTACTCTTGTTATTGTTTTAAGAGCTCTGCTTCTTACAGGAACTTCAAGCTTTACTTTCGACATTAATGGAAGATTAACATGAAACTTTCAGGGATTATGTACCATTATCGTCCCTATAAGATGTTAAATTTTTAAGTACAACGTCACTTCCGTTTTAACGTTACGTCAATTTTTATATTTTAAAAACGTGATTTTGTCCAGGGCGTTTTTCAAAAACGCTTCAAGATAGAGACTTGGAATTTTTTGTGTTGAAGCATTGATCGTTTTTATTTGGACATAAGGCTGGAATTTAGTTTCCGTCACTTCCGGTCTAAACCGGAAGTGTTTTAAAATTTTCGAATTTTCGAATTTTTCGTTTCAATTTTAAATGTTTACGAGGTTTGTAGAGTTGTTTATGCTGAATACGAAACTGAAATCCGTTTGAAAATCGGACGATGCATTACAGAGATATCGGGGTTTAAAAATTGATTTTTCCGGAAATTTTGTTTCCGCGTCCTTGGTTTAAAAAATAGCGTAATGTTAATTGTAAAATTAACTCGTACCAAAAATAATTGTTAAGTCTTACTTAGACACATTCGGATTTTTTTTTGTTAAGTTGTTCTTAAAATCAAGAAGGTTTTTGTTAAGTCGTACTTAAAATCATTCGGATTTTGTTAAGTCGTACCAGGAATAATTCGATTTTTTCATCTTTTTATTTTACTTTCTCTTGTTACTGGTTTAAGAGCTCTGCTTCTTACAGGAACTTCCAGCTTTACTTCCGACATTAACGGGAGACCCACTCGTTGCTTTGCAACGAGCTTTGCTCTAGTTTTTATTATTTTTCTTTTTCTTTATTTTTCTGACTTTTTCAAAGCTTAATATCTCAAAAAGTTTTCAACAGATTTACATGAAACTTTCAGGGATTATGAAGCATTATTGTGCCTCAATGTTTTAAAATTTTCAACTACAACGTCACTTCCGTTTTTACGTTACGTCAATTTTTAAATTTTAAAAAAGTAATTTTGTCCAGGGCGTTTTTCAAAAACAGTTCAAGATAAAGACTTGGAATTTTCTGTGTTGAAGCAATGATCGTTTTTATTTGGACATAAGACTGGAAATTAGTTTCCGTCACTTCCGGTCTAAACCGGAAGTGTTTTAAAATTTTCGAATTTTCGAATTTTTCGTTTTAATTTAAAATGTTTACGAGGTTTGTAGAGTTTGTTATGCTGAACACGAATCTGAAATCCGTTTGAAAATCGGACGATGCATTACAGAGATATCGGGGGTTAAAAATTGATTTTTCCGGAAATTTTGATTCCGCGTCCTTGGTTAAAAAATAGCGTAATGTTCAAAGTAAAATTAACTCGTACCAAAAATAATCGCTAAGTCGTACTTGAACACATTCGGATTTTTTTGTTCAGTCGTTCTTGAAATCAGAAAGGTTTTTGTTAAGTCGTACGTAAAATCATTCGTATTTTGTTAAGTCGTACCAGGAATAATTCGATTTTTTTCATCTTTAATTTTAGTTACTCTTGTTATTGGTTTAAGGGCTCTGCTTCATACAGGAACTTCCAGCTTTACTTCCGATATTAACGGAAGACCCACTTGTTGCTTTGCATACCAAATTTTCCCCCGAAATTTTTGCACATTTTCTGTAGTACCTTTCGATGTGCACATAATTTGTTAAAACATGTAATGCAAAAGTTGTTTCAATTTTCATGAGCTTTCCTTTGATAACAAGAAAAAGGGGCTGACCCCTCAAATTAGGGGCCAAGGGGGCTCTAAAGTCTTCTTACAATAACTCTTTACTGAACAATAATTTGTTATTAATTATATAAGCAAAAATGTTTATTGTACAGCTGTTTATCTATACAGTATCACACTTAAGTCATATGTTACGTAATTAGGGGTTTCAAGGGGCCAGAAGTTCAAAACTTTGATCATTAATATCTGAAAAAGGAGAAATATTTTTAAAAGCAGTGTAGAACAAAAGTTGCTTAAAATGGTGTTCTTGTCAATATGCTACCTAAAATGTTTTTGTTTATGACCCCATTTAGGAGTTAAAGGGTCGGCCCCTAAAACATATTCGTACAGATATCTCAAGAACGGTTAACATTTCATGAACACTTGTTGAACAAAATATGTTTAAATTTGCAAGACCTTTAATTTGATATCAAGAAAAACGGGCTGGCCTCTCAAATTAGGGGCCAAAAGGGCTCTAATGTCTTTTTACAATAACTCTTTACTGAAAAATATTTTGTTATTAATTATAGAAGCAAAAATTTTCTTTGTACAGTTGTTCAACTATACAGTACCATTCCTAAGTCATATATTACGTAATTAGGGGTTTCAAGGGGCCAGAACTCAAAACTATGATCATTAATATCTGAAAAAGGAGAAATATTTTAAAAAGCAATGTAGAACAAAAGTTGTTCAAAATAATGTTCTGAACAATATTAAACCAAAAATTTTCTTGTTAGTGGCCCCGGTAAGGGGTTAAAGGGTCGGCCCCTAAAACACATTTGTACATATATCTCGAGAACGGTTTACAATTCATGAACACTTGTAAAACAAAATATGTTTATATAAGCGAGACCTTTTATTTGATATCAAGAAAAAGGGGCTGGCCCCACAAATTAGGGGGTACAAGGGCTACTAAGTCTTTTTATGATAACTCTTTTCTGACCAATAATTTGATATTTATTATAAAACAACAAAGCAGCTTTTATTATGCTTAATTTAAAACTGAAATCCGTTTTAAAATCAGACGATGCATTACAGAGATATCGGGGTTTAAAATTGATTTTTCCGGAAATTTTGTTTCCGCGTCCTTGGTTAAAAAAATAGCGTAATGTTTATAGTAAAATTAACTCGTACCAAATATAATTGTTAAGTCGTACTTAAACACATTCGGATTTTTTTGTTAAGTCGTTCTTGAAATCAAAAAAGTTTTTGTTAAATAGTACTTAAAATCATTCGGGTTTTGTTAAGTCGTACCAGGAATAATTCGATTTTTTCATCTTTTTATTTTAGTTACTCTTGTTATTGGTTTAAGAGCTCTGCTTCTTACAGGAACTTCCAGCTTTACTTCTGACATTAACGGAAGACCCACTCGTTGCTTTGCAGCGAGCTTTGCTCTAGTTAGGGTCTTCCGTTTCCAACGGAAGACCCTCTTGTTATTCTATTGTTTCTTTTTAGGGTCTTCCGTTTCCAACGGAAGACCCTCTTGTTATTCTATTGTTTCTTTTTATTATTATTATTATTATTCTTTTTCTTTATTTTTCTGACTTTTTTTAAAGCTTAATATCTCAAAAAGTTTACAACAGATTTACATGAAACTTTCAGGGATTCTGTACCATTATCGTCCCTAAAAGATGTTAAATTTTCAACTACAACGTCACTTCCGTTTCAACGTTACGTCAATTTTTATATTTTAAAAACGTGATTTTGTCCAGGGCGTTTTTCAAAAACGCTTCCAGATAGAGACTTGGAATTTTTTGTGTTGAAGCATTGATCGTTTTTATTTGGACATAAGGCTGGAATTTAGTTTCCGTCACTTCCGGTCTAAACCGGAAGTGTTTAAAAATTTTCGAATTTTCGAATTTTTCGTTTTAATTTTAAATGTTTACGAGATTTGTAGAGTTGTTCATGCTGAATACGAAACTGAAATCCGTTTGAAAATCGGACGATGCATTACAGAGATATCGGGGTTTAAAAATGGATTTTTCCGGAAATTTTGTTTCCGCGTCCTTGGTTTAAAAAAATAGCGAAATGTTAATAGTAAAATTAACTTGTACCAAAAATAATTGTTAAGTCTTACTTAGACACGGATTTTTTTTGGTTAAATTATTCTTAAAATCAAGAAGGTTTTTGTTAAGTCGTACTTAAAATCATTCGGATTTTGTTAAGTCGTACCAGGAATAATTCAATTTTTTCATCTTTTTATTTTACTTTCTCTTGTTACTGGTTTAAGAGCTCTGCTTCTTACAGGAACTTCCAGCTTTACTTCCGACATTAGCGGGAGACCCACTCGTTGCTTTGCAACGAGCTTTGCTCTAGTTCTTATTATTACTTTTTCTTTTTTTTCTGACTCCTTTTTTGCCTCATAACTCAAAAAGTTTTTAACCGATTTCAATGAAACTTTCAGAGATATTAGCACGTTGGCGTCCCTCAAAGATGTTAAAGTTTCAAAGACAACGTCACTTCCATTTTGACGTTACGTCATTTATAAAATTTTAAAAAAGTCATTTTGTCCGGGACTTTTCTCAAAAATGCTTGAAGATACGGGCTTGAAATTTTTAACGATTTTACATTTGTCATTTTACTTATGTAATAGGGCCGAGAAATGAAAATCTGTCACTTCCGGTCGAAACCGGAAGTGATTCAAATTTTTCGAAAAATTAAATTTTTTGATCAAATAAAAAAAATGTATGTATTTTGTAGAGCTTAATAATCTGAATCTAACACTGAAATCTGTTTGAAAATTGGACGATGCATTACAGAGTTATTGGGGTTTAAAAATTGATTTTTCCGGAAATTTTGATTCCGCGTCCTTGGTTTAAAAAATAGCGTAATGTTTAAAGTAAAATTAACTCGTACCAAAAATAATTGCTAAGTCGTACTTGAACAGATTCGGATTTTTTTTGTTAAGTCGTTCTTGAAATCATAAAGGTTTTTGTTAAGTCGTACTTAAAATCATTCGTAATTTGTTAAGTCGTACCAGGAATAATTCGATTTTTTCATCTTTTTATTTTAGTTACATTTGTTATTGGTTTAAGAGCTCTGCTTCTTACAGGAACTTCCAGCTTTACTTCCGACATTAACGGAAGACCCACTCGTTGCTTTGCAACGAGCTTTGCTCTAGTTATTATTCTTTTTATTTTTTTTCCAACTCAAATATTTCAAAAACGCCTGCATCGATTGCTTTGAAATTTTCAGATTTTATGTGTTTTTGAAAGATCTCTATGATATGAAAAAAAATTCGATGATGTCATCAAATTCGTTAGATATTGACGTTTTTCACGTTTTAAAAAGTGATTTTGTCCAGAGCTTTTCTCCTTTTTGATTTAATATAAAGCTATGAGATTTACAGAGAAGGTAGAACTACCTTTTTACTTATGACATAAGGCTGGAAACTCAATTCGGACACTTCCGGTCGAACCCGGAAGCAAAACCAATTTTTTTCAATTTTCATGTTTTTCGATTTTAAAAATTAAACGTACGTATCTTACAGTACTTTTCATGCTGAGTACAAAACTGAAATCCTTTTGAAAATCGGACGAGGTGTTACAGAGATATCGGGGTTTAAAAATTGATTTTTCCGGAAATTTTGATTCCGCGTCCTTGGTTTTAAAAATAGCGTAATGTTAAAAGTAAAATTAACTCGTACCAAAAATAATTGTTAAGTCGTACTAGAACACATTGGGATTTTTTTGTTAAGTCGTTCTTGAAATCGGAAAGGTTTTTGTTAAGTCGTACTTAAAATCATTCGGATTTTGTTGAGTCGTACCAGGAATAATTCGATTTTATCTTTTTATTTTAGTTAATCTTGTTATTAGTTTATGAGCTTTGTTCTTACAGGAACTTCCAGCTTGACTTTCCACATTAACGGAAGACCCACTCGTTGCTTTGCAACGAGCTTTGCTCTAGTTATTGTTGTATTTGTATATCGAATAAATGGTTTCCTCAAGTACAGCTAGGTGATCTATGTTCATATACAATTATAATATTACTAAATCACTCTCATACTGTACATTCACTCATTATCTTTAGTTTAATAATATTTAAATTACACATATTTGATTAAAATAACTCACCAAGTATAACAGCAATATGAACTAAGATTATAGTCGGGTTGATAAGCTATGAAGCTTAATAATTCAACCGTCTGTCTTGGGTGGTGTCGTGATATTAAATCAAAGTTCGTGCTAAAAATTCGATAATGCAAACGGACATGCGCACTCACTCACTTAAACCCGAAAACCCAGTCTAACACACCCATTCATTCACTGATCTACCCGCCAAACGTAACCACGTGACCTCTCGTACTACTATCATACTATGAATGATTGTATGAATGAATGAAGCGATGTGAATGTAAACAAATGAACAATGGGAAATGAAAACATGAAATGTTGAAATAAGTGAACGCAAATATGAATACTAATTAACTAAAATGATTAATCCTGTGACGTCGACATATACAAATATTCTTAAAAAACATATATTTTTTAAAGGAATTTATAGACATCACACAAAACAGCAAATAAACGCAAAAAGTTTATTATGAATAAAATAGTTATTACATATTTGACGGGATAATATGTAAATTAAAAATATTCATTTATAAAGTTTCATTTTTACCCCCCCCCCCCCCCCGTTGAAACATATAAATATAAAGAATAAATATGTATAAACTGGTAATTTTTAATTTAATAAACTCAAGTTATAATATTGATTCGTTATTTTGTGCTTCTTTGCTGTTGAATTTTGAACCGGTTTCATGATCAAAATTCCACGATGCGGGTCAATTTTCAACGGATTAGGGTCTTTATTCAACACCTTTCGTCTCATTATTCAACGTGGAAAAATGACCCACGGGTCAATTTTCAACCCGGGTCAAAATTCTTTGTTACACCGGCACACTTTATAACATTAGCTGTCCAGGCATCTTTCCCTTCAACTTCTTTGAAGCACACTGGACATATCTCTTTAGGCTTCTTGGGGGTCACCTTAGTATTTACCATTGTAAATCTGAATAATATGTAAAATGAACTAACCTTATACAAATGGTCTCAATTTTTTTCTTTAATTTTTTTTATGCAACAAGTAAAAACAAAACAATAGCAGGACTACTGGTCCTATGATGGATATACATGCTCTGTGATCAAGAATTTATGACATATATAATTCTGAAATTCAGGTTCTAGTCCTGAACATAATTTTGTAACCAAGTTGGAGTACGCCTTTCGCGTCTTGGTCGGCTCTCAGCAACCAATTCGTCTGTGACTTCAACATTTTTGTAGGATGAACCAGTCATCATCCTGCTCTTCCACATTTAGTTCAACATTTGCAGAGTCACATGACTCTGGCTCGATATCCTTGCCTCTGATTGCGCCCACAGTTGACCTAGTATAGGTTTTCGGAGATCTTCGCCAGGACCTGGAATGGTCCTCGCCAATACGATGTCAACTTTGGTGAACAACCAGTTTGCCTTTGTACATAAACTGAGTCCCCACTTGTCAATTGTTCATAGGACATCTTCATGTCGTGATAGTGTTTTTGTTGTAGAATCGCTCCCTCAGAATGTCGCCTCACCAAGTGATGAGCCCGTTCCATCCGATCAAGCAGAACCCAGACCCAGTCATGCTTTGGTACCTGTTTCCAAGATGAGGGCATATCATACACGCTATCTAACGGGGTGGTAGACTCTCTACCCAGCATATGCATGTTTGGTGTGAATCCTGTTGATCTATGCTGGGACGCTCTATATGCCATCATTACAAAAGGTATGCATTCATCCCAGTCCCGATGATTATCGTCTACATAGTTACTTAGCATGGTAGCTAAGGTTTTGTTGAACCTTTCTACCATACCATCAGACTGAGGAAGGTATGGTGTGGTTCTTGTTTTTCGGATTTGCAAATGGTGGCACACCTCCCTGAATAAGAGACTCTCATACTGGCGGCCTTGGTCGGAGTGTATTAAGACAGCGACTCCAAACCTACAGATTACTTCTTCTACAATTAGTCTTGCTACAGTTTGAGTCTCCATGTTCGGCACTGGGAAGGCATCTGTCCATTTGGTGAAGTAACCTGACACCACCAGTATGTAGCGATTCCCTTTATCTGTGACTGGAGACCCCCCCCCCCCCCCCCCCCCCCAAGGATATCTGTTGCTATCCTCTCCATTGGGTAACCAACTTGCAAAGGCTGCATTGGACCTCTTTTTGTCTTGAGCGGAGCTTTTCTCCGTGCACATAGGTCACATCCAGCAACATAACTCCGGACATCGCTTTGCAACCCTGGCCAGTAATAAGCTTGTCTAATCTTGTTCAATGTCTTGGTCACCCCAAGATGACCAGAGGTGACAATGACTTGTCACCCCAAGATGACCAGAGGTGACAATGACTTGACCATGTAACTTTCAGCAGTGACTTCGCTGTAGTCTGGACGCTTACCATCCTCCATCCAATCCTTCACAAGTCTTATATCCCGACTCTCATCTTGCATTTCTACGAGTGTTTTCGATTCAGCAGTGCTCGTGTTTTTGACCTCATGCTTAATGTCCTGGCATAGTCCTCAGGCACATCTGCTTTCTCCCAATCATCAAAATATCCGCATTGGGTACAAGGAACTCTACTTAGCCCATCTGCATTTCCATGTAATCGCCCCGCTCGATGCTCGATTTCCATATCATAGGGCGAAATCACCTCTAGTCATCGAACCAATTGCCCTTCCGGATCCTCAAACCTAAGCAACCACCGGAGAGAACTGTGATCCGTCCTAACAAGAAACTTGCGTCCATACAAGAAATGCCTGAAATGTTTTATAAACGTCACTACTGCGAAGAGTTCCTTCCTAGTCACACATTACCTTCTCTCCGTCTTGCTGAGAACCTTACTGGCATAAGCTACTACCTCTCTTGTCCATTTTGGATCTGTGACAAGGCTGCACCGATCGCATTTTGGCTCGCATCGGTATCAAGGATGAAGGGTTTACTGAAATCGGGATGAGTGAGGATAGGTGCTGAGGTAAGCTTTGCTCTTAATGCATCAATTGCTACCTGGCATTCATTAGTCCATTTGAAAGCAACCGATGCTTCTGTCAGTCGATGCAGAGGGCGAGCTATTTCAGCAAAGTTTGCAATGAACTTTCTATAATCTGCAAAGACAAATAAAGGACCTTACTTGCGTCTTGTTTCCTGGCTCTGGCTACTTCCTAACGGCTTCAACCTTTTCCGCATCCGTCTCAACCCCTTTTTCAGATATAACATGCCCCAGGCATTTGACTTGTTTTGAAAACAGCTTACATTTCCTGGCCTTTAGCTTCAAACCAGCTGCTCTTAGCTTCTCAAAGACCAGTTCTAGGTTGTGTAACATTTCTTCAAATATTTTCCCATACACAATGACATCATTCAAATAGATGAGGCATACTTGCCATTGTAAGCCTGACAACACCGTCTCCATCAGACGTTCGAATGTTGCCGGGGCGTTGCAGAGCCCAAACGGCATCACATTGAACTCAAAGAAACCTTGCCGGGTCACGAAGGCTGTCTTAGGCTTGTCATTTCGGTCCAACTCAACTTGCCAGTACCCTGCGTTCAGATCGAGAGTACTGAACCACTTGGCACCATTCAACTGATTGAGTGACTCATCGATGCGGGGTAAGGAATATGCGTCTTTCATCGTCACACTATTTAACCGCCTATAGTCTACACAGAATCTTTTGGATCCGTCCTTCTTTTGTACCAAGACGATTGTTGACGACCAAGCGCTCGATGAAGGCTCAATGATTCCCCTTCTTAGCATGTCAGAAACGTGTTCGTCGACTTCTTTCTGCATATGAAATGGCAGACGTCTTGGTGCCTGTTTGATAGCTGGTTGGTTTCCGGTATCGATCTTGTGCTGAACCACTAAGGTTCGACCGAAATGCTCATCAGTCTCAGAGAACAAATCTGAGTACCGGATAAGCAAGTCTCTGGCTTTGCCCTTATCGTGGTTTCCAAGAACTTTGGTGCTGCTATAAAACAGCTCTTGTAAATGCTTTGGTATTTCCTTGTTACAATTTGCAGCACCTATAGAGCATTGTACTGCTTCCATCTCACTAACAGGAGACAACTTACCGACCACTGTTCCTGGCTGAATAGTACTGTTAGTTGCTGACATATTCATAAGGCGGAGTGGCACTCTTTCTTGGCGTCGAACCAAAGACCTAGCTAGCATAGCAGAATCTGATTTTATCAGTTTTTTCAGCTGGCTCTATAAGTCCAATTTTCACCGGGAACCCTCCATCCGGTCCTGCACAGATCTTGCCCTCGGTCAATATTTCAGATCTGTTTATCAGTGAAATCTTGTATTCCTGCGCCGTGCCTTCTAACTGAATAGGGTGTTCCATGCCCGCTATAGCAACTTTGTGTGTACGCATGTTTATAATAGCCTTATGCGTCACAAGGAAATCCAAACCAAGGATGCCATCCACAGATATATCAGCCATAATCATTTCCTGTAGTATAGATGTTCCATTCAGCGCAAGGCTGATAGATGTTTTACCGTATATTCCTACCGATGATCCGTTGGCAGACAGTACATCTCTGTCAACCTTTTCCAAGCGCCAAGTGTCATTTCCTTGTATGTTCCCATAGCATACCTTTGATAGCAAGGAAACGGTGGCACCTGTATCAATGAGTAAGTATACATCCATCTCATTTATTTTGGCAGTGACATAGACTCCCGACTCCTTGATAGAATGGATGGTTCTTGAGTGTTCCTCCCCTGTCTTGTATTCATTGCCTTGAGCCCGATCACATGGCTTATGCTCTGTCATACTCATCTTCTTAACGCTATGGTCTGGCTGATGGGCCTGGTTAGACGAGTTCGAGGGCAAATCTCTTTTCAAATGCTTGTCAGATCCGCACCTGTAACACTTTCTTGTACTATTTGCATAAGTATTCCTGGTTTCGTCTTTGGTATGCCCCGTATCACGTCCCTTCTTTTGCATTTGAAACTTCCATTGTTTCATATCCTTCATTTCCTTTTAAAGATATTGCATATTTTTCTCCATCATCTCTATGAATTTATCTATCTTTGAACCATGACCAGACCCAGCCTCTTGATCCACGCTTCTCACACTCTCAGTGCGACGGCTCTCAGCCCTGTAAATCGCTTCAAGCTCAACGGCTCTCTGTATAGCGTCATTTAGACTGTTAGGTCTGGCCTGTTTTATCTTCAGACGCATCTCCACGTTATGCAGTCCATCTAAGAACTGTTCTGTGGCCAGGATCTCACGAACGTCGTCCGGAGCTGTAGGATAGGCTAGGTTCACCAGCCTCCTTATCACCTGGCCCATCTCCGGTAAGCTCTCCGATGGTCCCTGTCTCCTTTCTCTAAGCTGAGTTCGATATAGCTTTGTCTGGTTTAATGGCGCAAACCTATCTTGCAAAGCCTTGACCAGTTTTGCATAGTTTTGCCTCCCACCCCTTGGCTGATTACCCAGCACACCTTGAGCTAACCCTCTAAGAGACGAAGCTAAATACAACCCCTTCTCCGTCTCAGTCCATTCATTTAACAGACACACAGACTCAAAATGAGATAAATAGTCATTCCACATGCCTGAACCGTCATAAGTAGCAGGTTTACGAAAGCCGAGAAGGATCATTCGAGATTCGAGATTCGAAATACGAGATTCGTAATACGAGATTCGAGATTCGAAATTCGAGATTCAATATCTAAATTAACCAATCAAATCATGGATCTGAAACCTGTATCCTAGCAACATCAAACTGTTCTAAATAAAGATCATTCATCGAGAGACAGACAGACAGACAGACAGACACAGAGAGAGTTTTGTAGTGTCAAATTCAGTTTGATTTAGAATTTGAAATTGATTTGATTTGTTACAAGCATATATAGACAATAATTAAGCCTCTAAAACGAGAAAAGAGAGGAGGTAGCTAGGGTAGGGCAGACCAACTAGCAAGCTTTAATCTTAACGGTGTTAGCGCACCTGTGATTTACATCGACTCTCTCTCTCTCTCTTTCTCTCTCTCTCTCTCTCTCTCTCTCTCTCTCTCTCTCTCTCTCTCTCTCTCTCTCTCTCTCTCTCTCTCTCTCTCATCACCTAGCATTTCCTTTTCCGTGAGGGGGCTTGGGGTATTTGTGATGTCTTTACATTAGCTAGCAAAAATGATAAAAAAAAACATGAAATTTTCTTTACATTGTGTGCGGATGTTGTACGCCAATAATCTGTTTTCAGTATATACATTTCAAGAGGGGGGGGGGGGGGGGGGGGGGCGGCTATATAGTCCTAATTAATTTGTCAGTTATTCTGTCCCCACTTTGTTTTCTCTTCGTTTTCCAGGTTTTTTCTATTTGGCTCGGCAAATTAATATAAAACTTTCTGTGTAGCTCCATAACGATGCACTGTAGATAAATTATGAGTAGTTTTACTTTTGATAAACAGGTACATATCCGTACTTGATTTTTAACTTGACTCTTATAATCGGATTTAATATTCCAATAATTATAGGGTAGGAAAGAGTAGACGGGAATTTTTTGCGCATATTCTACTGTACCATTCATTCAACACAGGTATTAGCACTCATCGAGTTCGACTTGCTTTCCTTTTCTTTCATCCACTGGATCTATTAATTTTTTAAAATATTTTGAATTTATGGCCTGATTATATATAAATTAGAGCTGCGCTGGTGCATATATTTACCCAAATGGACCAAAATATAACCAAATGAATCTAAAAGTTTTGACAAAATTAGTTTTAAACGTACGACTCTTTTTTTCAATTCTAATCGGGTATGTCCTTTAGAAAAATCTTGAACCACATACATTTTAGCAAATAAAACGACAATTGTTTCATTTTTTTATGGGGAGGGAGGTGGTGCCGGTAAAGTACATGTATTGCTTGTGGCAGTTGTGCTATACTCTCATTTGTTATAATAGGTAATACTACATATTGATATAAAATGAAAGTTTCCAATTACACTGTACATAGCTTCTATCACGCATTTTGACCCGTGCGATAGTTTAAAACAATTTTTCAAAGCATTTAATGTAATTCAACCGATCATTTTTGAAATTTAATTTTCTGGACCCCCGCCTGATACGTCCGCCTTCTTGTATATTAGAATTACATGTACGTTGACCATATGTACACATTAACTTAATCGACTATGTTATGGGACGATAACATTTTTTATCAATGTTTTTGCAGGATATGTAACAAATAACAGCCAATTTGTGGGTTTTTGCACTGATTATTTGAGATAATTTGCCGCCATCTTTTATGCATTCCACACACCACTCACAGTTTCTTTATTTGGTGTTCTGTGTGTATGGCGACAAATAGGTAAATTTGCACCACTCACCTCTTGTAGCTTCATCCTGATTACATTTTATCTGGCTAAGTGTAATGTAGTAGTATATTAAATACACACATCTTTGTTTGCAGTGCTTATTTACATCTTTAGAGATTTACTTACAAAAAAGTAAACATTTGTATGATTTATATGTAATTATTGTCAATTTTGGTGCGGTGGGGGTAGGGGGGGGGGGGTTAGGAAACTACAGAGAAACTTAACTTGGCTGTGAAACATATGCTTTTATTCTTTCTTGTTGATATATCAATGAATGAATTATAACAATGTATATGTACAACAATTAATTTTGAAATATTCATGCACAATCAAATAAAGGGTTTTACTGTTCTCTGCACAAGAAATCGGCAATGTGAACAAATTGGCACCCTATCATCCCTACCTTTAATTGTAGAGAGTAGGTATCCTTCTATATTGAAAACAATTCCAAAAGTAAGACTCATAATAAGTTGTTTACTGAGGAAAAGGAAAAAAAATTGTATTTATTAATAATTCCGTATGATGTGATAATATCTCAATGATTTGTTTATAATCATAGTACTAGTGTATCACTGTATGCATACATAAAAACGATAAGTAATGCTTATATTTATTAGTGAAACAGGACAGATTATTTATATTTAGATTATTTAAATACATGTACTAATCTTCATGCGGGGATCTAGAAAGGAGGGGGTCAGGGGATCTGGACCCCCTCCTCGGGAAAATTGGAGCTTATTAAATTTACATAGTAAAATTTTTTTAAATTGGCCTAGGACCCCCTACAGAAAAAATTAGCTACGCTTATGAAGTTCTCTACCATAACCGCATTTTTACACAAAAGGGGTGAATAAACCCGGGTTTTAAACTATTACTGGTGGTGAAATACCTTAGGGTTCAAACGCATCAGGTGGAAATGCACCAGGGCAAACAAAATCACTTAGATCCGCGAAGCACACTGCATTATTACTAGTCTACTTATATTCTGTGTAAAAGTAAATACAAATAATTATTTAGTTAGGTAGGGAGAAGTGAACATAGCATGTATTTGTATATAAGAGCATGTACGTATGATTTTTATTTAGAACAGTTTGATGTCGCTAGGATACATATTTTCAGATCCTTGATTTGATTGGTTAATTTTGATATTGAATCTCGAATTTCGAATCTCGAATCTCGTATTTCGAATCTCGTATTTCGAATCTCGAATGATCCTTCTCGGCTTTCGTACAGGTTTAACAAAATTCCTTGATTTTGCTCTCGTCTGATTTTGGCCGTTTGCATCTACCCTTGTGCTCTGTGCAGAGTTCTGCCTTCCGCTTACATCCCTGTGACTTACATTACCAAGTGCCCTATCTGGTCTACCTGTAAACGGTGTACTCGTCCGTGTTACTCGTCTTGGCATCGAGATGCCAGACACATTTTCCTGCATATCTAACAATTGCATGGACTCATCTATTTCTCTAGTGAGATTTTCTATTTGACGTTCTATGTATGTAATGTCAGCCCGTAGACCAGACATTGCACATGATAGAAGCATATAATAAACTAATCAATTAGACCTAACCCAAATCCCGCAGCTGCCGCCAATTTATGTAACGTGTTTGGGTCCGTAGATTTTGGTAGATCCGTAATCAAGACAATGATTTAAGAAAATGATTGTATGTTTATATATGTATATAAAAACCGATCAAGCAGTAATTACTAAAATGATTTGTTAACAAGTACGAGTCAGTATATACAGATATTTAGTCTTAGGATTAACTATCCTTAATTTATAAAGGCAAACAAATTTAATTTGGGCGACTGGGTATGTGTCCGGGCAGGTATGTGTCCGTAGGCACCTGTCCTATGCGATTACGGGTCTCGGATGTGTCCCGATCCAGAGATCTGTCATGTACACAAATAGATCTCAATAGAAATTATGGAAATAATATAATTAATTTAATTAAATACAATTCCCCTATTAACCAGTATACTAGACACCGTATACTTAATACCAGGGTAACTTTAAAGACTTCACCGCTTCTGCTTCGATCTTCCCACTTGGAACTTCCACTGTAACCTGTCGACTATCAGCTAAGCAGCGCCTTATATACTAATACGCACCCGAACTACCATCGGGAGCTATCATTATTCATAACCAGAGTCAAGCTAGCCAGCACTAACTCCAACGCACTAACAAAAATTTCATAAAGATTATCGGCTATTTTTCAAGCGTTTTCCGATCCCGATGTAAAACAACTGAAATTAACAGATCACCCTGCGCCAAAAGAAGGACTTGTGCTCATAAGGTGAACCCCAAATTCCTCTGGGGAAGGGTGTACCCTCGAAGATTCCGGCGCCAAATAGCGCACTAGTTACACCAATTCCTGGCGCCAGTGCGCTGAGTAGACCTAAAGTAAACAAATTATGTCTGTTATTTAGGGATCTAAACTGGGCGCTCTGCGCCCAAATTAGGACTTGTGCTCATTAGGTGAGCCCGGATTCCTCGGGGGACGGGTGTTCCCTCAAGGATTCTGGTGCCATATTAGGCACTAGTTACACCAATTCCTGGCGCCAGTGCGCTGAGTAGACCTTAAGTGAACAAATTATTCCTCTTATGTAGGGATCTAAACAAGGCGCTCTGCGCCCAAACTAGAACTTGTGCTCATTAGGTGGCCCGGATTCCTTGGGGAAGGGGTGTTCCCTCGAGGATTCCGGACCCAAATCAGGCATTAGTTACGCCGATTCCTGGCGCCAGTGCGCTGAGTAGACCTTAGGTGAACAAATTATTCCTCTTATGTAGAGATATAAACAAGGCGCTCTGCGCCCAAATTAGGACTTGTGCTCATTAGGTGAGCCCGGATTCCTTGGAAGAGGGGTGTTCCCTCGAGGATTCCGGACCCAAATCAGGCACTAGTTACACCGTTTCTTGGCGCCAGGGCGCTGAGAAGACTTTAAGTGAACAAATTATTTCTGTTATGTAGGAATCTAAACTGGGTGCCCTGCGCCAAAACTAGTACTTGTGCTCATTAGGTGAGCCCAGATTCCTCGGGGGAGGGGTGTTCTCTCGAGGATTCTGGACTCAAATCAGGCACTAGTTACATCGTTTCTTGGCGCCAGTGCGCTGAGTAGACCTTAAGTGAACAAATTATTCCTCTTATGTAGGGATCTAAACAAGGCGCTCTGCGCCCAAACTAGGACTTGTGCTCATTAGGTGAGCCCGGATTCCTTTGGGGAGAGTTGTTCCCTCGAGGATTCCTGACCCAAATTAAGCACTAGTGACACCGATTCCTGGTGCCAGTGCGCTGAGTAGACCTTAAGTGAACAAATTATTCCTCTTATGTAGGGATCTAAACAAGGCGCTCTGCGCCCAAACTAGGACTTGTGCTCATTAGGTGAGCCCGGATTCCTTGGGGGAAGGGTGTTCCCTCGAAGATTTCGGACCAAAATCAGGCACTAGTTACGCCGATTCCTGGCGCCAGTGCGCTGAGTAGACCTTAAGTAAACAAATTATTTGCGTTATGTAGGGATCTAAACTGGGCACCCTGCGCCCAAACTAGGACTTGTGCCCATTAGGTAAGCCCGGATTCCTCAGGGGAGGGGTAGTTCCTCGAGGATTCCGATGCCAAATCAGGCACTAGTCACTCCGATTCTGGCGCCAGTGCGCTGAGTAGACCTTAAGTAAACAAATTATTTCTGTTATGTAGGGATCTAAACTGGGTGCCCTGCGCCCAAACTAGGACTTGTGCTCATAAGGTCAGCCCAGATTCCTCAGGGTAGGGGTAGTTTCTCGAGGATTCCGATGCCAAGTTAGGCACTAGTTACGCCGATTCCTGGCGCCAGTGCGCTGAGTAGACCTTAAGTAAACAAATTATATCCGTTATGTAGGGATCTAAACAGGGCGTCCTGCGCCCAAACTAGGACTTGTGCTCATTAGGTGAACCCGGATTCCTCAGGGTAGGGGTATTTCCTCGAGGATTCCGATGCAAAATCAGGCACTAGTTACGCCGATTTCTGGCGCCAGTGCGCTGAGTAGACCTTAAGTAAACAAATTTTTTCGGTTATGTAGGGATCTAAACTGGGCACCTTGCGCCCAAACTAGGACTTGTGCTCATTAGGTGAGCCCGGATTCTTTTGGGGAGAGTTGTTCCCTCGAGGATTCCGATGCCAAATCAGGCACTAGTGACACTGATTCCTGGTGCCAGTGCGCTGAGTACACCTTAAGTGAACAAATTATTCCTCTTATGTAGGGATCTAAACGTGGCGCTCTGCGCCAAAACTTGGACTTGTGCTCATTAGGTGAGACCAGATTCCTTGGGGGAGGGGTGTTCTCTCGAGGATTTCGGACCCAAATCAGGCACTAGTTACGCCGATTCCTGGCACCAGTGCGCTGAGTAGACCTTAAGTAAACAAATTATTTCTGTTATGTAGGGATCTAAACGCCCAAACTAGGACTTGTGCTCATTAGGTGAGCCCGGATTCCTCAGGGGAGGGGTAGTTTCTCGAGGATTCCAATGCCAAATCAGGCACTAGTTACGCCGATTCCTGACGCCAGTGCGCTGAGTAGACCTTAAGTAAACAAATTATTTCCGTGATGTAGGGATCTAAACAGGGCGTCCTGCGCCCAAACTAGGACTTGTGCTCATTAGGTGAACCCGGATTCCTCAGGGGAGGGGTATTTCCTCGAGGATTCCGATGCCAAATCAGGCACTAGTTACGCCGATTTCTGGCGCCAGTGCGCTGAGTAGACCTTAAGTAAACAAATTTTTTCGGTTATGTAGGGATCTAAACTGGGCAACTTGCGCCCAAACTAGGACTTGTGCTCATTAGGTGAGCCCGGATTCCTTTGGGGAGAGTTGTTCCCTCGAGGATTCCGATGCCAAATCAGGCACTAGTGACACCGATTCCTGGTGCCAGTGCGCTGAGTACACCTTAAGTGAACAAATTATTCCTCTTATGAAGGGATCTAAACGTGGCGCTCTGCGCCCAAACTTGGACTTGTGCTCATTAGGTGAGACCAGATTCCTTGGGGGAGGGGTGTTCTCTCGAGGATTGCGGACCCAAATCAGGCACTAGTTACGCCGATTCCTGGCACCAGTGCGCTGAGTAGACCTTAAGTAAACAAATTATTTCTGTTATGTAGGGATCTAAACTGGGCGCCCTGCGCCCAAACTAGGATTGTGCTCATTAGGTGAGCCCAGATTGCTCAGGTGAGGGGTAGTACCTCGAGGATTCCAATGCCAAATCAGGCACTAGTTACGCCGATTCCTGGCGCCAGTGCGCTAAATAGACCTTAAGTAAACAAATTATTTCCGTTATGTAGGGATCTAAACTGGGCGCCCTGCGCCCAAACTAGGACTTGTGCTCATTAGGTGAGCCCAGATTCCTCAGAGGAGGGGTAGTTCCTCGAGGATTCCGATGCCAAATCAGACACTAGTTACGCCATTTCCTGGCGCCAGTGCACTGAGTAGACCTTTAGTAAACAAATTATTTCTGTTATGTAGGGATCTAAACTGGGTGCCCAGCGCCCAAACTAGGACTTGTGCTCATTGGGTGAGCCCAGATTCCTCAGGGTAGGGGTAGTTTCGCGAGGATTCCGATGCCAAATTAGGCACTAGTTACGCTGATTCCTGGCCCAGGTGCGCTGACTAGACCTTAAGTAAACAAATTATTTCCGTTATGTAGGGATCTAAACTGGGCGCCCTGCGCACAAACTAGGACTTGTGCTCATTAGGTGAGCCCAGATTCCTCAGAGGAATGGTAGTTTCTCGAGGAGTCTAATGCCAAATCAGGCACTTGTTACGCCGATTCCTGGCGCCAGTGCGCTAAATAGACCTGTAGTAAACACATTATTTCCGTTATGTAGGGATCTAAACTGGGCACCTTGCGCCCAAACTAGGACTTGTGCTCATTAGGTGAGCCCGGATTCCTCAGAGGAGGGGTAGTTCCTCGAGGATTCCGATGCCAAATCAGACACTAGTTACGCCATTTCCTGGCGCCAGTGCACTGAGTAGACCTTAAGTAAACAAATTATTTCTGTTATTTAGGGATCTAAACTGGGTGCCCAGCGCCCAAACTAGGACTTGTGCTCATTAGGTGAGCCCAGATTCCTCAGGGTAGGGGTAGTTTTGCAAGGATTCCGATGCCAAATTAGGCACTAGTTACGCTGATTCCTGGCCCAGGTGCGCTGACTAGACCTTAAGTAAACAAATTATTTCCGTTATGTAGGGATCTAAACTGGGCGCCCTGCGCCCAAACTAGGACTTGTGCTCATTAGGTGAGCCCAGATTCCTCAGGGGAGGGGTAGTTTCTCGAGGAGTCTAATGCCAAATCAGGCACTTGTTATGCCGATTCCTGGCGCCAGTGCGCTAAATAGACCTGTAGTAAACAAATTCTTTCTGTTATGTAGGGATCTAAACTGGGCGCCCTGCGCCCAAACTAGGACTTGTGCTCATTGGGTGAGCCCAGATTCCTCAGGGGAGGGATAGTTTCTCGAGGAGTCCGATGCCAAATCAGGCACTAGTTACGCTGATTCCTGGCGCAAGTGCGCTGAGTAGACTTTAAGTAAACAAATTATTTCCGTTATGTAGGGATCTAAACTGGGCGCCATGCGCCAAAATTAGGACTTGTGCTCATTAGGTGAGCCCGGATTCCTTTGGGGAGAGTTGTTCCCTCGAGGATTCCGATGCCAAATCAGGCATTAGTGACACCGATTCCTGGTGCCAGTGCGCTGAGTAGACCTTAAGTGAACAAATTATTTCCGTTATGTAGGGATCTAAACTGGGCGCCCTGCGCCCAAACTAGAACCTGTGCTCATTAGGTGAACCCGGATTCCTCAGGGTAGGGGTAGTTCCTCGAGGATTCCGATGCCAAATCAGGCACTAGTTACGCCGATTCCTGGCGCCAGTGCGCTGAGTAGACCTTAAGTAAACAAATTATTTCTGTTATGTAGGGATCTAAACTGGGCACCCTGCACCCAAACTAGGACTTGTGCTCATTAGGTGAGCCCGGATTCCTTTGGGGAGAGTTGTTCCCTCGAGGATTCCGATGCCAAATCAGGCACTAGTGACACCGATTCCTGGTGCCAGTGCGCTGAGTACACCTTAAGTGAACAAATCATTCCTCTTATGTAGGGATCTAAACGTGGCGCTCTGCGCCCAAACTTGGACTTGTGCTCATTAGGTGAGACCAGATTCCTTGGGGGAGGGGTGTTCTCTCGAGGATTTCGGACCCAAATCAGGCACTAGTTACGCCGATTCCTGGCACCAGTGCGCTGAGTAGACCTTAAGTAAACAAATTATTTCCGTTATGTAGGGATCTAAACTGGGTGCCCTGCAACCAAACTAGGACTTGTGCTCATTAAGTGAGCCCAGATTCCTTAGGGTAGGGGTAGTTTCTCGAGGATTCCGATGCCAAATTAGGCACTAGTTACGCTGATTCCTGGCCCAGGTGCGCTGACTAGACCTTAAGTAAACAAATTATTTCCGTTATGTAGGGATCTAAACTGGGCGCCCTGCGCCCAAACTAGGACTTGTGCTCATTAGGTGAGCCCAGATTCCTCAGGGGAGGGGTAGTTTCTCGAGGAGTCCGATGCCAAATCAGGCACTAGTTACGCCGATTCCTGGCGCCAGTGCACTGAGTAGACTTTAAGTAAACAAATTATTTCTGTTATGTAGGGATCTAAACTGGGTGCCCTGCGCCCAAACTAGGACTTGTGCTCATTAAGTGAGCCCAGATACCTCAGGGTAGGGGTAGTTTCTCGAGGATTCCGATGCAAAATTAGGCACTTGTTACGCTGATTCCTGGCCCAGGTGCGCTGACTAGACCTTAAGTCAACAAATTATTTCCGTTATGTAGGGATCTAAACTGGGCGCCCTGCGCCCAAACTAGGACTTGTGCTCATTAGGTGAGCCCAGATTCCTCAGGGGAGGGGTAGTTTCTCGAGGAGTCCGATTCCAAATCAGGCACTAGTTACGCCGATTCCTGGCACCAGTGCGCTGAGTAGACCTTAAGTAAACAAATTATTTCCGTTATGTAGGGATCTAAACTGGGCACCCTGCGCCCAAACTAGGACTTGTGCTCATTAGGTGAGCCCGGATTCCTTTGGGGAGAGTTGTTCCTTCGAGGATTCCGATGCCAAATCAGGCACTAGTGACACCGATTCCTGGTGCCAGTGCGCTGAGTACACCTTAAGTGAACAAATTATTCCACTTATGTAGGGATCTAAACGTGGCGCTCTGCGCCCAAACTTGGACTTGTGCTCATAGGGTGAGACCAGATTCCTTGGGGGAAGGGTGTTCCCTCGAAGATTTCGGACCCAAATCAGGCACTAGTTACGCCGATTCCTGGCACCAGTGCGCTGAGTAGACCTTAAGTAAACAAATTATTTCCGTAATGTAGGGATCTAAACTGGGCGCCCTGCGCCCAAACTAGGATTGTGCTCATTAGGTGAGCCCAGATTCCTCAGGTGAGGGGTAGTACCTCGAGGATTCCGATGCCAAATCAGGCACTAGTTACGCCGATTCCTGGCGCCAGTGCACTGAGTAGATCTTAAGTAAACAAATTAATTCTGTTATGTATGGATCTAAACTGGGTGCCTTGCGCCCAAACTAGGGCTTGTGCTCATTAAGTGAGCCCAGATTCCTCAGGGTAGGGGTAGTTTCTCGAGGATTCCGATGCCAAATCAGGCACTAGTTACGCTGATTCCTGGCCCAGGTGCGCTGACTAGACCTTAAGTAAACAAATTATTTCTGTTATGTAGGGATCTAAACTGGGTGCCCTGCGCCCAAACTGGGACTTGTGCTCATTGGGTGAGCCCAGATTCCTCACGGTAGGGGTAGTTTCTCGAGGATTCCAATGCCAAATTAGGCACTAGTTACGCCGATTCCTGGCGCCAGTGCGCTGAGTAGACTCTAAGTAAACAAATTGTTTCCGTTATGTAGGGATCTAAACTGGGCGCCCTGCGCCCAAACTAGGACCTGTGCTCATTAGGTGAGCCCAGATTCCTCAGGGGAGGGGTAGTTTCTCGAGGAGTCCGATGCCAAATCAGGCACTAGTTACGCTGATTCCCGGCGCCAGTGCGCTGAGTAGACTTTAAGTAAACAAATTATTACCGTTATGTAGGGATCTAAACTGGATGCCCTGCGCCCAAACTAGGACTTGTGCTCATTAGGTGAGCCCGGATTCCTTTGGGGAGAGTTGTTCCCTCGAGGATTCCGATGCCAAATCAGGCATTAGTGACACCGATTCCTGGTGCCAGTGCACTGAGTAGACCTTAGGTGAACAAATTATTTCTGTTATGTAGGGATCTAAACTGGGTGCCCTGCGCCCAAACTAGGACTTGTGCTCATTAGGTGAGCCCAGATTCATCAGGGGAGGGGTAGTATCTCGAGGACTCCAATGCCAAATTAGGCACTAGTTACGCCGATTCCTGGCGCCAGTGCGCTGAGTAGACCTTAAGTAAACAAATTATATCCGTTATGTAGGGATCTAAACTGGGCACCCTGCGCCCAAACTAGGACTTGTGCTCATTAGGTGAGCCCGGATTCCTTTGGGGAGAGTTGTTCCCTCGAGGATTCCGATGCCAAATCAGGCACTAGTTACGCCGATTCCTGGTGCCAGTGCGCTGAGTAGACCTTAAGTAAACAAATTATATCCGTTATGTAGGGATCTAAACTGGGCACCCTGCGCCCAAACTAGGACTTGTGCTCATTAGGTGAGCCCAGATTCCTCAGAGGAAGGGTAGTTCCTCGAGGAGTCCGATGCCAAATCAGGCACTAGTTACGCCGATTCCTGGCGCCAGTGGGCTGAGTAGACCTTAAGTAAACAAATTATTTCCGTTATGTAGGGATCTAAACTGGGCACCCTGCGCCCAAACTAGGACTTGTGCTCATTAGGTGAGCCCGGATTCCTTTGGGGAGAGTTGTTCCCTCGAGGATTCCGATGCCAAATCAGGCACTAGTGACACCGATTCCTGGTGCCAGTGCGCTGAGTACACCTTAAGTGAACAAATTATTCCTCTTATGTAGGGATCTAAACGTGGCGCTCTGCGCCCAAACTTGGACTTGTGCTCATAGGGTGAGACCAGATTCCTTGGGGGAAGGGTGTTCCCTCGAAGATTTCGGACCCAAATCAGGCACTAGTTACGCCGATTCCTGGCACCAGTGCGCTGAGTAGACCTTAAGTAAACAAATTATTTCCGTAATGTAGGGATCTAAACTGGGCGCCCTGCGCCCAAACTAGGATTGTGCTCATTAGGTGAGCCCAGATTCCTCAGGTGAGGGTAGTACCTCGAGGATTCCGATGCCAAATCAGGCACTAGTTACGCCGATTCCTGGCGCCAGTGCACTGAGTAGATCTTAAGTAAACAAATTATTTCTGTTATGTATGGATCTAAACTGGGCGCCCTGCGCCCAAACTAGGGCTTGTGCTCATTAAGTGAGCCCAGATTCCTCAGGGTAGGGGTAGTTTCTCGAGGATTCCGATGCCAAATCAGGCACTAGTTACGCTGATTCCTGGCCCAGGTGCGCTGACTAGACCTTAAGTAAACAAATTATTTCCGTTATGTAGGGATCTAAACTGGGCGCCCTGCGCCCAAACTAGGACTTGTGCTCATTAGGTGAGCCCAGATTCCTCAGGGGAGGGGTAGTTTCTCGAGGAGTCCGATGCCAAATCAGGCACTTGTTACGCTGATTCCTGGCGCCAGTGCGCTAAATAGACCTTTAGTAAACAAATTCTTTCTGTTATGTAGGGATCTAAACTGGGCGCCCTGCGCCCAAACTAGGACTTGTGCTCATTAGGTGAGCCCGGGTTCCTCAGGGGAGGGGTAGTTCCTCGAGGATTCCGATGCCAAATCAGGCACTAGTTACGCCGATTCCTGGCGACAGTGCGCTGAGTAGACCTTAAGTAAACAAATTATTTCTGTTATGTAGGGATCTAAACTGGGTGCCCTGCGCCCAAACTGGGACTTGTGCTCATTGGGTGAGCCCAGATTCCTCACGGTAGGGGTAGTTTCTCGAGGATTCCAATGCCAAATTAGGCACTAGTTACGCCGATTCCTGGCGCCAGTGCGCTGAGTAGACTCTAAGTAAACAAATTGTTTCGGTTATGTAGGGATCTAAACTGGGTGCCCTGCGCCCAAACTGGGACTTGTGCTCATTGGGTGAGCCCAGATTCCTCACGGTAGGGGTAGTTCCTCGAGGAGTCCGATGCCAAATCAGGCACTTGTTACGCTGATTCCTGGCGCCAGTGCGCTGAGTAGACTTTAAGTAAACAAATTATTTCCGTTATGTAGGACTTGTGCTCATTAGGTGAGCCCAGATTCCTTTGGGGAGAGTTGTTCCCTCGAGGATTCCGATGCCAAATCAGGCACTAGTTACGCCGATTCCTGGCGCCAGCGCACTGAGTAGACCTTAAGTGAACAAATTATTCCTGTTATGTAGGGATCTAAACAAGGCGCTCTGCGCCCAAACTAGGACTTGTGCTCATTAGGTGAGCCCGGATTCCTCGGGGGAGAGGTGTTACATCGAGGATTCCGATGCCAAATCAGGCACTTGTTACGCCTATTCCTGGCGCCAGTGCGCTGAGTAGACCTTAAGTAAACAAATTATTCCTGTTATGTAGGGATCTAAACTAGGCGCTCTGCGCGTAAACTAAGACTTGTGCTCATATGAACCTTTACATTACAATATTAATCACATACAAATCAGTTCTCGAGTGTTTTCTGATATTTTTTGTAGAAAGCACCTCGACAGTCACAATGCATTCAGTGTAATTTGATGTTCAGTCTTTAAGTTATCCGGGAAATACAGAGCTAACAATTCTTTGTTAGGTTAAGAAAGCCCAGATCATAGATGTATAAGAGTTCCTGAGATATTTTGATAAACAAATAGTTACATTTTTCATTTAAATTTTCTTTTAAATTGTCTGCAATAACACGACGAATATTTTTTGTAATGTATAGTCCAAAACATTTCACTTATAACTATTTTGATATATAATGAAATATTTATACTGTTTCTGAAAATTTATGGCCCCTGGGTCAGGGGTTCAGGCTCTAGGGTGGGGCCAATATGGCCATATAGTAAAAATGTTTTAAATCTTGGAAAATTTTCTTCTCTACTCCCATATATATTTTTTGAAAACTAGATGCATGATTATGATGTCCATAAAGCCCTCTACTTAAATTGTGAAATTCATGACCCCTCGGTCAAGAGTTCAGGCTCTAGGGTGGGGCCAATATGGCCAAATAGTGAAAATGTTTTAAATCTTAGAAAATCTTCTTCTCTACTCCCATATATATTTGTTAAAAACTAAATGCATGGTTATGATGTCCATGAGGCCCTCTATCAAAATTGTGAAATTCATGACCCCTGGGTCAGGTGTTCAGGCTCTAGGGTGGGGCCAATATGGCCAAATAGTGAAAATGTTTTAAATCTTAAAAAATCTTCTTCTCTACTCCCACACATGTGGGCAAAAAACTGAATGATATCCACAATCTCCTTTACCTAAATTGTGAAATGTATGGCCCCTGGGTCAGGGGTTCATGGCATGAGGAGGGGGGGGGGCAATATAGTGTTAATGCATATAATGTTTAAAAATCTTCTTCTCTATTCTCAGACATCTGTATAAAAAAACTGACTATTAATTATGTTTACCAGGAAGTCCTCTACTGAAATTTTGATTTTCATGTCCCCTCAAAGATGGGTTTTGACTCTGGGGCAGGGCCAAAATGGATGTTTAGATGTTAATGCATATAATGTCAAAAAATTATCTTCTTTACTCCCACACACCTGAAAGGAAAACTGAATTCATGATTTTGTAGACCAGATCTTTTAGTTTAGTTTAGTTTCACAGTTCTTTTTGAAATGTGGTCGTCATTACAAATTTATATTTTTTCTACTCCAGTATGAAACCTAATTAATTAGATGCATATATGAGACTCCATGACAAGTTTGTGTACGGGATATGCTACTCACGTGACCGTTAAGGCCAATTGGCCTCTTGTTTTGACTAGGAGGCCCTCTACCAAAATTGTACATTTCATGTCTCCCGGGGGTAGGGGATGTGACTCAAAGGCGGCTCAAAGTGGTCATACAATGTTAATGCTTATAATGCTTTAAAAAATCTTCTCTACCCCCATTTGTAAGAAAAACTGAATACATAATAGTGTATACCAGCAAGTCCTCTACCAAGATTTTAAATTACATTTCATATCCTTCCGGGGAAATGTTTTGACTTTATAGGCAAACTGATTATAAAGTGTTATTGGATGTAATTGGGCGGGGTTGCTGTATATGATATTTAAGAATATATTATGTTTCCCTGCTCTTGAGTTTACATGAAATGAGTACATATTTAGAAAAGATCTATCAAAGTTACATATGATGAAACCCTTTGGTCATATTTTGTGGTGGGGTGGTTACAGTTAATGAATATATCTTCACTTGCTTGTTCATATTCAATAATAAATCATTGTAAATAATCTAACGAAGAAGTTGAATGATTAAAATTATGGTTGGGCCAGACATATTGAAGCCTGCATATGTTCAAAATTCTCTAAACACAATCTATCCATTGGCTTTCACAATTGTTATTAAAATGTTATGATTTTTTTTTATCTCTACACTGTATCTTGTCAAAAAATGGGTATACAGTAAAACACGGTTATAGCAAACACCCTTATAATGAATTGACGCTTATAACGAAGTAAATTTCATTCCCCAAGACTCAATTTCATGTTGTAAACTTGCAGATATAACGAATAACGCTTATAACGAAGTAAAATTGCTCGTCCCTGGGACTTCGTTATAAGCGTGTTTTACTGTAAAAGGAAAACTTCTACATGCTATAAATGGGTTATATGAAAAGGTTGCACCTTAAATAAGCTTTTGAAATTAGCAGAGAATAACTGGATTCTGATCAATAACATAACTAATAAAAAGCATTTAAGTCAAATTGGTGAAAAAATGTGCAATATTTGATGGAAAATTTTATTTTTAAAACTTTAATTCAGTAAACATGAACAAAAGCTCCAGACATATTCGAACTCATGATCTACGGTTTAACTACTGAGCAGTGACGATCTACAATCAAATCCATTGAGACAAACAGTTTAACTAAACATTGAAACCGCGATCTAGTAACGTAGTTTCTCAAAAAGGTTTAAGGTATTTAATCCATATTAGGACCTCATTTTTCCAATCTTGAATATCCGTCATGTGTTTGATATTAAATTAAAGCATTTTAGAGTTGAAAAAGGTTTACCGAGAGAAATTTTCACGAATATTAATAACTAAGCAGTAATTTTTTAATGAAGATTGTATTATGGTCGTTGGGGACAAGCACATTTTTTGAAATAAAAGTAAATACTAGAAATATCAATGAAAACTTTGGTGGAAAGGTGTATTTTATCAGAATAAATACAAAAACTATTGAAAATGCATTTTATACTCTAAAGATTTCTTTAAAATTAATTTTGATACAATTAAAGCAAACTCTTCAAGATCATTAATACATGTATAATATGCACCCAAATTTATTTAATCTGGGGCTATAATGGATTGGATACCTTAAGTCTATGTGCAGTGAGGTACCTTAAAGCATGTGCGACTTTTGATGGATTTTTGAATAATGTTTTCAACAACAATCTTGGTTAAATGCAAGGTGAGGTACTTTCACCCATTCAATTTGTGTGTGAATGATTTTGAAACCAATTATTAATTCATGATGTGTACTATTTGAAGTTCAATCACTTAATCTTTTCCTTCTTATGTACTCTGATGACATGGTGATAAATTTAAAGACAATAGCTGGTCTTCAATCTCTTTTGGATCAATTAATATAATGTTGAGTCAAAGATTGTTGTTTTTGAACATGGCGAAGGATAAAAGAATGTAAAAAATGATATATTTATGATACTTGAAATTATAAATCCGTTTGCATTAATTGTAACTACATTAATAAATTCTATAGAGATGAGAAACAACTTGATCAGCAAGGTAGAGAGGTATTATTTATTTGAAGGAAAAAAATTTAGGAAGACCCTAAATATTTTTAGAAAGTAATCAACATTTTTGTATTTAAACTCTTTAAATGAGTACGTGATTGTACATGTCATTTCAAGTTTGCCAGTTTAAAGTATATGTAAATACTATAAAATTTAAGCACAGTTACGTCTTTTTGGACATTTTCATTTGGACAATACTGTCCACCGTTTAAATGCCCAGTTAACTCGTACGTTTATTACTTATTATTAGAGGTATGAGAAGGTCGTGGGCATTTGCAACGGCTTATTCCCCCAGATTCTTTCCGGTTTATCATGTTGACGATATTCATCAAAGTCTCTGATGAATTATAAACCTGTTATTCTCTAAGTAATTCGTTAAATATAGGCCGAAATTCGGCTTAGTCGGCTGCTTGTTTTTACTAAATTAGGAAGAACTTGATCTCCTGCCTGCTTCAGTTTTTCACTTTGGACATCCTTCCAACTTCCCATTTCTCAAAAACGTTTGCTTCTTACCTTTACAAGGCTTACGTCCAACAAATATCAAGTTGTTGATTTGAAATGTTTACTATCACGAACCGGAGGTCGTACATAAAATTTCTAAGTGTTATAATTTTAACGATATTTAAAAAAATAAAGAACAGAATTCCTTAGAATAAAATATGGTTTGTCCTTTAAACATGCTTATGAAGCGTTAGAAGTTTGATAAACATGCATGCGAAGGTTTTCTTTGAATTTTGCTAAAAAAGATGGATGGACACACACAAACACATACGTACACACACACGCGCAGCACCGATGATATATCCCCTTCGTAACAAGTTGCGGGAGGGGATAATAATAGTTCAAACTATAGATATTTGTTTGATTTCTTCAAATAATCAATTATCATGCCAAATTTGAAGATGGTGGGATAAGATAGCGAAAAGCCCATTCGGTTCAGTCGTGAAATACATTTTGAATTTATTTTTTCCCAATTTAATCCATTCAAATATATTATAATACAATTTTTCAAAAGTACAATTTCTAACTATATTTAGTTTTTAAAATATTAAACAAACGATAAGAAAAAAATATTGTCTTAAATTTTGGTGGCATCGATATCGAACCCAGAACATAAAAAACCTAGATATCTAAGGTTAGTTTATGTCAGGTGCTCTAACCGCTGAGCCATTTCAGACACAATAAGGTACGCTGATTTAATACTAGGAGTGACTTTGGCCATGAATTTACGGACTTGTATTATTTTTTCAAAACGTTCATTGTTGGGACACCAATGTATGGTGGGTCGTCTCTCCACATTTTTGTTGAATGAAATCGGTTTGTTGTCCATTAGACCTAATTTAGATTATGAGAAAAATATGGAACACAGACCCACTCCAATAAAGAAAATGCCTTAAAATTCTAAATAATGACACTACTTGCATGTTTAGATACGTATACGCCGGTTTGAGTTAACATATTCCAAGTATTGAACATATTTATAGGTTACAAATAAATGATATGTTAAATATATATATTTTTAAATAGGGTTTTTTTAATATAAGATTTATTGATATTTTAATTTTTCAGTAGCTTGTCCCATCGTGTATGGGCATTTTACACGCCTTATCCACCCATCTTCTTAAGCAAAAATTTCAGGAAAAATATCATTTCTGTTTTGAGCCCTACATTTCCAAACCATGGTATAAGACATGGGTCACAAATAAAATAAATAAACATTTTAGGTCTTTTATGTGATTGACATTTCTAGCATTTCTGGTGACAACCTCCTTAAATGTTGCAATAAAGACTGCTGAAGAGTTCTATCAACACGCTAGATCAAAAGTACATATCAACAAAACTAGAGAGAGAGAGAGAGAGAGAGAGAGAGAGAGAGAGAGAGAGAGAGAGAGAGAGAGCGGATTCCTCGGGGGAGGGGTGTTCCCTAGAGGATTCCGGAATATATATATATAAATATATATATATATATATATATATATATATATATATATATATATATATATATATATATATATATATATATATATAATATAGCGATATCGATGTAACCAATGATCCTGTTAGATGTTTCGATGTTTGGATTTTTTCATTGGATATAATAAAAATCTTATGAGCACAAGTCCTTGTTAAGGCGCAGGGCGCCTCGTTTAGATCCCTACATAACAGCAATGGCGCCAGGAATCGGTGTCACTAGTGTCCAATTCAGGTCCAGAAACCTACAGAGAAACACTTGTCCCCTGAGGAATCCGGGCTCACCTAATGAGCACAAGTCCTAGTTTGGGCGCAGGGTGCCCAGTTTAGATCCCTACATAACGGAAATAATTTGTTTACTTAAGGTCTACTCAGCGCACTGGCGCCAGGAATCGGCGTACTAGTGCCTGATTTGGCATCGGAATCCTCAAGAAACTACCCCTACCCTGAGGAATCTTGGCTCACCTAATGAGCACAAGTCCTAGTTTGGGCGCAGGGCGCTCATTTTAGATCCCTACATAACAGAAATAATTTGTTTACTTAAGGTCTACTCAGCGCACTGGCACCAGGAATCGAGGTCACTAGTGCCTGATTTGGCATCGGAATCCTCGAGGGAACAACTCTCCCCAAAGGAATCTGGGCTCACCTAATGAGCACAAGTCCTAGTTTGGGCGCAGGGTGCCCAGTTTAGATCCCTACATAACAGAAATAATTTGTTTACTTAAGGTCTACTCAGCGCACTGGCGCCAGGAATCGGCGTAACTAGTGCCTGATTTGGCATCGGAATCCTCGAGAAACTATCCCTACCCTGAGGAATCCGGGTTCACCTAATGAGCACAAGTCCTCGTTTGGGCGCAGGGTGCCCAGTTTAGATCCCTACATAACGGAAATAATTTGTTTACTTAAGGTCTACTCAGCGCACTGGCACCAGGAGTCGGCGTAACTAGTGCCTGATTTGGGTCCAAAATCCTCGAGGGAACACCCCTCTCCCAAGGAATCCGGGCTCACCAAATGAGCACAAGTCCTAGTTTGGGCGCAGGGCACCCAGTTTAGATCCCTACATAACAGAAATAATTTGTTTACTTAAGGTCTACTCAGCGCACTGGCGCCAGGAACCGGCGTAACTAGTGCCTGATTTGGCATCGGAATCCTCGAAGAACTATCCCTACCCTGAGGAATCTGGGTTCACCTAATGAGCACAGGTCCTAGTTTGGGCGCAGGGCACCCAGTTTAGATCCCTACATAACGGAAATAATTTGTTTACTTAAGGTCTACTCAGCGCACTGGCGCCAGGAATCGGCGTAACTAGTGCCTGATTTGGGTCCAAAATCCTCGAGGGAACACCCCTCCCCCAAGGAATCTGGTCTCACCTAATGAGCACAAGTCCAAATTTGGGCGAAGACCGCCACGTTTAGATCCCTACATAAGACGAATAATTTGTTCACTTAAGGTCTACTCAGCGCACTGGCACCAGGAATCGAGGTCACTAGTGCCTGATTTGGCATCGGAATCCTCGAGGGAACAACTCTCCCCAAAGGAATCTGGGCTCACCTAATGAGCACAAGTCCAAGTTTGGGCGCAGGGTGCCCAATTTAGATCCCTACATAACAGAAATAATTTGTTTACTTAAGGTCTACTCAGCGCACTGGCGCCAGGAATCGGCGTAACTAGTGCCTGATTTGGCATCGGAATCCTCGAAGAACTATCCCTACCCTGAGGAATCCGGGTTCACCTAATGAGCACAAGTCCTAGTTTGGGCCCAGGGCGCCCAGTTTTGATCCCTACATAACGGAAATAATTTGTTTACTTAAGGTCTACTCAGCGCACTGGCGCCAGGAATCGGCGTAACTAGTGCCTGATTTGGGTCCAAAATCCTCGAGGGAACACCCCTCCCCCAAGGAATCTGGGCTCACCTAATGAGCACAAGTCCAAATTTGGGCGAAGACCGCCACGTTTAGATCCCTACATAAGACGAATAATTTGTTCACTTAAGGTCTACTCAGCGCACTGGCACCAGGAATCGAGGTCACTAGTGCCTGATTTGGCATCGGAATCCTCGAGGGAACAACTCTCCCCAAAGGAATCTGGGCTCACCTAATGAGCACAAGTCCTTGTTTGGGCGCAGGGTGCCCAGTTTAGATCCCTACATAACAGAAATAATTTGTTTACTTAAGGTCTACTCAGCGCACTGGCGCCAGGAATCGGCGTAACTAGTGCCTGATTTGGCATCGGAATCCTCGAAGAACTATCCCTACCCTGAGGAATCCGGGTTCACCTAATGAGCACAAGTCCTAGTTTGGGCCCAGGGCGCCCAGTTTAGATTCCTACATAACGGAAATAATTTTTTTACTTAAGGTCTATTCAGTGCACTGGCGCCAGGAATCGGCGTAACTAGTGCCTGAATTGGCATAGGAATCCTCGAGGTACTACCCCTCACCTGAGGAATCTGGGCTCACCTAATGAGCACAATCCTAGTTTGAGCGCAGGGCGCCCAGTTTAGATCCCTACATACCAGAAAGAATTTGTTTACTAAAGGTCTATTTAGCGCACTGGCGCCAGGAATCGGCGTAACTAGTGCCTGATTTGGCATCGGAATCCTCGAGAAACTACTCCTACCGTGAGGAATCTGGGCTCACCCAATGAGCACAAGTCCTAGTTTGGGCGCAGGGCACCCAGTTTAGTTCCCTACATAACAGAAATAATTTGTTTACTTAAGGTCTATTCAGCGCACTGGCGCCAGGAATCGGCGTAACTAGTGCCTAATTTGGCATCGGAATCCTCGAGAAACTACCCCTACCCTGAGGAATCTGGGCTCACCTAATGAGCACAATCCTAGTTTGGGCGCAGGGCGCCCAGTTTAGATCCCTACATAACGGAAATAATTTGTTTACTTAAAGTCTACTCAGCGCACTGGCGCCAGGAATCGGCGTAACTAGTGCCTGATTTGGGTCAGAAATCCTCGAGGGTACACCCTTCCCCAGAGGAATTTGGGGTTCACCTTATGAGCACAAGTCCAAGTTTGGGCGCAGAGCGCCACATTTAGATCCCTACATAAGAGGAATAATTTGTTCACTTAAGGTCTACTCAGCGCACTGGCACCAGGAATCGGTGTCACAAGTGCCTGATTTGGCATCGGAATCCTCGAGGGAACAACTCTCCCCAAAGGAATCCGGGCTCACCTAATGAGCACAAGTCCTAGTTTGGGCGCAGGGTGCCCAGTTTAGATCCCTACATAACGGAAATAATTTGTTTACTTAAGGTCTACTCAGCGCACTGGCGCCAGGAATCGGCGTAACTAGTGCATGATTTGGGTCCGGAATCCTCGAGGAACTACCCCTACCCTGAGGAATCCGGGCTCACCTAATGAGCACAAGTCCTAGTTTGGGCGCAGGGCGCCCAGTTTAGATCCCTACATAACGGAAATAATTTGTTTACTTAAGGTCTACTCAGCGCACTGGCGCCAGGAATCGGCGTAACTAGTGCCTGATTTGGCATCGGAATCCTCGAGAAACTACCCCTCGCCTGAGGAATCCGGGCTCACCTAATGAGCACAAGTACTAGTTTGGGCGCAGGGCGCCCAGTTAAGATCCCTACATAACGGAAATAATTTGTTTACTTAAGGTCTACTCAGCGCACTGGCGCCAGGAATCGGCGTAACTAGTGCCTGATTTGGGTCCGAAATCCTCGAGGGAACACCCTTCCCCCAAGGAACCCGGGCTCACCTAATGAGCACAAGTCCTAGTTTGGGTGCAGAGCGCCTTGTTTAGATCCCTACATAAGAGGAATAATTTGTTCACTTAAGGTCTACTCAGCGCACTGGCGCCAAGAAACGGTGTAACAAGTCCATGATTTGGGTCCAGAATCATCGAGGGAACACCCCTCCCCCGAGGAATCCTGACTCACCTAATGAGCACAAGTACTAGTTTGGGCGCAGAGCGCATTGTTTAGATCTCTACATAACAGAAATAATTTGTTCACTTAAGGTCTACTCAGCGCACTGGTGCCAAGAAACGGTGTAACTAGTGCCTGATTTGGGTCCGGAATCCTCGAGGGAACACCCCTCCCCCAAGGAATCCGGGCTCACCTAATGAGCACAAGTCCTTGATTGGGCGCAGGGCGCGCAGTTTAGATCCCTACATAACAGAAATAATTTGTTCACTTAAGGTCTTCTCAGCGCCCTGGTGCCAAGAAACGGTGTAACTAGTGCCTGATTCTTGTCCGAAATCCTCGAGGGAACACCCCTCCTCCAAGGAATCCGGGCTCACCTAATGAGCACAAGTCCTAGTTTGGGCGCAGAGCGCCTTGTTTATATCCCTACATAAGAGGAATAATTTGTTCACCTAAAGTCTACTCAGCGCACTGGCGCCAGGAATCGGTATCACTAGTGCTTAACTTGGGTCCGGAATCTTCGAGGGAACACCCCTGCCCCAAGGAATCTGGGCTCACCTAATGAGCACAAGTCCTAGTTTGGTCGCAGAGCGCCTTGTTTAGATCCCTACATAAGAGGAATAATTTGTTCACTTAAGGTCTACTCAGCGCACTGGCGCCAGGAATCGGTGTAATTAGTGCCTAATTTGGCACCAGAATCCTTAAGGGAACACCCGTCCCCCGAGTAATCCGGGCTCACCTAATGAGCACAAGTACTAGTTTGGGCGCAGGGCGCCCAGTTAAGATCCCTACATAACGGAAATAATTTGTTTACTTAAGGTCTACTCAGCGCACTGGCGCCAGGAATCGGCGTAACTAGTGCCTGATTTGGGTCCGAAATCCTCGAGGGAACACCCTTCCTCCAAGGAACCCGGGCTCACCTAATGAGCACAAGTCCTAGTTTGGGTGCAGAGCGCCTTGTTTAGATCCCTACATAAGAGGAATAATTTGTTCACTTAAGGTCTACTCAGCGCACTGGCGCCAAGAAACGGTGTAACAAGTGCATGATTTGGGTCCAGAATCATCGAGGGAACACCCCTCCCCCGAGGAATCCTGACTCACCTAATGAGCACAAGTACTAGTTTGGGCGCAGAGCGCATTGTTTAGATCTCTACATAACAGAAATAATTTGTTCACTTAAGGTCTACTCAGCGCACTGGTGCCAAGAAACGGTGTAACTAGTGCCTGATTTGGGTCCGGAATCCTCGAGGGAACACCCCTCCCCCAAGGAATCCGGGCTCACCTAATGAGCACAAGTCCTTGATTGGGCGCAGGGCGCGCAGTTTAGATCCCTACATAACAGAAATAATTTGTTCACTTAAGGTCTTCTCAGTGCCCTGGTGCCAAGAAACGGTGTAACTAGTGCCTGATTCTTGTCCGAAATCCTCGAGGGAACACCCCTCCTCCAAGGAATCCGGGCTCACCTAATGAGCACAAGTCCTAGTTTGGGCGCAGAGCGCCTTGTTTATATCCCTACATAAGAGGAATAATTTGTTCACCTAAAGTCTACTCAGCGCACTGGCGCCAGGAATCGGTATCACTAGTGCTTAACTTGGGTCCGGAATCCTCGAGGGAACACCCCTCCCCCAAGGAATCTGGGCTCACCTAATGAGCACAAGTCCTAGTTTGGTCGCAGAGCGCCTTGTTTAGATCCCTACATAAGAGGAATAATTTGTTCACTTAAGGTCTACTCAGCGCACTGGCGCCAGGAATCGGTGTAATTAGTGCCTAATTTGGCACCAGAATCCTTAAGGGAACACCCGTCCCCCGAGTAATCCGGGCTCACCTAATGAGCACAAGTACTAGTTTGGGCGCAGGGCGCCCAGTTAAGATCCCTACATAACGGAAATAATTTGTTTACTTAAGGTCTACTCAGCGCACTGGCGCCAGGAATCGGCGTAACTAGTGCCTGATTTGGGTCCGAAATCCTCGAGGGAACACCCTTCCCCCAAGGAACCCGGGCTCACCTAATGAGCACAAGTCCTAGTTTGGGTGCAGAGCGCCTTGTTTAGATCCCTACATGAGAGGAATAATTTGTTCACTTAAGGTCTACTCAGCGCACTGGCGCCAAGAAACGGTGTAACAAGTGCATGATTTGGGTCCAGAATCATCGAGGGAACACCCCTCCCCCGAGGAATCCTGACTCACCTAATGAGCACAAGTACTAGTTTGGGCGCAGAGCGCATTGTTTAGATCTCTACATAACAGAAATAATTTGTTCACTTAAGGTCTACTCAGCGCACTGGTGCCAAGAAACGGTGTAACTAGTGCCTGATTTGGGTCCGGAATCCTCGAGGGAACACCCCTCCCCCAAGGAATCCGGGCTCACCTAATGAGCACAAGTCCTTGATTGGGCGCAGGGCGCGCAGTTTAGATCCCTACATAACAGAAATAATTTGTTCACTTAAGGTCTTCTCAGCGCCCTGGTGCCAAGAAACGGTGTAACTAGTGCCTGATTCTTGTCCGAAATCCTCGAGGGAACACCCCTCCTCCAAGGAATCCGGGCTCACCTAATGAGCACAAGTCCTAGTTTGGGCGCAGAGCGCCTTGTTTATATCCCTACATAAGAGGAATAATTTGTTCACCTAAAGTCTACTCAGCGCACTGGCGCCAGGAATCGGTATCACTAGTGCTTAACTTGGGTCCGGAATCTTCGAGGGAACACCCCTGCCCCAAGGAATCTGGGCTCACCTAATGAGCACAAGTCCTAGTTTGGTCGCAGAGCGCCTTGTTTAGATCCCTACATAAGAGGAATAATTTGTTCACTTAAGGTCTACTCAGCGCACTGGCGCCAGGAATCGGTGTAATTAGTGCCTAATTTGGCACCAGAATCCTTAAGGGAACACCCGTCCCCCGAGTAATCCGGGCTCACCTAATGAGCACAAGTACTAGTTTGGGCGCAGGGCGCCCAGTTAAGATCCCTACATAACGGAAATAATTTGTTTACTTAAGGTCTACTCAGCGCACTGGCGCCAGGAATCGGCGTAACTAGTGCCTGATTTGGGTCCGAAATCCTCGAGGGAACACCCTTCCTCCAAGGAACCCGGGCTCACCTAATGAGCACAAGTCCTAGTTTGGGTGCAGAGCGCCTTGCTTAGATCCCTACATAAGAGGAATAATTTGTTCACTTAAGGTCTACTCAGCGCACTGGCGCCAAGAAACGGTGTAACAAGTGCATGATTTGGGTCCAGAATCATCGAGGGAACACCCCTCCCCCGAGGAATCCTGACTCACCTAATGAGCACAAGTACTAGTTTGGGCGCAGAGCGCATTGTTTAGATCTCTACATAACAGAAATAATTTGTTCACTTAAGGTCTACTCAGCGCACTGGTGCCAAGAAACGGTGTAACTAGTGCCTGATTTGGGTCCGGAATCCTCGAGGGAACACCCCTCCCCCAAGGAATCCGGGCTCACCTAATGAGCACAAGTCCTTGATTGGGCGCAGGGCGCGCAGTTTAGATCCCTACATAACAGAAATAATTTGTTCACTTAAGGTCTTCTCAGTGCCCTGGTGCCAAGAAACGGTGTAACTAGTGCCTGATTCTTGTCCGAAATCCTCGAGGGAACACCCCTCCTCCAAGGAATCCGGGCTCACCTAATGAGCACAAGTCCTAGTTTGGGCGCAGAGCGCCTTGTTTATATCCCTACATAAGAGGAATAATTTGTTCACCTAAAGTCTACTCAGCGCACTGGCGCCAGGAATCGGTATCACTAGTGCTTAACTTGGGTCCGGAATCCTCGAGGGAACACCCCTCCCCCAAGGAATCTGGGCTCACCTAATGAGCACAAGTCCTAGTTTGGTCGCAGAGCGCCTTGTTTAGATCCCTACATAAGAGGAATAATTTGTTCACTTAAGGTCTACTCAGCGCACTGGCGCCAGGAATCGGTGTAATTAGTGCCTAATTTGGCACCAGAATCCTTAAGGGAACACCCGTCCCCCGAGTAATCCGGGCTCACCTAATGAGCACAAGTACTAGTTTGGGCGCAGGGCGCCCAGTTAAGATCCCTACATAACGGAAATAATTTGTTTACTTAAGGTCTACTCAGCGCACTGGCGCCAGGAATCGGCGTAACTAGTGCCTGATTTGGGTCCGAAATCCTCGAGGGAACACCCTTCCCCCAAGGAACCCGGGCTCACCTAATGAGCACAAGTCCTAGTTTGGGTGCAGAGCGCCTTGTTTAGATCCCTACATGAGAGGAATAATTTGTTCACTTAAGGTCTACTCAGCGCACTGGCGCCAAGAAACGGTGTAACAAGTGCATGATTTGGGTCCAGAATCATCGAGGGAACACCCCTCCCCCGAGGAATCCTGACTCACCTAATGAGCACAAGTACTAGTTTGGGCGCAGAGCGCATTGTTTAGATCTCTACATAACAGAAATAATTTGTTCACTTAAGGTCTACTCAGCGCACTGGTGCCAAGAAACGGTGTAACTAGTGCCTGATTTGGGTCCGGAATCCTCGAGGGAACACCCCTCCCCCAAGGAATCCGGGCTCACCTAATGAGCACAAGTCCTTGATTGGGCGCAGGGCGCGCAGTTTAGATCCCTACATAACAGAAATAATTTGTTCACTTAAGGTCTTCTCAGCGCCCTGGTGCCAAGAAACGGTGTAACTAGTGCCTGATTCTTGTCCGAAATCCTCGAGGGAACACCCCTCCTCCAAGGAATCCGGGCTCACCTAATGAGCACAAGTCCTAGTTTGGGCGCAGAGCGCCTTGTTTATATCCCTACATAAGAGGAATAATTTGTTCACCTAAAGTCTACTCAGCGCACTGGCGCCAGGAATCGGTATCACTAGTGCTTAACTTGGGTCCGGAATCTTCGAGGGAACACCCCTGCCCCAAGGAATCTGGGCTCACCTAATGAGCACAAGTCCTAGTTTGGTCGCAGAGCGCCTTGTTTAGATCCCTACATAAGAGGAATAATTTGTTCACTTAAGGTCTACTCAGCGCACTGGCGCCAGGAATCGGTGTAATTAGTGCCTAATTTGGCACCAGAATCCTTAAGGGAACACCCGTCCCCCGAGTAATCCGGGCTCACCTAATGAGCACAAGTCCTAGTTTGGGCGCAGAGCGCCCAGTTTAGATCCCTAAATAACAGAAATAATTTGTTTACTTTAGGTCTACTCAGCGCACTGGCGCCAGGAATTGGTGTAACTAGTGCGCTATTGGCGCCGGAATCTTCGAGGGTACACCCTTCCCCAGAGGAATTTGGGGTTCACCTTATGAGCACAAGTCCTACTTTGGGCGCAGGGCGATCTGTTAATTTCAGTTGTTTTACATCGGGATCGGAAAACGCTTGAAAAATAGCCGATAATTTTTATGAAATTTTTGTTAGTGCGTTGGAGTTGGAATAAGAGTACCAATGCACCGGATGTTGACATCAGAGAAAAAGTTATAGAACATTGTAACACGGAATAAATGGATAGGCGTCAGGCGATTGGCTGAATTCAGGTATGTAATTATTTTCATTTTAAAGCCAAAATATAAATGTTTGACAGAAATGATGGGATGAGGGAATATTGCAGAAAATACAGAAATGCCAGAGGAGATTGTAGGAGTGGGGGTTAATTTTTTATGCAGGGTGCCATTTACTGCTGATCGCTGTAAGTTGTAAACAAGTGCGAATTTGACCTATAAACGCCACGGGACCATGTATTTTTTTTGGAAATTTCTGAAAGTGCTTAAAATGAAGTTTCAAATGATACCAAAGATTTGGCTGCTATTGTCATAGTAAAGTACTGAGAGGTCCTAAGGTTTGTATAGAGTTCTATGGGAAAATAATTGGTAGGCTTTTCCCAGTTAGTGCTGGCTAGCTTGACTCTGGTTTATTCATAACGATAAAGTCCTGTTTACGTAATAGCTTGATACATTCCGAGCCCGACTCTTCCGAGCCCGACCTTTAATTGTCACAATTGTAAAGTTGTCGGTAAACAGTACAGAAACAAAGTGTTCTTTTTAAAGAAATGATTGGCATGTGATATGAACTATCAGTATTATGAAATAAGTTAATGTTATGCCTAAACTACAACATGCATCAAATAGCATAATTGGCAATGTTTTGTTGTTTTCCGAATACACATGTATTTTAACTTTACTTTTATAGTAGGCGAGGCTAGAAAACTTCCCGATTGAATTTTTTAAGCATTTAAGTATGATTGAAAAATTATGTCACTGTATAAAAGTTTAAATCTCAAGAAAAATGCATCAAAATATGAAATTTTTAATTTACACAAAGCTGTCACTGCATAGTTAACAAAGTGCGAATTGTAATGTGTGCGCAAATAGTAGAATTCACCGAATGCCTGATACTATACATGCAAACTTCATTCATAGATAGATCATAATTATTTCAGAAGTATGAATCCTTTTAATTTTGAGATAAAAGTCAGGGCTATACATAAATCTATACGTAATACAACGTAAATTTTAGTGGTTAAAAGCAGAGGGCTAGAGTCGGCGGAATCTCTGATAATCTTAAGGCTTTCACGTTTTCGTTGGAAACACATGCAAATAGTCTACATATTGTAGTCCTTTTTTAAAGGACAGCAACTTGTTATGGTCTAAAAATTAGTATGAAAAACGTCAGTCAGCATGCGACCCAGTGGAAGATTGTATTTGCTGACAAGGTCGTTGTATCGACCATAGAACTTACGAAAAGATGACTTCAGGCGAGACTGTTGATAGTCCTGTTTTATCAACTAGCAGATAAAAAGAAATGCTGTCAGTAGCTTGCTTCGTTTTAAAAACTGTTCATACGAAGAGCATGCCTTTGCGTATCGAATCAACTGAGAGACGAAAACACAATATGCAGGTGATGAAGGTATATTGCTACATAAGTAAGGAAAGTTGACTATAAAAAAATTGAAGTCATCGCGTTAAAGACGATCCATTAATTAAATAATTAAAACAGATGAAATACAACTTGCAATAAAGCAATGCATAATAGAAGATGGGTCATAATGATTAATGAATTTAAAATAAATTGATAAATTAGTTGTGATTTTTTCATATAAGTATATTGCGTATCAGTCCTATTATAAGTGAGATTATATAAAGCAAACGCGATTCGCTATCATATTTATCATATTATAAACTTGGTTTAAAGACTTAACATTTTTCCATACACCGCACGTGTTAACTGTTCCAATCGATTTCATTGGAGTATGTATTGAATTGATTCCATATATGGAATAATATGCATGGATAATCTTCTGTTATTCTATGGCGGAGCGAAATTAAATATAGAGAATCGTAAGACAAAGACCACAGAAAATATCAAAAGAACAGTTTTAATTAATTGTATTAACTATATCTGCATTGTGATTAAGACAAACTCATGGGTTGGTTGGCATCTAACGATTTTTGGATTTTTTTTTGTTCCTGGTTTGCAGCAAAAACACTCTCTAAGGGACGAGTTAGTTGACAGGATATCACGCCACTACTCTCCAATTCTGGAACAAAGAAAATCAATATACTATTATGGTTTATGTCTAAGACTTACCTTTCGATTTTATTTTCAATAAAAATCTGTATTTTCTATGAACAATTTTAAGATAACACTGTAATTTATTCTTACTACAAATGAAGGAAATCACTAACTACATTTTAACAAAAAGTCTTTGTTTAGGAATAAAATGAATGCTAAAGATTCTACTCAAACTTTTTGTATACCTTCGATTTTGCTGCGTGTCTGTTTTGCATCGAATCGCTTTCGAGGAAAACCCTGTAGCAAATTTTCCAGGAACCATTTTAATGCATCGCTTCCTTTTGCACTGACCATATGCTCTACAACCCAATTAGCATTGCAGGAACTCATCTAAATTCAAAATTGAGCAAAAAATCAAAACATATAGGAACTTGTTAGTCTTCGTTGGTTCTTAACATAAAAAAAATTCACAAAAACAATAGCTTTGCTTAAATTCCACATGATGAACAAGAAAATCAAATATTGCATAATTTTTTCATTTAAACGTCATACAACATTCAATCAGTGATTAGAATCAATCTTTTTTAAGTTAACAAAACAGTTATATAAGATTAATTAGAGCATTTCTTTTTATCTGTTATTATTTGTCTTCATTAAAATTTTAGAATCATTAAACCTATCACAACAATATATATATAGAGTTGGAAAAGATATATATATATATATATATATATATATATATATATATATATATATATATATATATATATATATATATATATACACCTACCAAAACGATGCTTAGGTCTATCAGTTTATCGACATTCTCCACACTTTTGTTGGGATATGTGTACAACTTAGTTTGGGGGTGTGTTTTATCCCTAAGGAATAGCAGTACGAGGCCCAAAGAATATAAGTCGATTTTATCTGTCAGCTGAAATTCGTCATCAAGGCCATCCTTCAGCTCAATTTTGCTTTGAAAGCGACATACAAAGCGGCACATTTCCGGTGGCATGTATTTTGTTGTCCAACCCCCACAGCTCTTCTGCCCAACGACCGTGGCTGATCCGAAGTCAATTAAGAAAACCTTTATGCCACAGCTACTAAGTTGAATGCAGATATTGCTTGCTGGAGAAAGAAAAATATTCAATAATAAAACTTTTTTGGGAGTTGATTTTAATAAACTCTCCTATGCAGTTACTCGGACAAACCGAAAGTGAAACAGTGTTTGGACCTCAGCACAAATCATCGCCGCTGACAAGACTTAGTTCTTGAAAATAATTGATAAATTCCATGTATTGTATGCTAAAGCATTGTTTTTCAAGGAAACTTGTTTATAAATACCTTGAAAATAATCAGATTTTAAATGGTTTAAGCATTTCAGATATTTTTGTAGTCGTATGTATTCCTACGCCAATATTTTGTTCAATATAGTCTCGTTCAACTCAACGCTCGGCTGTCTCCGTAAATCTCCGACAAGCACAGAGTCTCTCTTGCTTGTCGGTAGATTTACGGTATCAGCCGAGCATTTGGTTGAACGAATTAGATCCATACAATTTTCGAGAAATATTTCAATAACTGATACATAGTTTGATTGAATTAATTTTATCTTTGAATATTATTTAACATGATTCATCTGGGGGTTTCTCGACATTCTTGTCGAAAAAGTCCAAAAATTCATATTATAAAAATGTGCGTAATTCAAATTCGAAACTACATGTTCTTGCCAGGCAAATAACATATCATTGATTTTAAAATAAATAAACATCGACAAAATCAACTCCCGTCAGTTCTTCAGTACTTTGATTTCATAGAGAATCACAATTTAGATGTGTTTTTGTGTGGATAAGAAAGTATATTTCTTACATTAATAACTTTATTATTTGTTTTCATTACAGTATCTCACTTCAAAGCGATCAAATGTCTAATACGTGTACAATAAAGATCTGAATCACAACACTGACCTAGTTATCAGTACAAATATTTACAAGAGGGCGCAAAAAAAGAAACTTTCAAGTCTGTCGAAAAAGGAACAAATCACACCCAATCGTATAAAATTATTAGTTAAAAGATCCAAATCATATAATTTGCATAATATCCGTTCTTAATGTATGTGTTCATAGGGTTTTGCAGGGTCCACATATTTTTGGAGATTAATTTAAAACTTTATACTTAAGCACGCATCATTTAATAATGTTTGTATGAAACATGATATTGTCAATAGCAAGACATTTGTTTATAAAGATCATAGGTCGTGTATCGCTTGAACTCAGGTTGTCCTGTCCTATATTTTGGAAGAATCTATAAAAATCTTGGGTATTGAAGTTAATTCTTAAAAATATCTATTCAGATTTTTGAAGTTATTTAACAAGAGGCTTACAGGCCTTGACGGTCACCTGAGTACTATAGTCCTTGGCGTGACATGTCAGAATCTCATGTTTGCATTTTAAGTTTCATATATTCTGAAGTGTAATTCCTGATCTGATAATCCTTTGTTATTCCACTTTTCATTAATTGATGTTTGATATTATTCATTCATGAAAATATGGAGGGGTACAAGAGCTGGAATAATATCAGATTATCAATATCGTAGTTCTAGGGGTCAAAATTTGAAAACTTGTGGTCAATGAGAGACCTACATGCCTTTAATAGTCATTCTTTTTATAAAAAATAACAGTTTCATTTATAATGCACACATATTGAATACAACGTTTTTCTACAAGTATTCAATTAACAGAATATAAAATTAGATGTCCTAAAATAGACATCATGTTAAATTCAGTATTTCAAAATAACAATTTACCAGGTTGTTTTCAAAATGAAGTTAAAATTAGAAATGGGGGCAAAACAACAATTACCCTAAGTAAAAATATATGTTCAATTTATGGTCATATTTATCACCCCGCCCCATGGGACCATGATTTTCACAATTTAACATCATAATGAACATAATACAAAATAACAATACATCACTTTATCTCCCTCAACTGTGATATAAAAAAAAATTATTTTCATTTTATCGCCATAGCTACCCTGTCCTAGGGAATGAACTCCTGACCCATGGAACATGAATTTCACAATTAAGGTAGATGACTATATGAAAATTATAACAATGCACTTACTTTTTTCTCAAATAAATATAGGAGTAGAGAAAAAGATTTTCAGATTTATTTATTTTTACTATATGGCCATATTTGCCCCACCCTAAAGCCTGAACCCCTGACCCGGGGACCATGAATTTCAGAACTTAAGTGAAGGACTTCAAGGACATCAGATCAATGCAGTTGTTTTTCTCATATATATATGGGAGTTATGAAGAAGATTGCTTAAAATTTGATACATTTTATCATAAGGCTCTATTGGCCTCACCCGAGGACCTGAATCCCTGTCCCAGGAGCCATAAATTTCAAAATTAAGATAGAAGGCTTCATGGGCATTAAAACTATGTATTTAGTTTTACTCAAATTAATATGGGCGTAGAGATGATTTTCTAAGATTTAATACATTTTTACTATATAGCCATATTGGCCCACCCAAGAGCCTAAACCCCTGACCCAGTGGTCATAAATTTCCAAATTTTTGTAGAGGGCTTCATGAATATAATAGCCATGCATTTACTTTTTTCCTCACGTGTAGGAGTAGAGAAGAAGAGTTTTGAAAATTTGGCTATTTGGGGCATATTTGGCTCCGCCTATGGCGCCAAGGGGGTAGTAAAGTCATGTATTTCACAGTTTAGATTCCTCTTACCATAGAGATGCTTCAGACAAAAATAGTTACAATTGGCCTTGTAGTTTTCAAAAAGAAGTAAAAAATATAAAATTGATAAAGCACGAGGGACGACGCACGACGAAGAACGAAGACCAATTGCAGTAGGTCACCTGAGTGACTCATATGACCTATAAATACCAATACTTATCAAGTTGGAAGAGATAATCGCCCCTTGTCTTACATCAGGGTACAAAAATTATTTCACACGCTTTTTAGGATGTATATTGAGATAAAAAGTAAATTTAATCTGTTTGGTCAACTTCAGTGGCAGAAGCTGAATTTAGTGATGGATTGTTTAAAAGCACGAACAGCGGAGGTCGGAAAAAGCTAAAAGATGGTTATGTGAGAAAAAAGCATGTAGGGTGAATTAGTTGCAACTCAAAATTTGGGTATCTCAAGTTTTACATTCAAGTCATTTTGTCGTTATACTTTGTATTTCAAAATAAATAAACTAATATGAGTGTCTGAGTTTATTTCATAAATCATTTATGTTTGAGTGGGAGTGAAACAAAAAAGAATAAAAACTAGACTCTTGTTGCTATAGCAACAAAAAGGTCTTCCGTTCCTCATGTATTAATCTGCACAAAAAATCCAGTTGTCTTGTAAACAGAAAATGGATATAATATATATAAGTTTTGTGTCTTGATCTATCACAGTTTCTGAGATCTTATTTATACTTTGCTTTTAAAAAAGAAGGCTATCTGAGATATATGAGATGTCTCACCGGAAGTAGTACTCTTTTTACCATGTGTAGATGACTTTTTATATTTCTATAGCTAAAATGTTATTTCAATGCTAAATAACCAAAATATTTTTAAAAATATCAAAATTGGGTGTACTTCCTGTGACGACCGGAAGTTACGCCGGATAAAACAAAATAGTGTTAACACATGTAGATACATAGGTCTATCATCCCACAAAGTTTGGTAGTTCAAGTCGTTCCCGTTTTTGAGATCTCGTCGAAATGAGATTTTTTGTCTCGGTACAGGAAACGGGAAAACGGAAGTGTTCAATGTAAATTGTATTAAATATTTCTTGTATACTTGCCTTTTGTACATTAGTTTTCATTTATCTAACTAAAAATATTAAAGGAAAACAGTTAATCTGATTAACAGATCGATTTGTTTGAACTCTTCCGGTGTGGACCGGAAGTGACGGAAGACAAAATGAAACCGGTTAAACACATCTTCAATCAAATGTCTATCATCCATGATAGTTTCGTGTCTTGATCAATTATAGTTTCTGAGATCTCGCGGGTACAAAATATGTTTTAAAAAAGCTACCTGAGATGATTGAGATGTCTCACCGGAAGTAGAATTTTTTTGTTGATTTTACATCGCATAGATGACATATTTAAGGATCTATACTAATATCTTTATTTTACGGAAAATAAATTAAATACCTAAAAACAAAAAAAAAATTGAAGTGCTTCCGGTGACGACCGGAAGTTACGCCGAACAAAACAAAAATGTTTAAACACATCTACATCTATAGGTCTATCATCCCTCAAAGTTTGGATGTTCAAGTCTTTATCGTTTCTGACATCTCGATGTGACAAGCTTTTTGTCGCGGGACAGGAAACGGACGAACGGAAGTGAATTTAGAAAATCTTTTACAAGAAACCTCTAGATGTTTATATTTTCAGTCATTCCTGAAAATGTTTTAAGAATTCATCAAGACATCTCTGAGAAATTCAAAAGACAAAAAGGGGAAAAAAATAATAATAATAATAATAAAAAGAAACATTACAATCACTATAAGGTCTTCCGTTGGAAACGGAAGACCTTAAATATTTATTAAAGATTCGTGTTTATTTACATGTATAATGCATTGGTAAGGTGCTGGTTATTTTGTCAGGTGAAAGTTAGATATTCATTACACGGGTTGCAACTGACCGATGTAACCGCCGAAAGTTATAAAAGCGCTTAAAGGGCTTTTTCAGTGCATATAACTTATATCCCGTCTCATCCATCATTGCTTCTTTTGTTTATTGAAATACCATTTTGAAAATCTTGCTTTTTTGATAAGGAAGATATAGAATTATTTATTAGAAGTTAATTACTCTATCAGAATTCTTATAAGTGTTTGTGTTTAATGTAGAAGCAGAAATATTCATTGAGGATTTAATTTCGTTATTTTCGTTGGCAGTATAAATTAACAAATTTTGCCTTTTTGATAAGAAAGATATAGAAAAGATGTTTTTTATTAGAAGTTAATTACTCTATCAGAATTCTTTTAAGTGTTTGTGTTTAATGTAGAAGCAGAACTATTCATTGAGGATTTAATTTCGTTATTTTCTTTGGCAGTATAAATTAACCACTTTAAATACAAGAGGAATTTTTAACCCAAGTATTAATACAAGAGATAACGATATAACGAAATTAAATGTCAACGAAATTGTATTTGATTTAAAAACAACGGAATTTGGACCCAAAGAAAATATGTGCTTCTACAGTATTATATAAGTTATCTTGGTTTGTTTGAGTAAAGCGAATAATAACATAAAATTCAATATCAACATCAGGTCAAAAATATGTTTTCTTTCTATGTATAAATTTTGCAACACATCATGTTTAACAAATTTCCGTTTCAATTTTTTAGGTAAAAACTCCGAAATACATACTCCGAGCATAAAAATATCAGATATAGATAAAAACAGTATTTGGATATAGTGTTCAATGTTCGAAAATAAATCAGCGTATTGAAATACATACGTTTCAGATCCATATGCATTATTTTTTTTCCCGCCAAGTAATCAAGAACAGATGCCATCTGTTTGGCGACAATCCAAATCAATGGTTCTTCTATCTCTATTCCTTCTTGAACGGTTTTCTGGACAAATTTCTCCAAATTCAGACCTGCAACATAAAACTAGTATGCATGAGATGTATGACCTTGTACATAATGACTTAACTAAGTTTTAAAAAGATATTACCCAACGCCAATTATAGTGTCATTTCTTTCGGGTTCATTTCAAAGTTTATTTTTTTTGAAACGTCATTGGAAATAGCGAAGGTGAGTTATAATATCTGTTATTTGGTCAATTACAAAACGTTACCCTGCAAAATATAAGTTGCTCACTTTTTCCATAATTATAATATTTAAAATACAACAATGGTGTTGTGAATTTATATAAAACATAAAACTATTCAAGGCATGACCAGTGATTTATAGGATGAGTCCGTTCCCAACCACTTTCAAAAACGATGCAACGTGCCTGTCAAGGTTTTAAAAGTCTGACCTGTGTACTCCATGAATATTTCGGAGTATCCTTTCCCTTTGATATATCCAAATAGTTTGGGTATGCTCGGGTGTTCCAGGAGAAGCAGACATTTTACTTCATTTTCTCTGAAACCCTTCTCAATCTTTAAATTAGATAACATATAAGAAATGCATGATAATATGAAAAAGAGGAGTAAGACATAATTTTTAATGGCAAATGTTTTATACATATTTTACCTTCTTCTTTACAAAATACAGAGTCATCCCAGAGTTTTCCATAACACACAAGTCAACATTTCCATAGGCACCGGACCCAACTTTTCCAATAATTCGACATTTTGCTAAATCTATGACCTGAAACATACACCAATAATTTCTTAAGTTATGTCTCTCAAATAAGACAGAACACTCTGTGATTAATGTATATCTGATTAAAAATCAATTACGGGTCACCATAAGGCAGTCAGTAAGTTATCATTAACTGTGCGTTTCTGTCTAGTAATTATAAACAGGTCTTGTTCAACCAGATGTTTTATCTATACAACACTATTATTGTATGAGGTTGACACCTCTTTGCTCATATGTCTGTTGGTGGAAATTTTAGAGAATGTAAATTTCATGTTATAAAAGCATTTTTTAAAATTTAAATTTTTTTTTTTGGCAAAAAGTAAACTAAATCATTTCTTCCACCGTCCAGTGGGATTCACATTGAAATTTTGGGCCAAATATTGTGCTATCACTAGCTGCTCTAGCAAAGGCAATTGTTACAAATGAAGTTCCAAGAAGCAAGTCGCAGACACAAAACTGATGTAATTGTGCTGCTGATTGGACTTGTATTTTTTATACAATGTTTGTGATCTAGTTTTACCCTGTCCTTGTACTTGCGTGCTGTTACAGGCGCGCTATTGGAAGTTTAACATCAGATTAACTTGCGGCAAGAGCGCTTTTCGTGTCCTTATAACTATTGACATTAAGTCGTGCTTTAAACCTGATGCACTGCAACTGGCGTCAGAAGCGGGATCCGAGCGTCACATACATGTACAACGAAAACGGATATAATAGTTGTTTTCAAAGGTTTTTCTTCCAGTACTGGACAACCGATACGCTGAGTCTGACACAGTGTCGTGGTAATGTACGTGGACAAAAAGTGGGAGTATCTCGAGGTAAAATCGATTAGATAGATATTTTTGGTCAATATTCATCACGCTGTATGTTTTTCGTTCAATGAAAAAGTAAAATACTCTGCAGATGTAAACATTGGTACAGGGTGTCCTTAAAGGGGCATGGTCACGATTTTGGTCTAAATTTATTTTCTGTTTTTGTTATTTGTAATGCTTTAGGAATGCATTTGTAATAATTACACAAAATTTTAGAGTCGGTTGTAAAGTTATAAGCAAGATACAGTGCCCACAGGTCTTTGTCATGTAAACATGGCTTGTGTCCTGTTTTTGTTTACAAATGTTCATACATAGTCAAAACGAAATATATCCCCCTTGAGCGTTATAACGTCATTCTAAGAGTTTTATGACGTCAAGTTTAGTACTCAATTTGAAACTTGTAGTATTGTTATGAAAGCTTGATTTTCATTGTGTTTTTTTTTTTTACTTTTTATCATTAAAACAATGGCCATTAGGAAGATATAATCGTTACATGGTTTGTAGTTAACCTAATATGGCTAATTATACATGTTCAGTAAATTCTCTACGTATGGACAATTTCTAAAACAAAGCAAGCTACTGACAAATAAGTTTATAAAAAATTAATCAACAGTCTCGACTGAAGACATCATTTTTAGCTTTACTATTTAATACTTTATAGTATTAGGCGTTGCATTTGCAAGATATGAATATGAAAAGATGTCTCAGACACTGTGGGATATCTTTTACTTCAAGTTAGCTGGGACATATCGAGTCGATGTAAGAATGCAAGTAACAATTGTTAAATTATAATACGTCGTCGATATAACTTAATGTCTAGCTGAAGGCCACAGTGAGTGGTTTCTTTTTTTTATGTATAAATTTTTCGAAAAAAGTCTGCTCAACATGAATAAAGAAATAGGTCTGTTAACAATGGCGCGCAGTTGCTACCTATGAGAATTTAAATGTGCTTCCCTAACGTAAGTGTTTCCTATGTTGGTCTCATGCTTTCCACAGCAGTCCTGAGTTGTGTAACAAAAGTGTACTTTGAATTTTGATAATTTTTTCTCTTTTTCTTGCATGATTTGAAGTATTTGACCGTAGGGCTTAAAAATAAACTGTGAATAGCTTTAAATATCTAATTGCCTGGAATATTTTTCGTTAAATATTTATAATAATGCGTTAATAATATCTATTTTTTGTCATAGGGTGATACGTTTAAAAAAATATGCGTGAAACTGGAAGACCCTATTTATCAATAAGATTTTAATATACATGTGAAATAAGTATTCTAAAAAAACACCCGCTTAGAACCGATATCGCAACATATAAAAATGGCCCAATGCAATGTTGAAGACTTAAATAAAACATATATATTACGGGTAATAAAAATATCAAAAGTTATTCACATAACTTTTGATATTTTTATTTTATTATGGAATAAGGCTACCACAAAAATCGACTTATAGTAAAACAGAGGAAATTCGGACTACATTGGGCAGATTTTGTTTTCCCCTTCAATATTTTTGGCAGTACTGTTATGTCAAATTCAAGCATTAGCAAGCAATGCAAAAATATTGAAAAATGCTTACAAGCGATAAAAAACACCAAATCTTAAAAATTGTGATCGATGACCTCATATTAATTTTATGCCAACAGAATAAGGTCAATATAACTAGTTAAATACTATTTAAGTATTATATTTTAATTATTCAATTTTCTTTATATTGAATAAAAATTGGTAAGCATTTGAAAACTGATAGAAGAAATTTGGACTTGAATATTTTTGAAAGATTGTTACTAAAAACTTATTGTTTTGTATATGTTAATTGTCACTGCCATTTATACACTGTATTTCATTTTTTAAAGCATTAAATTATTTAAAGTATTTTCACAATTCATAAATTTTCAACCGAAGTGTGAAATTTCAAGGGATTTTTCTAAATTTTTCAAAAAAATATTCAAGGGCCATTTACTCAACAAGAGGCCCATGGGGCCACATTGCTCACCTGTTCAAAGGATATTGTGCCATATGGCCTCTCGGTAGAAAAAAAAAGAATACCATAAAGTAAACTGTATCAAAATTGACACTGTACCCTTATGAAACAATATTTTTACCAAAAACAAGATTCTCTGCAAGATATAAAACTAAATTTTTGACAGTGGTACACCGTTAACTTCCAATTCCTTTTATTTCAGCCCCCCCCCCCTCACTTCATAAGACGATCAAATTATATATGAGAGTATGCATATAGGTACATGATTATCTTCAACTACCTTGTACTAGCTAGTTATTGTATTTTATTAAAAGGATTTTTATATATGATAGAAATTTGTACCTCAACGCGCTCAAATTAAGAACATTTAATGCACAGGCGTCGGAACAAGGGGGGGGGGGGGGTCCATAAACTTTTTTTTGCAAAGTTAGACATAGCCGTACTCAAAATCATTTCTGATAAGGGTAGCCCCCCGCCCCCACCCCTTTAATGAGCCTCCGACTGCAATGTATTGACAGGTATTGACATTTTACTAAGGCCCACTCTTTATTTTCATCTTTATTCAAAATCAACGTTAACAAATGGCTACAAATCAAGATGATTTTCCGCTGTTATACTTTCTTAAGAATAACGATTATACATTTATCCTCGTAACAGTAATGTTTTAAATTGTTTTAAAGAGGTCGTTTTTATTTAATTGTGTCTGAAAAACTATAAAAATTGGTGTAGATTCATCGGATAACGAGGGGCCCTAGAAAGTTGTTGCAGCATATCATCCTTTTAATTTTTCTGTACAAGTATTCAACGTTTAGTGAGATATTTCTAGTGATAAATCAAAATATCAGTGTCAATAATATAAGCAAGATGCAGAACTCACAATTCTGCTTGGTTTGAGTCAATTTTTGTTCACAAGACTTTATTACATTCAACTTAAGATTTTTAAACTTGGTATTTCCTATTCAGAATAAACAAAAGCATGGCCTCAGTTCTGTGAGCAAAGCTCTGCATCTTACTTATAATTCGAAACTTGACAAAGCTAAATATGGTCAGTAAAGAGAAAATTGTAAACAATTAAAACAGAAGAAACATGCACTAAAAGTAAGAAAGAGCACAATTTATTCTTCATAATATATATATATATATATATATATATATATATATATATATATATATATATATATATATATATATATATATATATCAGCGAAAACAATCTCCGTTTAGACTGAAAATGCAGAGCATCTTAGCAATACACGTTGCAGTAATCAACCATTACGTAGAGATAGTACCGAATTACCAATAGAATGTTTAGTATTTATAATATAATACGTTGTTAGTGCATCAGATTTTGGTCATTTTGCGCAGGTAAACAATTAACTGTCTGATTTACCGAAGTCTATATTTGATTCAATAGGTTAAAATTCCAAAATACTGGCGATAGTTTTCCTCAAGTTAAAAAGCATAATTTACGAAAATGAAGCGAAATTCAAAACAATATAAAACCACTGTCTCAAGTGAAAATGTCAACGCATTGAAAGATTTAACCTCAATTTACTTCACGTAATCAGCACAAATATATTTTCCATGTTTCAAGTATCCCTTCGCACGCAAACTGTTGCACGTCTTTGTCAGTTTAACCGTTTGTCATGCGTAAACATTCACATATGGCTGCTTTAAAAAAAGAACTCTCGTTTTTGATATGAAATACCGGACCTGAAGTTATAAAGTGATTGACCGCGGTTATCTCTTTATTTTTAAATTCATAAATTACTCAAATATGAAACAGAATTCGACGATAATTTTTGCAATTTATATTTTCCTTTCCATAAGGATTATTTATGCTAAATTACGTTGAATTTCTTAAGAAGAAGAATTTTTTTAAAATGCGCCCCCCCCCCCCTTTTCTACAATTTCGAGGTTTTTCCGTTTTAAATAAAAATCGGTCTTTCATTTCTACAATTTATAATGACCTTTTTATAGGGATACTTGGTTGAAATTGGCCAAGTGGTTTTAGAGAAGAAGTTTAAAATGTGAAAAGTTTACAGACGGACGGACAGACGGACGACGGACAAAATGTGATTAAAAAAACTCATTTGAGCTTTCAGCTCAGGTGAGCTAAAAGTAGGCCATTGACCTACTATTTTGAAAACGTAAAATAACACTACAATCAAAGGTCTATAACATACAATTGATGGTTTTTCATTATCATCAGTGGATTTTTTTTTGTTATTTTGATTATTCGACATCCTTAAACTCTAAAAAGTCAGGAATATCATTGTATTTTGTTGATAGATAAAGGCATATAGCAGGTTACCCTGCAATCAATAATTTAAACAATTGAAAATTATTAGCAAGAATTGCAAATTGTTAGAACACAATTTGATGAGGCAAAACCATATTGCAGGCTACCCTACAATCAATAATTAAATCAATTGAAAAAAATCACAAGGATTAATTAGAACATAATTTGAATTGGCAACAAACCGGGGAAAGAACTCCAGTTGGTAACTTTTTTAAATTGTCGCCATCGTTCAAAAGGTCATAAACGGCCCTTTGTGAACCATATACCAATTTCCTAAATAAAGATATAAAAAAGATATTGACTATATTCCATTTAAAGGCAAGACTATTTAAACATGATAAACAAAATATTAAAGAATGAAATCAAAGCCTTTAAAACCCGGATAATTTCAATATTGTAATCTATGTCTACGATAAAACCTTTTCAACACATTAAAAATACATTAATAGCCTTTCATATTTAATTTTTTGAATATATAAATGTCAGTGTTTGGTCAAGTCATTTAAATAAATGTAATTTTTTTCAATATTTATATCTTTATTGAATATTGTCCTATATAGAGCAGTTGTATTTATACTCATTTTTCATGATTTTTTTTCTAATTTCTTATACAATTGCTGGCCAGATAACATTCGAGAAACAAGAGTTTTACATAAATACCTATGCCTTTTTGTTACATAAAACAGCTAAATATAGCTGCGTGCCAAGTGACCAAGAGTATATACTAGAAGCAAATTTTCAAGAAATCTAATATCTAGATTTACCCTTCTTCATACGTTTCCTTGATATGTTTTTCCTCTTCTATGGGCCTGACTGATTTCGATTTGACTGCTTCATTTGAAGGACCCTGGGGACAATAATCTTTGGTATCATTGATGGCCAAAACTATTCTTTTTTCATCGTTATTTTCCGGTTGCCGGTGATTCAGTCTCCATGAAAAATTTTCCATTTCTTTGAACTGTAAAAAGATTTTAATTCTTGCGTTATTGCGTTACAGAATCTATTATTTTTTCCGTTGTTTAGTTTACCACACTTTTATAAATATATAAAATCAAAGTAGGACAGCTGCTAGGAATGGGGCCATAAGACCAATTATATAAAATAGCAGTATACTACTGCATTTTGCAGAAAGCATATTTATGTACTTTTGTTTCTATCATTTAGTACATTGCTTAAATTACATTTGCCAAAAATTAACATTTTAATTGGAATGGACAAAATATTGATAAGAACATTGCATTTTGATTGAAATTACTTATTTTTTATTATTCTGATTACCAAAGGAGAATAATAAATAATATCTGTATCTTCAGATATAGATTTTGTTAACATTGTACTGTGGTTTCATTAATATTTGAGGGTATCAATTTCGTGGATAAAGTGAAAATCACAGTTTCAAGGATAGGTAAATTCGTGGCCAATGGCCCTATTAATACAAAATGTTAATAGAAATTGCACTTTGATGAACATTTAATTTCATGGATCAACTAATCTACGAAATCCACGAAAATTGGTATTCAATGAATATTGATGAAACCACAGTAGTATTTGATTAAGTATTTGTCCCTTGATAAAATACTCAGTATATAGATTCTCTTTCAAAAACATTGTCTGAGTTATTGCATTATCAAATTATAACTATTGTTGTTTTGTCCTTTTTCTCATTTTCTTATTGTCATAATGTAATTGTAATACCTTACAATTATTAGTTAAAAGCTTTTAATACACAAAAAAACAGCAAGATATAAACATCTTTGCTTTAAAAAATGTAAGAAAAAGATTTTTTCATTCATAGAGAGCAAAATAAAATAAACCAGATGTCGAAATAATCTATAACATGCTTTGTTGGTATCAAAGTTATATCTCGTTATACTTAAAAATTCAATGTCCTTATCAATTGTTTTGTGGATGAAATAAGAATCAATATTTATAGTTTATGTTTTTGGAAAAATGTAGTCTTTTACAATGCCTAACGTTATTTTGGCAAAAAGCTACATTCCCATTTTATTCATTCCATTTTACAATTTCGATGTGCTGCGAAATTAGCGGAAATCTTTTAATTAGTTACTCAATCATTTTCATTTTTTTCTATTTGAATAACGAAACATATTATACTAGACTTTTGGAATGCACTTGTTTTCGACCTTTTAAATCGACACAGAGAATTTCTCAAGCGAATCTTCTATTATAAAGTAAACATGACAGGGTACTTGCAATGTAGTAAATATAATCGCTCTTTTTTTAAAACATGTGATCCTAAATGAACGAAAAATTAGCCGTATGTGGTATCTGAAATAGGTATACCATCCAGACATATAGGCACAACATGTAGACTGATACCTGACCTGCTGTATTGTTTTGATTTAAAAACGAGCTGTGTGTTTGCTTAAACTAAAGGTATATTATTCTTAAGATAATAAATACCGAAAGGGGACACGATATTAATGATTTAAGCTTGTAAAACGTACAACGTTACTATTTAAACATTGGAAAATAAATATATCAGAGCAATGAAAAGACGTCTCTTACCAAAGTTCGCCCGGAAGTGATATAATCGTTTGTGAAAATAAAAATAAAATGTATTGTGAAATACATCCGGTCACTTTTAAAAATTTTCATTTTAAATCTGAACTTTTAATTTCAGCAATTTCTTAAAAATGATCGTTTGGGTTTGTCATAATTTTTTTTTGTGATAGTTTAATGTGCGGGTGCGTCTGTTTACCCCAATGAACCCAAATGTACATCAATCAACCAATATTCATTCCTATAGATAAGGACATTGTGCAAAAAACTACGAACTTCTAGTACCGGAGTAACTGCTAACACCTATTTACCACGTGTGACATGATGTGCGTAAACTATAAAAAAAATTTACACGATGGGTATTTATTGCGACCTTAAAAACCTACTTTCATTTTCGATTAACCATGCAGTCAAATGAGAGTAAGGTGGTGGACACGCGTTGGTGGATCTAAGTCAGTGAATTCAAAATATATACATGCATTCCTCAATTGAAAATGAAATAAAAAATTAAATAAAAATAACGACTACTCCTTTTCATATGTAAGCTGTGAAAATAATAAAATTTATAAATACCTTCCCTGTTTTAACGACATTTTATGCATGTGTAGTAACTTACTGGATAGCTATCCCTAGCAACAGATTTGGATCAATGATTATGGATATTGCTTATCATCGGCTTTTTAAACCAACACAAACAGAAAATACCGCTCACGCAACACGTTATTTTTTCAAACTTCAGTATGCCAACAAGGAAATCGATGTTGTTAATAAAAGCAATATTCTTAATACCAAAAAATTCAATCCTGTATTCCGCCATATTTCAAGATAAAGTCAACCCCTTGTATTTCCTACAATTATATTCAACCATTGCTTCCAAAGTCTTCAATTTCAAACAAACTCTAAAAACCTTACTATCGAACAGCTGAAAGATTATCCTCCAACGTGCTCATGTTCTTCTTCGCCTTACAACTACAGTCCTGTCGGAGACGTCATTACTGGTGATGTTAATTTAGTAACAAGGAAGATCTAAAATCACCTTTTATGAAAAGACCAAAATTTAGGGAACCTAGATCCCTCACATTGCGTTATATTTTTTATACATATTATGAATTCTGTTGAAGATTACGCCAAGCGATGGGCAAAATCTGGAAAAAGAAGACCTCGATATCTTGTCAGAGTGGGTTAAAAGCATCAGATGTATATTAAAAAATCGTAATAAACGACTGAGAGGTCAAATTAAAACCATCTACGCTTCTGCTTTCAATAAAGCAGAAGTGAGAAAAGAACTAAATAGATTACACGATCAGTATGTATTGGTCTCTGCTGATAAGGCGAGTGACAACATTGTCTTTCTTTGTAAGGTGCATTATATTAGTTGTATTTTCAAAGAATTAGGTTTCGATTCTACAAATGGTAGTCCTACTTACACCCAAAGCAGCGTTTCCAAGCATGAAATAAACTTTAAAATCATAAATCAGTTATGGATATATTTAATATCCCCAATAAACAAAATGAATCTGATTTACCTTATTTTTACTGGATTCCAAAGCTTCACAAAAGTCCTTACAAACATAGATATATAGCAGGTTCCAGTAAATGTTCTACCAAACCTCTCTCTTTACGCCTTACTAAAATTCTTACAGTAGTGAAGGGGAAACGTCAAGAGTACTGTACAACAAAATACTCCAGAAGTGGTGTGAATCAGATGTGGATACTAAAACACTAAAAAACTAAGAATTATTAGAAACTTTGAGGTCGCAAAATCTCACCGAAATCAATACCAAAAAAACCCTACGATTTTTCAACACTTTAAACAACCATTCTCAATGACAAATTATTATCTAGGCTTTTTGATATTATTAACAGTTGCTTTTTTAACAAAAATTGAAGTCGTAAAAATGCTAACATTGTCGTAGGAAATTTAAAAAATATTTTTTTTAAAAACCATTCTGATTGTACACACAAGTTCTCTGAAGTCGACATTAAAAATATGATTGAGTTTCTGATAGACAACATCTATTTAGTTTTTGGAAATCAAGTCTTCCAACAATCTTTTGGAATTCTCATAGGTACCAATTGTGCCCCATTGTACGCAGACCTATTTTTATAATTTATGAAGCAGCATTTATTCAAAACTTGTACGTGTTGTGGCCTTCAACTCACCATTCATGTACGAGGGTCAATAAAAAAATACGAAGACAATGTGGCTCTCTATCATATATATTTCAAGAAAGTCATACTTAACAGATTAATATGTGCAACAACACCTATGTTATTGATATGCGAAGTTTAAGTCCATTTGATGAAACGGTATTTTTTACCCCTTTTTAAAAACAACATGTTTTGTCACCACGGCGCACGGTAACGTTCAAAACATGATGTCAAGATTAAACCTGCACAGTTTAAAGATATATCCATCTTTATATCACGCTTAGTCTCTTTTGCCTTTCTCCTTACAATTTTAAATTGCACTGAACCACTCAACATCTTATTTGCACACATTTGTTCTAGAATCATAAGTTAGTTCTTCAAAGTTTTCATTTTCTAACCGTGTATCTATTAGTTAGCAGTAAGGATTACCCTGAACGTTGGTTGAGGTTAATTATTTTTCGACCATATGTTTACAGATATTCTACTCTCTTTCAGATTGTTTTATATTCAAAATAACAATTACCACCACCCCCACAAAATTTATTACAGTGAAACACAAACTTGAAAATAATTGTTGACTTATTTTTGCACCATTGAGCATTTTCACAGCTTGTGTCGGCTTTTACCTCGGTTAAATTCATTTTGTTTGTACCTGTCGTTGCGCCGTGACGTCCGGCGACGTCGATGTTTTTAGTCAATTCTAAAGAGGACAATATGTCTTTAGATACTAATATCTGTTCGACAAAACAATATATCCCGTCATTATTTGGAACATAGAATACCAAGACAAAACTGAATTTGAGGTTTTAATATTATTTGGTTTTAAGCCCAATTTATAGAGATATTACTTTCAACATTGTATGGTTTATTGTTGACATAACACAAATTTTGACCGTGCGCCGTGACCTCATTTTGGCAGGATTAGATTCTAAATAATTCTTAGAAAAAAAGGAATTTATTAACTTTTTTTCTTGCAAATTGTTTGAAACTATTGCTAAATTATGTCTACCAAATTTAGTAATGATATGACGTTAAGTAACACAGCTATGACAAAAGTCTTCGTATTTTTTTATTGACCCTCGTATATCGACGACGTATTATCAATGAACAATTGTTATTTCCATACTTAAGTCGACTCGATATATCCCAGTGAACTTGAAATAAAAGATAACACAGAGTCTCCGTCATTTGTTTCATATTTGGATATTTTATTGGAAATGGACATTAAGGTAACCTAACAGCAGAACTTTATGATAAACGCAATGACTTCAATTTTTCTATAGTCAACTTTCCTTATTTATGTAGCAATATACCTTCACCACATGCATAAGGTGTTTTTGTCTAGTTAATTAGATACGCAAAGGCATGCTATTCGAATGAACAGTTTTTAAGGCGAGGCAAGCTACTGACAAACAAGTTGATAAAACAGGACTATCAACAGATTTTTTTGGGGGGAGGGGTACTTTAACATTTATACCAAAAGTAACATCATAAGAGAGGAAGGCAAAAACCTTTGAATTCTTAGTCAAATAACATGGCCATGTGGATTTACATAAGTGAAGGGTTGTTTTCAAACTTCTAAAGATTAGAATAATAAAATTTAAATGTTGCGTTACAACCACTTTAATTAGCAAATACCTATAGAGGTTCTCTCCGCTCTTTATGTTTAGATCCATAGGGATATCGGGAAAATGACGATGAAATTAAAGACTTTTCTTTGATTTTATTATCAAAATAGTTACGGAATTCATTTTTTTCCAAAGTTTAAAGGTATATAAAAGACACCTACTAGACACATTATATTATTTTAAGAAGTAGATTCATTCTAATAGAACATTTGAAAAAATATTCAATCAAAAATAAGTTTAGTTAGCTAGTTGTTCCTCTTTAAATTTTACCTATAGTAATAAAATAATAACCTGCCATTGGGTTAATTCACGTGAATTCATGTAAAAACCTCTTAATTTGTTGGTTATATTCCTCAACTCATTGAATGGGTCGAAATGAAGTAGTCGAAATAACCACCCCACGAACGTATATATAAGCATTTATTTCATATTTCTTAAAATTATACCTATTACCCAACCATGAAAATTACACCATTACGAACCAGGAAAATGTTTTACTTTCATTCTTTCAGTATAAATATTATCAAAGCCAAGAGATTACTTACATCAAAGTAAGGGGTAATGCATTATTTACAAACACAAAATTTACAATTAACAAGAAAAAAATGGAAAAAATCTATAACTACGAAAGGAATACTACACGTTGGCAACAAGTTTGAGGTGCCCAGTAGGGTGTAACGGTTTTCTGTACCTGTATGACAGTGCCCCTGTATGAGTTGTGTTCAGCTTAAGATATGAAAATAAATGGATTAAAACAGAAGAAAGAAAGCCAAATGTTCTTTTTGATGTTTATGTTGATACATACCGTAGGTTTTGATTAGTGCTTTAGCTTATATTTATATACATGGCATTCCATATCTAAGATGCGTTAGAAATTTAGAAATAGCTCTAACAAATGTCCAAGACATTATTCTTTCTTTACATTTTTATTCATAAGTGCTAACAATAATAAACGTTTGGTACGGCAATGTATGTTAATATTCAATGTTGCATTTCACAATAATTTCAGAAAATCACTTATATTCCTTAAACACTTCCAATCAGAATTCAATCCAAAATGTAATGCATTTAACTTCGCAATTGAAAAAAAATATTTTCCTTTAATATTCTATTAAATTCCTATCACAAAAGACCTTTAGATGTTAGAGTTAAGACGCATGCGGGATTCTAATTTGAGGTTCAGACCATTTTTGTTTAATGTCATGTGAGAGCTCTGTAATTTATAAGATTAGTTCACTATTGCTAAGCAATTTTTCATCGTTCTGGAGATAACTGGGTAAAAAGTTCAGAAGGATAAATTGTCAATAATTTTCTTTAATAGATAATAATTTTAGATTAACAAACAATATTTTAAAACTTTAACTACATATATCTAAATAAGATGTCGGTTTTTAAGAAACTTGGATGGTCAACAAATTAAACATACATTCCTCTTAAGGGCCAGATTTTTTTTTCTTACCTGAACCATTTGTCGTAGTAAAAACGTGGCATATTGTTAAAAATAAATTAAATTCTAAGAATTTATATTCTTTAAATCGCTTTTTAAAATCGATATTTAGACAAAACATATTTTTCCGTATAAATATTATATCTTATTAAACTTTTAATTTAATTTCATTATGTTTTTCATAAGTTTATCAGTCGTTATTGATAAGATTATATCATTTATAGTCAGGATTCTAACTACCAATGCATTTTATATTAAATGTATGTAGTTTATCAACTATGGTAACTACAATGGCTCCTTAATGTTCTTTTGTACACCACATGTGTCATCTGTTGATAACTTCAAAAATTGGATTTATAAATGCCAAAATGTTATCCGAGATACTTTGTGAAAGATTGAGAAAGTACAATTATGCTATTGACGGTCGTCGAGTTGAAGTTAAAGTAAACTTTAATTTGTGGCACTATCGCGAATGACGGCCCATGGCTCAGGATAAGGAAAGATCTTACTAGATTTAAGTTAGAATTTTATTCATTTACCAAATACGAGGCTCAAACAAAAATACGAGGACTAAGTGGCTGTCTATTATATATCTTTCATAAAATTCATAACTAGGAGAATAATTTATGCACTAACACCTACCTTATTGAAGTTTCAGTCCATTCAATAGAACATTATTTTTTGTTACCTGGTTTTAAAGGGGCATGATCACGATTTTGGTCAATTATTTAAGTTACCAGTTAGGTATTGCTAACAGTCAACCATCGTGTGATTAGCGGTACATAGAACTCACAATTATTTGTCATGGTCACAGAGCACGGCAACATTGTACCATTAAACGCACGCACAGTTTATAGAATACCCAATCTTTTTAATACGTTCAGTCTCGTCTCTTGCGCCGTTCACCACAAAATTTAAAATGGCACTGTACCACTTTTCATCTTATTTGCTTCGGGAATCATAAGTTTTTTTAAACGTGCGTCTCTTAGTTTACATTAAAAAAACTCCAAACTTGTTTACAGATATTCTATCTCTTTCAAAATGTTTGATGTCCAAAATATGATTCCCATCACTGGCATTCACAGACGAGTTAAAAAAGCTCGTAGAATTATTTGACGATTTGCAACTACCTTAATTTTTATTAAACAGCGAAACAGAAGAGTCCTTAGGCAGGTTGGTAAAGTTACAGTTGCCAAGACTTTAATTATTCCAAAATTAAAAAATCTTATTTTACTTCTCACGCCTAAATAAACACTATTTACATTAAATATAGCAATTACTTTTATATGAAAATCGATAAGGTTAAAACTTAAAAGGTTAAGACAAATAAGGAGGTTTAAAATTGTTAGATGTTTAAAATTTTGTATCTTCTCTCCAATGTTTATTAATTTAATGACTAACTCTTAAGTAAAGCCGTGGATAAATTTTTGGCAATTAATGGTGGTGATGTTAACAAAAATGCTAGATTTTGTATGATTTTATTAAAAAGATAGTAGAAAAAATAATGTTTTTCTGCATGCTGATTTTTAGTCGTAGGTTAGGGTTATAAGTATGACGAATATACAGTCGGATTACCTCAAGAAACATATTCCAAAAGTTCCACACTAGTACAACTCCTGTATTAAAGTTGATAGTAAATCTTTGTTTATAAATATACATGTATGGCACAAAAAGAAGTATTATATTAGTTAGATATTAGTTCGTTTATTTGATAATGACAGTTTAATGAAATTAGTGCTATGTCTCAGTTGCTAAAATTTCTTTGAGTTTAAAAATCAAATATTGATAAATTTTACACTCCATTTTGTCAGGATGTTTTGAAATGATTTTAGTGAACGAAAATTGTACTAAAGTAATGCATCATGATATGTTAAACAAGGTTTCGGTTTGTCGATGACCAGTTTTACAAAATATATTAATAGAAGCTTCTGTCTCCGTCTCAATATCTAAACCTCTCAGTGCAACCAAGCAACGTATATTTGGTTATAATATTGTAATATTATAATATATTGTGGTTGTCACGGTCTAAAGCTGGCTGAATTAGCTTCCATCAAGTCCATTACTAGACGCTGAAATGGTACATAATACGAGTTACGCCTTAGTTGTGATTCTTTTATTATTTCTTTATATTTCATATGATATGCTATTTAATCAAGTTTGATATTTTAATATTTTAAAAGGAGTTAACAAGATGCCTTAAAGTGGCTGTATTGAGATGGTAGATTTCTGTTTTCGAAAAAAAAACAACGTTATTTTAAAAGGTTTAATATCAAAGAGAACACTTACACCCTAATCTATCTTTTATTATATCATTACAAAGAAAAACAAAACAATCTTTTAAGTTTTTGGGATTTTTTTTAATCGAAAAGTGAATTTCGTTATTCTTAAGATTTTTTATAAATGACATTTTAAAGACTGATTTAGGTCTGTTGACCGTTGAATCAAAATTTTAATATCTTATTAATAAAGATGACACAAGTTTCAATGTTCAATAATTGGTCCACCTCAATACAAATATAGTGTCCTTAAAAATTCCTTGCTGAACTCTTTGAATATTGTAATATGAGTAAAATGAACATAGAAATTTTAGACGTGACGTATGGGACTTTTATGTTTCACGTAATAGCTTTAACATCTATACAGTTTATGTTCAAAAACATATGCAAGTAGACATTTGATATAAAAACCATGGTCTTTTTGTCGTATTTCATACAAGCGAATAGTAATGTACAATTTTAACAATACATCAAAAGTTGTTTGTAAAATTCAGTTATGCATATTTACCATCACTTTAAAAGGAAAAGAAACTGAAATATCTGCTCTTTCAATTAATATTGATCGGCCAAAATTTAATATTGTCAAATCAGTTGTTTACAAATATACTGGAATTTCTTCTCTTTACCTTTTCACAAACATATTGCCCCTGGGGCCCGTTTCTCAAAAAGGCCTAAATGTGGGCCTAAGTTAGTCCGACTATCAAAGTTACGCCAAAATTTAGTCGGGTCTAAGTTGCGTTTCTGAAAGAGGCGTAAGTTAGGGTTTAAATATCCAAGAACTTAGACATCTCCGCTGAGTACTAAGCATGCGCATATCGTATTTTGTTTTGCTTTGAGGCTATGATGATAGGTGGTGGATCAATTTTCCAATTTATATTATATATAGTACATGTACCCAAAAGTACGAACGTTATTCTATACCACTGTGCATAGTTCAAGTCGTTCACAACAGTGTATATTGATGAAAGTAGAACAAAATTTAATGCCTTTACACTTCTTATCATAATGAAATTTTAGAAAGAAAAAAACCAGTTGATATGAAAAAGGCATATATAAGAGGTTTCAGAAACCAAATATATGACAATTCAATGCATTGTAGATGATGTTGAGGCACAATCGTACATATTAATTGAACGAAACAATACATAGAAATTAACTCCAATGTTCGTGTAAACTTCAAATATTCCAGTGTAGAATACAGGGACAGGGTACAGTAGATATGTCCGCACACATCTGCAGAATGATAAGTATGCTTCATATAGATATATTTAGACACTTTCAGATGCTGGGATAAGGCTTGATTCCTTTTTACCATATCACTATATTATTTATAGAAAATAATAAGACCAGTTTTTGGTTTAATCGATTGATTGTTTTGTTTTGTTTTTTCGGGGGTGGGGTTGGGAAGTTGGGTTGAAAGTAATATATACTGTATACAGGGAATTATTCGCCCCCGTTTAAATTTCAATAATTTAACCCTCGTTGTCAGCGGGCAAATTTAAGACTTGTTGATTTTTACTGTCTAATATTAATTAACTTAAGTGACAACTGTGACTTGGCGAATTCATGACAGAGCGAAACTGTTTGCAAGTGTAGAAGGGCAAAAATTACACGAGACGAAAATAACCCTGTATACAGTATCTTGATTAAAATAAGTGTAACCAGTGTAAGTAATTAATATATAATGTTTGTCTATTTGTAAACGTAATTGTTTCTGTGTGCATGTGTGTGTGTTTTATTTACATCTCCAGGTGAGATTGTCCACGTGTAATTCTTTATTTTTATTTGACTATTCGACTACCCGTTTGACCTGTCTGACAACATTCTAAATTTAACTTCTACTAACCAATCTTCCCGCCTAACTAACCAGGCCCGCACACACTTTGTCTTGCCTTGAGAGGAGACAGACCTGTATGCATGAAGATTAAGCGCAAGCTGTCTGCGATTAGCTGCCGGTGTCTGGTAATTCTTGTGTAATTTATTACTTATAAATATATTCTATGTTTATAATTTAACAATTCCATGCTATATATTAAATAATCTTTATCCAAGTTATTGTACCGTATTCTGAGATAATTGTCAAATGAGTCAATGTTGTATGTTTCAGGTTTTTCGTATATATTGAATAAATACATTGTATGACCCTCACTGGTGTTCTGTCTACTGCCTGGGTTACATAAGTATGACAGATGCACGCTAGCTAAATTTGTAAATAATGCACACTGTTGTAAAACTGCTTAACCAACGCTTTTGTATTGCAAGTCGACAACTTCAAAATAAAAAAAAACACACTTTGATATACATACATCTAAAATATGATGGAACAAAACTATCATGAATTCAAGTAATTAAAGATCAATTCAGTTAAATGAATACAAATAAACAACACATATGCATATGCACGAAGATCATCCATAGTACATTTAAAGCAATATGAGCTGCATTTTTCATGTTGAATTTTTTTTTTTACTAAAATGACAAAAATATCATGGTTTTTAAATTTCTGTTAGCCAATGTTTTGTGGAAAAGGTTGTTAAGAAGCCTTATTTCGAGCAAAATTTAATTATTGTCGTCCTGTACAAAAATTAATTTGCTATATATTCCTAAGAAGAAAAATATTCCCTTTCACAAAAGTTAACGATTTTTTAAATCTTATTTATCATAAAAGTTTAAGTTATATGCAGACTAAGCATGCTAGCGGGTTTTTGCAGCAAAATAAAGTTTTAAAAAATACAGCTCATATTGCTTTAAACCATACCTATTTAAAAAGAATAACAATCGATGTTTAATATGAAGTCAATTGATCACTTAATCCTAGAGTTAATAAGATTAATGAAACTGAGCTCCGAAAATTCAAGGTGTGCATGTGAAATTTTAGAATCTTTAAGAACCTTGACAAACGCTTGCCAATAAATCTAGAATTGATACACACTCTGCACGCTTCTAAAACATACATGTACATGTATTTTTAAGTAATATTTTTACAAAAATTGATTGCACATGTATCTAAATGCGAGTTCATAAACATTCAAAATACATGTAGCTTTCATACGGTTTTGTAAAGATACTAGGAGTAAAAAAATGAAAATGAGAATGTACACGTGTTGTAAAGTTGTAAGTAATATACATGTAGGTAAAGAATATACAACAACACACAAGGACAAATTACAACTGTAAACGTTTTGAGTTGCTCCTATTTAAAGGAGTATTCTCAATATTTTAAAACCAGTTTCGTTTCATAGGTTCAAATGATTAGAAACATTAAATTCTAGTCTATGCTTACTGATTATTGATTTAAAAATCAATAATCTATTCGTACTTATGTATACATCTACATGTATCTTTTTTGGGGAATATATTTTTAATAAAGAATTATAGCATCTTTTTAATTATTGTGTTTATATCGGTTATCGGGGTATACCCATCTTTTTTTCATACTTATAGTTTATTTCATTAACGAGTAGTAATGTATATTATATGCGTTTAATAAGGTAAGCCCATTAATTATCAAATTGATTTAATCTGAATTTATTTAGAAATAGGAACAGTTATCGAACAATAGGTATTTTTTTAAAGTTATACGTACATGTACAAATATTTCAATAAATGTGAATGTTTACCTTAATAACACGTACAACAAACCAAAAATTAAAATTCTCTGTTTATTTTGCCTTAATAACAAAACACTTTTTTGTGCACAGACTAAGGACTTACGCCTACCCATTAGCAGGCGTAGATTTAAACCTAAATTTAGTCCTGACTAAGTTTCCGCCTTTTTGTGAAACGCAACTTAGTCTGGTTTTGAGGTTTAGTCCCTGATTTAGTCTGGACTAAGCTTACGCCTGGACGTAGGCCTTTTTGAGAAACGGGCCCCTGGTGTCGACACAAACACCATATGAATCGATAAAACCACAGTCTATGTAGCCTAGTAGCTGTCCGCCCTGATTCAAGATTTGGATGAGGTGGATATCCTAGTCGGATGCCAGTATCCAACCCTTGCTGTGTGTTGTGATTTCGAAAGGTTTAAATTGTCTACAACTATTTTCAGAGTAGATACCATTGTATCTAAACCGAAATTTACCGGTCTGATTGACCACCACAACCGCCCCACCAACGCAATCAGATATACAGATATCCATTGATGAATTTAATCGAACCAGGCTCCGATTTCACAAAAAAAACTTAAGTCAAATCTCACACTTAAGTCTGAGTTTTTTCTCAAATATTTGAGTTTTTTCTCAAATTTGAGAAAACTCAAATCTCTGCATTTCACAAAAAAATCTTAGTCATGTTTTTTACGCAATTTGAGAAAAAACTTAAGTTTACTCCATAGCAGACTTAAGTCAAATCTCAAATATGAATATGTCATTAACATCATTAATACAGTATTATATTGTCTATAATGTTCATTTCTTAGATCTATTCCACTCAATGATCAGCGTATATGCAATATTTCATGCAGGTTTGATAAATATTTTTTTCATTAAAAAATAGTAATTTTGGCGGAGTTATCTCCCTTGACAAAAATGTAAACAAAGGGAACTAATTCATTTGTTTGTGTTAAATGGAATAACTGTGCAGTGATTCTACTTTCTATTGATTTTAAGGTAACCATTATGTATTAAATGTGTTCATTTGTTTGCTATATAATATATAAGATCATGTAGATATGTCATCTATAACTAGCATAACAAAGTGTACATTTCATGACTGATTAACATTTTATGACTCTCGTTATTTTAATCCGATTTTCCTCTGTTGAAAACATAAGCAGACGTTTGTTTTTATTGAGAATAAATAAAAAAAAACAAGAGAAGTTATAAGGGGCCACTTGTGACAATGAAAATTCTTGACTCAGCTAAGTAAAAAAATCAACTCAGCTGATAAATGACTAAGTTTGATTTGTGAAATGCAATTTGAGAAAAATCTCAGCTGAGTATATTCTCAGGATTTGAGTTTAAAGTTTTTTTTTTTGTGAAATCGGAGCCAGGGGATCTATTCACAAAAAATCGTACGTGAAGCTTAGACGTAAGTTTGACGTACGATTTTTTCGGAGGATTTTGGCTATTCACAAAATGTTGTACGTGTGACGTTACGTAAAAAAACAGTCGTAAGTTTACGTCTACGATTGGGTTGACGTAAGTCTATAATTGATATGTTTATAGTTGAGTTATGGCAATTCTACCTTCTTTTTGTAATAAGCAAAATGAAGAGAAGAAACTCCTATTCGATAATGCTCTGTGGTTAGCCATGAAAAAACAGTGCCGGAGATCCTTTTGTATCCCGTATTGCAAAATATGTTAATAGTGGTTGAAATTTATATTTCTTAATCTTATTTGAAGCTCAATTATAATCATTTAAGTATATAATCCAAAATCACCATTAAAAACCTTACTCATATTGGAAAAGATATATGTTACGCGACAGCAATGCCGGTGTAACGACGAAAAGTGACCCCCATAGAGTATTGACCGGGGGTCATTTTTCGACGTAGAAAAATGACCCACTTCGTTGTAGAATACTTGGATTACATCATAGGAATTATGGCCTGTGGGTTATTATTCTCCGTAAGAGTTGTAGAAAAATGATCGTGTAGAATATCGACTATATATTATTATTGTCTTTAGGGTGGATGCAGGGGTGGTGCTGGTGCTGGGCCGGGGGGGGGGGGGGAATTGCCTGTTTGATACTAAATTGTTCGAAAAACTAGCTTGAGTACGCTTTTCCGATCACCTGTTATTGCTTATCATCGTTATCTTAGTCTGTTATTTAATTTTTCAAATTAGAAATGAAAGATATAGTCACGTTTAGTTAATTAAAGTACATTGATGAAAAAATGTTTCCCTCATATTAAATCAAGGCAACAGAAGAAAAAGACGTACCTTAGAGAAATAGATAGTTAAAACAGGCGCAAATCTAGAAGAATTTTTTTTAAAAGGTTAGGGGAGGGGAGTTGCGGGGGGGAGGAATGACATATGTTACATTGTCAAACCATGACTAAAAAGGTATGATAATCAATCTGAATGAATAAAAAACACGCCCTTATTGTATGCAGAAAAAAAAAACGGAAAGAAAAAATGGGTGGGGGAGGGGGATCCGAGGGATAATTATATTTGCCAAAGGGAGGGGGGGGGGGCTCTAGGCCTATTATCGGTCAATTTGATGAGTGAATTTAAAAAGTTTGAATTTGCCCACTCCTTAAATCCACGATTGCATGAATCATCCCATATTGATTTTTCTAAGAACAATTATTTTTTTGTTACAACAGGTTTACTAATAAGAATATATGTTAGACAAATACAATGCTTGATAGAATATAATAATACAGTCAATACTAGACACGATCTCGTTGCGAGCAACGAGGAGGTCTTCCGTTCGATTTTTAGAATGAAATATGACATCATCGACTTTGATTTTCGACAGCAAACATGTTATGGAAAAGGAGTGAAGTACTTATGCTTTATTGTATTGTTTTTGTATAAGTTCTCTTGCTTTTTCAACCTAATCTAGCTTTAATAACCTTTTACAAAATGGGTTTCATTACAGGGCTATAGATAAAAGATTTTAGAGCTCTTTGATCCCCTAAATTAAGGGGCAAGTCCCTTTTTCTTGGATTCAAATGAAAGGACATTTAATTCTGAACACATTTTGTCAGCAAGTGTTTAGAAAATTGTTGGCCCTAAAAACCCTTAATTACGTAACACATGATAAAATCATTACATTGCTTGAATATATAACGATAAGATAAACACATTTGCTTCTAGAACATTTCACAAAATATTTCTCAGTAAAGGGCTACAGATTAAAGACTTTAGAGCCCTTTGGTCCCCTTTTATTAGGGGCCAGCCCCTTTTTCTTGATATGGAATGAAAGGTCTTTTAATTCTAAACAAATTTTGTTCAACACATGTTTAGTAATTCGTTACCGTTTTGGAGATAGATGAGAAAGAAGGTTTTAGGGGCCGGTCCCTTATCTCCTTTTAGGGGGCGTTTAACGAAATTTTGACGGTTGCATTTTGTTAAGAACATCATTTTGAACAACTTTTCTTCTGTACTGCATTACAAAATATTTTTCCTTTCTGAGATATGGGTGATCGAAATTTTGGACTTTTGGCCCCTAAAAACCCTTAATTACGTAACACATCATAAATTCATTATATTGCTTGAATACATAACTGTGAGATTAACATATTTGCTTCTATAATCTATAACAAAATATCCCTCGGTAAAGAGTTATGGGTAAAAGACTTTAGAGCCCTCTAGGTCCCTAATATTAGGGGCCAGCCCCTTTTTCATGGTATCAAATGAAAGGTCATTTGATTATAAAGACATTTTGTTCAAGAAGTGTTCAGAAATTCGTTACCATTCTTGAGATATCTGAGACAGAGTGTTTTAGGGGCCGGTCCCTTATCTCCTTTTTGGGGCCGCTGAACCAAATTTTTTAGGTTGCATGTTGTTAAGTACATCATTTTGAGCATCTTTTCTTTTATACTGCATTTCAAAATATTTTTCCTTTTTGAGATATAGGTGATCAAAGTTTTGGACTTTTGACCCCTAAAAACCCCTAATTACGTAACATATGAGAAAATCGTTATACTGCTTGGCTTCATAATTATAAGATAAACATATTTGCTTCTATAATTTATTACAAAATATCTCTCGGTAAAGAGTTATGGGTAAAAGACTTTAGAGCCTTGTAGGTCCCTAATTTGAGGGGCCAGCCCCTTTTTCTTGATATCAGCAGAAAGGTCTTGTAAAAATAAATTTTTTTACATTACATGTTTTAACAAAATATTTTCCAGAAAAGAGATAAAGAGAGAAAAGCACAAAAATTTACGACGCTTTTTTAATGTCAATTTTCGAGCCATAGCGAGCTTTGGCGCTAGTAGTGCTAAACATACAAAACAACAATCATGCAAAACTTCAATCTTTCCTTTACCTACCGTAAAAATTTGAGCTTAATATCTCTTATAGTTTAGGAGAACAACAGAAGACAAAATACCCATATAAAAATTAAAAAAATCTCAATATCTCAAAAACGGATGTGACGTCATCAATACAAAAAATTTCCAATCAAGTTCAGACCACTATCTATCAAGTCCTAAAATTTGATTGAAATCGGCCGAGCCGTTTCTGAGAAATCGCGTGCACAAAAAAAGGCAGAAAAATAATAATAATAATAGGGAAAAAGAAACAAAGCAATAACAATAAGGTCTTCCGTTGGAAACGGAAGACCTTAATAAACGTCACAAATTCCAAAACTTATTTAGAATTGAACCAAAGAAACCAAATTTTTTACAGATGATTCTGTGTGAGTTTGAAATCGATCACTATCGTAATCAAAATTAAAATGTACTTGCAAACTTCGGTATATAACAGTGATAGCAAATCGCAAAGTAACAATGACACTAACAAGGGCTTTACATGTAGCATTGACTTTGACTCCTATTGAATTCAACCACGGTACTTACATGTATAAACGACATCTGAATCTAGCAATTAATATCGACATATTCTGACTTAACATTAAACTCTCCTTTGATTTAGCACAAACATGTAAGTGTTCCAGGCATTTATACTCAATCTAGAATATCTAGAAAAAAAACAGCGGTTATTTTATTAATATTCTTGAAAAAGTGAACTCTTAACTGAGTGTTAATAAAGTATATCATCTATTGAGATATGTTTGCCGATAAGTAAAAAATTAAGTCATCGTCAATATGTTGCATACAGAAAGTCCGGAAGGGAAGTCCTTTACAGTTTATTTGAGGCAAAATGTATGATCTGTCAGGTAAAAAGCATTCGGTCTAATACATACATGTGTAATGTTTAATAATTTAAACAATATTTTATTATGTGAAGTATTACATGTAAATACTGTAAAAGTATTACATTTGGCTGTGTATTCTATTTAGCGTTATTGGCGGAATGCGGCTTCCGCTAAATCAAGTAAATCGCTAAATGTCATACATATATGTAAAAGAATTGTCACATTCAGGAATACGCGAATTCAAATCTACACCGACTTGTTCATAAACTAATTTCCGCCAAATATCGTTCACGCCAAATATAATACGTTTACAGTAGCATAATATAATGTCATTTGTGAATCACTGCAAAATCGCATCCTCCAATAACTTGTTTCAGCGTTAATCGTTATCTTTCGATTAGAATTAAGTTTCTTGCACGTGTTGTTTGTATATTAAGGAAACAAGTTTTCTCCTATGGGGGGAAATTTGATATAAGAATTTGAACAAAGCAAACCAGTTTGCGACCCTTCGTGTTTGTTGGTATACACTAACTGGTCTCTGCAATTATTTTTTTCTCAAGTAGAAACTTTTTGATGTTGTTTTTAAGCGAGGTCAAATTTGATTGGGCCAGTTTTCAAAGTGTGGGGGTCGTAGATCTACAGATTTGGAATGGTTTTCTACTGTAGAAAAAGGACCCTACTTGTCATAGAATACTGACCCTGGGTCAGTTTTCTCCGTAGAAATTTGACCCCCGGGTCAGTATTCTACAGGGTCACTTTTTGTCGTTACACCGGGTATATCGAATCAGTATTAGTTAAAACTACGAAAATTATTTGATACTATAGGCGTTTTCTTTTATTCCTACAAAAGCATTAAATCAGTTAAACAGTAATCATATGCATACACACTAATAAGATATCAGTATGTAATGTAATCAGCGTACTACATATCATGCATGAATCGGGGGGGGGGGGGGGAGTCCATCTGGTCCCCCTAAAAAATTTTTATTATTTTTGGTAGACCCAGCCTTTAAGATTTGTGTCAAATCAATTTTTTTTTAAACAACTTTTAAACTTATTAAAAAGACCGAAATATTTATACCTTTGCACGTTGATTTTCCTATTGTGAGCTTCAGCTCACGACAAGATCCAAATATTCAACCGCCAAATATTAATACAATGAAGCATGATCTCAAGATTATTAAATTATGTACAAAAATTCACCATGTTAGGTCATATTTTTAATAAAAATCTAATGAAAGTCATGAACTAAATAACTTCTTATTCACTTTTCTACAGAAAAAATATGAAAGAAATATTACATTTATTCTTCAGACGACCTTTTAAAATATCGAAAGGAAAATTATCAATGGACACGCCGACCTGGGTAATAACACTTAGTAACTTTATTATCGCCGAAACAGACAAAATAAACCGGCATATGTAGAATGTACATGTAGCGATAAACTCAAAGTGTTTTTGACAGCATTTTAAAAATGCCACGTTTTATTACAAACAAATTCTGCAGTAGATTTTTTGTAAGTTAAAAACATGACATAAATTTCATACAGAACTTGGATTTTCTCACATGCGTCTGACGTTCAAAAATTTTCTTTTCACAACAAAATTATTCCCAGGAATATAATAACACTATTATAAAACAGGGAAATATTTTATTATAATACATGTACATAAGAAATATTTTTAACGTCAGGCACATGTGGATTTTCTTTCTGTCGACAATTGTAAACATACATACATTAAAATAGGCGTATGGGAAGAAAAGAAGTGACTTCCTTATATACATCTGTGCTCAAAGGCGCTATAAAAGTTCCGCGAATGTAAATGAGCGAAAGTACAGCGTGACGTCATTTTTCCACAATGCCCACTGCGCATGAGCATTGTCGGTAACTAAGAACTTAGACGCACTTATGACTGTAACAGACGTACGACAACGTTCTTATCTTACGACAGCTTTTGTGAATAGCACCATAAACGTAAACGTACGTTTAACGTAAGTTTAAGGTGTAATCGTTGACGTACGATTTTTTGTGAATAGATCCCCAGGCTCCGATTACACAAAAAAAAGTTTTTACCTAAGTTTAATCTCAAATCCTGAGAATATACTCAGCTGAGATTTTTCTCAAATTGCATTTCACAAATCAAACTTAGTCATTGCTCAGCTGAGTTTCGTTTTTATCAAACCTGCATGAAATATTGCATATTCGCTGATTATTGAGTGGAATAGATCTAAGAATGAACATTACATACAATATAATACTGTATTAATGATGTTAATGACATATTCATATTTGAGATTTGACTTAAGTCTGCTTCGGAGGTAACTTTAGTTTTGTCTCAAATTGAGTAAAAATCACAACTAATAATTTCACAAAACAAACTTAAGTCAAATCTCACACTTAAGTCTGAGTTTTTTCTCAAATATTTGAGTCTTTTCTCAAATTTGAGAAAACTCAAATCTCTGCATTTCACAAAAAAATCTTAGTCATGTTTTTTACTCAATTTGAGAAAAAAATTAAGTTACCTCCATAGCAGACTTAAGTCAAATCTCAAATATGAATATGTCATTATCATAATTAATACAGTATTATATTGTCTGTAATGTTCATTTCTAAGGTCTATTCCACTCAATAATTAGCGTATTTGCAATATTTCATGCAGGTTTGATAAATATTTATTTCAATAAAAAATAATAATTTTGGCAGAGTTATCTCCCTTGACAAAATGTAAACAAAGGGAACTAATTCATTTGTTTGTGTTAAATGGAGTAACTGTGCAGTGATTCAACTTTCTAATGATTTTAAGGTAACCATAATGTATTTAAAGTGGTCTTTAGTTTGCTATTTAATATATGATCATGTAGATATGTCATCTATACTTAGCATAAAAAAGTGTACATTTCATGACGGATTACAATTTGTGACTCTTGTTAATTTAATCCGATTTTCCTCTGTTGAAAACAGAAGCAGACGACTGTTTTATTAAGAATAAATAAAAAAAAAAAACAAGGAAAGTTATAAGGGGCCACTTGTGACAATGGTGAAAATGAAAATTCTTGACTCAGCTAAGTAAAAAATTCATCTCAGCTGAGAAATGACAAAGTTTGATTTGTGAAATGCAATTTGAGAAAAATCTCAGCTGAGTAAATTCTCAGGATTTGAGATTAAACTAAGGTAAAAACTTAAGGTTTTTTTTTGTGTGAAATCGGAGCCTGAGGCAGTGAGGTTTCCACCCCTCTAGTGCAATCACTGGCTCTATATCATCTGTATCATTTACCAAGTTCACAGTTCATCTAATACGGGATCTAATACGTAGACTGAAGGTTCTGGAACTTAAATTATCTACAGTAAACAAGACTGACGATGAACATGTTTTCCATTTAGCAACGAAAAGGTTGCTTCTAGGGTCTAAACAAACATAAAATTCATGGGCATTGGAATGTTATTATTTTTCTTAACACAAACTCTATATAAAAAAGAATTGGTTTCTGAATTGTGAAATAAAAGTTTCGTTTTGTTTTAATTATTACTAAGCATAGGATGACATTAAATTGTTTTCGCGCTCTTGTCTTTGTTGTTATATTGATAAGTTTGCCAACAAATATGAATTAATTAAATAATTCAAGATTAGATGTTATTAGCATCGAAATCATTAAGAAAGACACCGTTACTCGAAAGTAACTAAAGACAAAGTCTTATTTGTGTACTTTGAAATGACTATGTTTATACATGTACATTAAACGAATACATATCAAGCACTTATAAGCACAAAATGCACAATAAAACTGTTGACCATTATTAATTCCATCATAACATTTGATCACAAATTCAATGCCTCATATATCATATGACAAAAGTTTTTCTCAAATGTAGACAAGTTACAACCCGTATCACCAAATATATACTACTTCCAGAAATAAATATGTACCTTCAGACTACCTTCAAAAAACCACGTGACTCATATAATATAGCAAGCAAATTTTCGCATATTGATTTTGTAAAGACAATGGTAATAATATTACGATATATTTAAGCTTAGCTATCGATTGAAATCATTTTCAAGACGAAAACACATTAATTCGATTCTCAGAATATGCAGGCTTACTATAGGACACTAAAGACTCGTGGTTATTGCTTATTTGAGTGTAATAAAATCTGGGTCCGTAGAACAACGCATGATTGTTAGTTGGACTCTTATTATTATGCTAAAACAAAAGATTCAAACGTATGAAGAATCTCAGAACAACAACAACGGTGTTTTTTAAACAATAGTAACAATAGTTCCAACAATAGTGCACTATTTAATAGTCAAAAGACATTATGTAAGAAGGAATTATAAAGGTAAAGTCAATGATTTAGTAAGGTTACGATCATGCGTAAAATTGTCTGTAAAGCCGTCGATTAAATAGATCTCAGAACAAACAAAAACACCAACAGGGTACAATATCATTCAAGAAAGTACAAAAACATAAAGTAATACTTCATTCATCGAAAAAATACAATTGTTATTGAAGCATTCATGCCAGTTTTGAATATTTGCATTTGCAATCATGCTTTTTATATAAAACTAAAGAATAACGAAATATTCAATTCTGTGTGAACTTTTTAATGACGTCACAATGATAACCACACGCGCTTATCACTTAACAGTTGCATCACTGTAAACATTAAAATCACGATTATTTTTTAAATAACTGGCTCCGATTTCACAAAAAAACTTAAGTTTTTTACCTAAGTTTAATCTAAAATCCTGAGAATTTACTCAGCTGAGATTTTTCTCAAATTGCATTTCACAAATCAAACTTAGTCATTTCTCAGCTGAGATAAATTTTTTACTTAGCTGAGTCAAGAATTTTCATTGTCACAAGTGGCCCCTTATAACTTTCCTTGGTTTTTTTTTATTTGTTCTTAATAAAAACAATCGTCTGCTTATGTTTTCAACAGAGGAAAATCGGATTAAATTAACAAGAGTCATGAAATTGTAATCCGTCATGAAATGTACACTTTTATATGCTAAGTATGGATTACATATCTACATGATCTTATATATTATATAGCAAACAAAAGACCACATTAAATACATTTTGGTTACCTTAAAATCATTAGAAAGTAGAATCACTGCACAGTTATTCCATTTAACACAAACAAATGAATTAGTTCCCTTTGTTTACATTTTTGTCAAGGGAGATAACTCTGCCAAAATTATTATTTTTTTAATGAAAAAAATATTTATCAAACCTGCATGAAATATTGCATATACGCTAATTATTGAGTGGAATAGACCTAACAAATGAACATTACAGACAATATAATACTGTATTAATGATGATAATGACATATTCATATTTGAGTAAAAAACATGACTAAGATTTTTTTGTGAAATGCAGAGATTTGAGTTTTCTCAAATTTGAGAAAAAACTCAAATATTTAGGAAAAAAATCAGACTTAAGTGTGAGATTTGACTTAAGTTTGTTTTGTGAAATCGGTGCCTTTTTTAAACGTAAAAATAAGTAATAAACAACAATTATAAAAAGTTCACAGGGATATGGCCATTGTTGGTACGTGATAAAATCATCTTTCGGGCTTCACAGAATTCGATCACAGGCCCAATACAAATACAGATGTGCAGCGACTATTCTTACCTACAAAATGAAAAAAAAGTTACTCTGCTTACATTTATTGTGTGTAAACATGAGTTCAAACATTAATTCGAAAATAATAATTTGGAAATGTATCATTATAAATGTAAATTGATAAAATTTCAAAGACTCCTTGTCTATGTATTGTATGCGTAGGTGTGTGTGTTTGTGCTAATTTTAATTTAAATAAGAAGTGAACTCTCCATTCGCGCTTTCCAATTCTAAAGTGCAGACTCCTGAAATGTTGATATCCTGTAATTTTAAGTTATTTTTTTCTTTGTTCTGTGTCCCTTTACGATAAGTCTAGCTTACTCTAAATAAATTCCGTGTTCCTTATCATGCATGTGTTTGTGCAGATGTAATCTTATGTTTAAATATGCGATGACTTAAAAGGGCCATAGTAACAATTTGGGCTAATTCTCTTGTTTTATAAAATACAGCTTTATTTAAAAAAAAAGGAATAAGATTCAATCTTAATTCAACTCTTATATCAGTATTTGTCGAAGAATTTCATAATTCAACAATCATGCACAGGTACTTTTTGATAAACTAGCAGAAGGTGAATACAAGACACTAACAGGAAAATGTCTTGTGTCATTCTGTAGAAGATAAGAATGCACTTACTTACAATTATCAGTTACATAGAATATATGACCGCCATGTGTAGTGCTTGGCATGTATTGATTTTGATTTTAGGTTTTGTAACTCAGTCTTGGGCTTTTTTGGAGGCATTGGAAGATGAACTCTTTTTGTTGAAGGCGGCATTCTACCGGCAAACAGATGAAACCAACGAACGGTTGATAGTTCTCCAAAAAGAAGTCGATGATTTGAAAAGAGAAAATCTAAATAAGGACCAAGGTAAAATCGATATATGAATATGTTTAGTGTTCACACTACACTGTAAAAGTCAAAAGAATTGGTTCAACAATTGATGAATATCTGGAAAACAAAATTCATAATAACAATAACATTATTTTATTTCAGTCATTGGTGATTTACAGATGACGCTTAATGACATTTTCGAGACTCGAGACAATACATCATATAACATCGAATTACACACAGGTATTTTTATGTTAAACGGTTTATTTCTTTTAATTTGCTATAGCTAATCACAGTTAAAGGATCAAGAGAAAAGTGTGCTTTTTCTTCTACAATTATTTAAAAATATCAAGATGAATGTCATTAATTAACCTGGATGTCTAATAAAAAGTTTATCTTACTCATGCCACAGAGTGACGATCACACTTACTTTTATTTTTTTTTCAATTGTATTTCATTTAAATAGTAGTAGTGGTAGTAGTAGTAGTAGTAGAAGTAGTAGTGTGTAGGTGTTTCTATTTTTATGAGTTCAGTCATATGATGTGAATAGAACCGAACATAAATGCTGTTTAAAAAGACCAGCTGAGGTTTAATAGCAAATGAATTGCAAATTCATTTATAATGTAGCGGGGGGAAATGCTTACTTCCTGTTCTGAGAACCTTTTAAACTTCAAGAATAAGCATATGTTAGAGCACAAAACGTATTGTTTTGTTTTACAGCGAAAGCACAACCGAGAACTTCAGAAACTACAGTTGCATTACATACGTGTTTCACAAATGATGTCCGCTTCCTTGGACGAAACCAAATCTTGCTTTTCAATAAGGTTGTAACAGACACACAAAACAGATATACCCAATCCACTGGAACTTACAGTATTCCATTCACGGGATATTATGTAATAACTTGGGTAACTCCTGCCGTCGGTAATATTCCTTTGGAACTGGTTGTTAATGGTGAACCAATAGGTCGCACTGATCCCTCAAGTACTGGTAATGGCGCATCTCAGTCCACCACTGGATTAGCGGTGTTGAGACTGTTTGAGAATGACAATGTCTCCATTCGCACCCATACTGATGCTACCCCTACTGGAGCTATTGTAAACAACATATGGCAAGATTCTTGTTTCTCGCTGTGGCAAATTTAACAATAATCATCTTATTAAAAGCTATCAATGAAGTATTTTCCAGCGATATATATGTTGTGCTTTTATGCGGGTTTTTTAATGTGCATGCTTTGCGCATTCTCATAACACCGTGTTTTTAAACCTTTTCAAATATGTTTATACCATTCATGAAATTGAACACAAACACAAAATACATACAAAATATTTAGATTTGAGAAAAATTCATTTTCTTAAACCATTCTTTTTGTTGATCAATAGGTGAGCAAGAATTATGCTTTTATCGAGTTATAATACAATGAAGCTTTGTAGGACTATGTTAGAAAAATTAAAAAGGCGTAAGCCTTAGAAATGTTACAAAAATAATGCTATTCTTGGAGTTATTTTTCAATGAAACCATTGTATCAATCAACTTGTATAATGCTCGAAAAATGGTGTATTTTAATATCTTAAGATAACCATCTTTAAAAAGAGATGGTCGAATTTTGCGTTTCTTACATATCGGGTAAACAATGGTTTTACCTATTACATATAACAATATTATAATATTAAGGAAAATGTCTTTGGGAGTATTTTATAATCTGCTTTGAGGTGCGAAAAATTGCAATTCCCTTAATATTTCTTCAGCAAACGTTCCTGTACTTTGAGATGATCCCTACCATGGATTTTTGGGTTTTTAATGAACCATTTAAGATACAACAGAGCGGGTTTATACTTTATATGGTTAAAAACCTTTTTTAAACGCAAATCGGTATCCTCAAAGAGCAATAATATACTTCGTATCTTCACGTTTCATCTTTAAAGCCATTAAAATCATCTGCAATTACATGTGTTAACAATTAAGTTTGTTTTGAACATGGATTGAACATGGATAAGTGAATATATAAAAAGTTCAGTGTCACTTTTCTTTTAACAGATTCCTAAATTAAATAGTTTATGTACATCAGTACGTTAGCTAAAACAAATAGCCAAGTTGGTGGGTTTTTTTTTTTGGGGGGGGGGGGGGGTGGGGGTGGGGTAGGGTATGAGGCTGACATCATCATGATTATTTCGTGCAGTCCGTGAATTTTCTATGGTTGCTAAAGGTTTTGACCGATCGATAATCTTAATAGTATTGGATCGTGTAGGTTTCAGATCCGCCAGTTTGAAAAATCTATTTAACAATCGATTTTCATACGAAATAGAAAAGAAAGCACTCTGTAAATGTCAATGTACTATACTATAACTACAAAATAATATCCATAATAACTTTATTATACGTTTGCATAGTTCCAACGTTGTATTTAAATGTGAGGGAAAGAATGAAAAAGAGAGAAAAAATGATAGTATATAAATAGTGCCTGTTTGGGAGGGTAACAGTTGAAATTGACACCCCGAGAAAACCATTGTCAACCGACGCGAAGCGGAGGTTGACAATGGTTTTCGAGGGGTGTCAATTTCAACTGTTATCCTCCCAAACAGGCACTATTTATCTTGTTATACTGAATGTCTTAATTTTACTGCTTTCATATAGGAATAACGTGAATTCTACAGCGAACCGTACGCGCATAATTTTCGCGCATGTAACAATTTTTAATGTTACCCTTTGCTAAGTGCGTTGCTAACGCTGAGGGTAATAGAACGGATTATGAACTGCGTCTTAACCAATCAGATTTCAGTATTTGACATGAAAGTATAACAATGTAAAATTAATTGTATATACTACATAGATGTGATGTTTATTAAAGTATACATCAATCGACAATACATATGCTTGGGGGAAAATACGATATCATAAGTAAACCAATTATACGTAGATAAAACTAATAAACTAATATTCATTGTTCTTCGAATAATCATATGAGTTTTCATCTCCAACTATGATTTTTAAAATACAAATATCGGTATTCAATGAATAATTTAAAAAAAGTTTTAGCGTACCTACAAAGACAAAAATAAAATAAATGGGTTGAGTAAGTATTAACAGAAAGATAAACTTGCTGCGTTCAATTCATATCGCGGGTAGTTGATTTGGGATGATGCAGACAATGTTGATCTCCTCTCTGTCAAGGCAAAATAAGGTAAATATTCATTACAAGCAATTTTGTTTCATAAATAACTCAAATGACTTATCATAGAGCATAGAAGATAAATTGAACGTCTTAATAGATATAACTGTGTAATAGCATACAAACTAATCCACACTTTACAAAAGTTTTGTTCCTTGGCCGCCATCTATGGGGAAAAAACCATTCGTTTCTCATAGTAGCCCTTGTAGTTTAGAGGTTTATAACTTTGTCATTTGAAAATAAAATTCCGTTTCCATTGTCTATATTGATTGCCCCAGGACGAAGCAACCCACACAACGAAGGTATAAATTAAATTCAAAGAGAATTTATCACAGGACGCCCAAACATTTGGTAAATAAAGAAGGAAAAAGTTTGGTTTTTCCCCCTTTGACTTTTAGGTTGACCCAGCAAAGGGAAACAAATTTTTGCAAAGTGTGGATTGGACTATTTCATACAAATCAAGTGTACAATTTTACATATATTTTTTTTGAAAAGGTAACTTCATTTTGATTTATTAATAGCATAGAAAGATAGATGTCGATTGACCAGCTATGATACATAAACATGTATGTGTACTTTTGCCAACATTATGTACAAAAAATCAACAAATATCACAATACTGTAATTAAAAAAACCCGCTAATAACAAAATCTTATGATCCGTCACTAATACCCTTTACACTTGTAAGAGTGTGCCTGAGTAGTGTTTGAGCTTTATTACAGTTCTTAAATTTCATTGCTTAAAGCTTTTTTCACCAAAAATTGGACCTGAGATAAAGACTGTACAGTTCTTGATTTTTTCATAAGAATAATATAGCATGTACTTTCTCTTTAGATTGTAACAAAGAAATATGTAATCATTGATTTTTCTTTCAAAATAAAGAGTTTTCAATTAATTTTCTGAAACATTCATTTATTCCGAGTTTACAAACTAAATTTAATATATATAGAATGTGAAAGATGTTAGAGTGAATGCACTTATTTCTTTTCAGTAATATACTCATATAAGACTGTGTTAAAGGCTAACATGTACCATACACAGATAGAAATATAACTCTGTTCCATTAACCGTTCTATTTTTCTTAATCATATGCAAATCAATTAAAACTTATACTCTTTGAAAGAAATCAAATTGACTATTTAGATAATCATGATAATATTTGATTAATATCTGAATATGTATAGATTTTTTGATACCATATAAGTATTCAATGCTTTATGAAATGTTGTGACAAGGGGATAACTCTTGGATACTGTATCGTTGACCTATTATGCATATTAATGATAATAAAACTGATTATTATCATATTTGAATTTTGTACCTGAAAGATATTTATGTATATTTACACGGTTATTTGAAAACTAACTACTTTATTGAATAAGTCATACCAAAAACTCGCAAAACATAACAAATACAAGAGGTCTTTCACAGCAAGATGAAATACCTAATAAAACACTTTGCACATTTTCGAACAATTTCAGGTTTTCTGTTTTATGTATCAAACAAATTTGTTTCAATAAAATCGAAAATAAGATTTTCAATGTTACTTAAGAAAACAAAATAATTTTAAAAGACCTATCGTAATCGAGTAATCGTAATCGATTGTAATGATAGCTCTTTTTGAAGTATTCCACAGTAATCTGTAATTGAAGAGAGTGATCGTAATTTAATCCATTACAGCTAAACATTTCAGTGTAATTAAAATTACTTTTTCGATTACTTCCGATTACTCTTCACATGAATATTTTGTGATGCACATATTAATAGATAAAAATACTCTACAAGTGTTATCTATGATTTTATAATTAGAATAAAATTTATTATAATCATGTTGTTACTATAATTTTCCTTTTTCACTTAAAAAATATATTGTGAGAGAGATTTATTTCTCGGTGGAACTGTTGAATGATTGACCATTATTGAGAGAGAAACAGAGAGGGGGGTGGGGTATAAATGTATTTGTCACTAAGGACTAAAATTAATTACAAAATAATGACAATCATATTACGTATGCGGAGAAAAATACCAATTTTATGTTTTGACCTTTCGTGACGGGCAAATGATGTTTGATTCTATCTGTGCTATTGATGAGAAGACATATCAGTTACGAAATGTTGAAAATTTCATATTATTCTATTTCGTTATTTCAAAATAAGTCTATTTAGTAGAGTAAACAGAAGTTTTGTTGAGTGTTAATATATATAAGCAAAATCACTCAAAGTTTTGTATCTTTTAAAACAAAAGCAAAACCAAGTTATCAAACAAATTCTATTTTTGTTTGTTTTTACTTCGATGAGAACATATATGTAAAACTTTAAAAATTAATACATGTATAATGGAACGATAAGCACTTCTATTCATAAACAATGTAATCATGATATAACTCAGTTTACTCTGGAAATGATAACCTTACACGCGTAAATGAAATAACCAAAACATCGTCACCTTTTATAAATATCACTGATCTTCTGGTACCAGAGAGACACGCGCATGTCTTTTTAGTTTATCGAGTTTTTGACATAAATCTGGATTTGCCTCGATTAATAGCCTGACCATAAATGTTGTGTTTCTAGTCATAAAGTGTTCGAAAGGTATTGCCCATCATGAGCTCCTATTTTAACAAAAAATCCACCTTCTTTCTAAAAAATATCGGATACGATTTCATCTTGTTTGGCTTGGGAATGCTGCTTATCTGCATCTTTTATTTTCTGATAAGGGAAGGGGCGTAAAAAAAAGCCATCAATACGAGACGCTCTCTCTTTTCCACGACATTAGGTTCCGTATGACAGTTTCCCTCTTGTTTTACACTTTTCGCCAGTACGAACAAACAAAACACCGGGAGCCCATCGGTATTTGGTGTCACTATCGGCATATGGGAAGGGATTTCATTCTTTATCAAAATCATAATTTTTAAATAATAAATTTATTTATTTACTATTACCGGAACTTGCATGTTGCCTTCATTTTTAGATGGGGTCACGTGACCCCGTCTACTGGTTTACTGTCTGCCGTAGTCTCAAACCGGAAGGCATGCGTAGAACACATGAATTGAGTCTACGCGTAAGAAAATAGTGCAGAAAGTTTTCATGCATTTCAGTAAATATGTATTATAAAAACACGCATTAAATCTTTTTAAGTCCTCGGTGTATTAACAAAATTCTATTAAGAAAATAAACAAATAGTTTTATTGATCAAAATATTCTTACTCGGGTTCAAATGTGGAATGAGTTACGTCACTGAATGCACGACACCGTAGAAGATTCAGTTGGTGTATGAGCTCATTAATCAATAGAAGAGGTTGATGGTGGAATCAAAATTAAAGTTCCAAAACGCAATGTCCCATTTTCTAAAAGTTGTGAATTTTATTTTGACAATCTTTCACCTTAATACTACCAAACTTCATGCGCAAGCCGAAGTTAAAATCGGGACGGGTTATACACAGATGATTTACAAATTAAATAGATGTTTCATTGGCTTCCAGTCTACTTGCGGTATGACTGCTGTTCGTCTCTAAAGGAATTTTGTACAAAGAAAATAAAAACAAGCCTGAATTTGCCTTCTCGTTTATTGGCTCTTTAGTTTATTAAACTGAATTTAAATTTTAAACCATGCATTGTAAGCAAAATCTATAATATATTATACATTTTGGAAGATACATCATATAATATATACAATCTTATCCATTGAAGAACCAACATAGTTAATGTTCATGTTTTCCGGCTTAGTTGAAATCAGGCTTGGGGTGAATTACATAGTAAAGTAATGCATTAAATTACCATTACCATTACTTAATTTTCTTGAAGTAATGCATTAAATTACCATTACATAAGTAAAATATGCAATACCATTACTTTGTGAAAAGTCAATAAGTTTTAAAAAAGTAATTTAAAAACTAAATAAAGAGTTTTTGTAAATATTTCATAAATAAAACATGCTTAAACATATTAACAGGTTCATGTTCATGTTCACAATCAGGTTCAAATTCAAAGACTTAATACAAGATTGCTGTTGCACTTGTAGTTCTCAAAGTAAGGTTGGATCCGTAGCACTTACACGCTAATGGCGGAGTTGCCAATCTCTGTTATTTATGTCTCTGATTTTCGAAGTATGGTTTTTAATGAAAGGAACGGTTGTATCCTAATTCGTGTAGGTGATGCACGAGTTTACACAAAAAAGTAGTAAGTGGCGAACGGATTTATTTTTACCTATTAATTTTGCATGAATTGCAAATGAAGAAAATCGTGTCAGATAAGTCGGTCTTAAAAATCAAAATGGCGACCGTGACAAATCTTTTTATTGTTAAAGTTGTTGGAATCTTATTGTAAACAATATTTCCAACGTCAGGTGCCTGTGTTTTTTATCGGTATACAAATGTTCACTTTGTTTGTTAATTCAGCAGTTTTAGAGTTTTCGGGGTTTTCATAAAACTTTTTTTTACGGATACCGATTAAAATTATCCACTTTGATATACATGTAGTTGTTTGATTTTCCCGGTTAGTAGCATCTTCGCTAGCCAAGGGTTTTTGGTCCACTTTGCTCCCCATAAACCGTTGGCGGATTTCATCACGAAAACTCGGTGACAAGCTCCGTTTTATGATTGGCTGCAGCTGCGAGTAGCTGATCCAATCGCAGTGCTTGTAAATATAAACTTTAAAAGAAAACACATGTGTGATCTTTGGTAAAACATTCGGTGCTTTTAACAAGTTGAGACACAAGTTCTCGAGTACAGAGCCTCCCCAACGATGGTCTAACCAGATCGCTTTAAAAACCTATAACTATATTTTACTGGGATTGACCATAGTTCTACAAACTTGTCAAGGCTCGCGTGATATCATGGGAAGTAAACACGGTGAATGTAGAAGTTGCCTATCCCGTTGGTATATACGTTCCTGCTTATGATTATTGCTTTTAAAGGTTCAGTGAGCTCTGTTTTATTTAATTTCTTTGGTCCGCAACATTCACGACAACGATACCTGATTTTATGGCATGAAAGCTTTCATATAAATCGGCGACTTTTTCTCTCCCGGTACAGGTCTTTACAAAACACTATGAATAAAACATTCCCTGCTTTCCCTAGGTTATAACTTAATTCGTATTTAATAGCATCGTTAATTATGTTCCGATATTTGGTAGTCAACATGTTTTCATTAAATTGTATTAATGCTGTAGTGTGTATATAACCTGTTGTTTAATTCGATTAAAATGTAAATATGCAAGGGGCGCAACTCAAGTTGCTCGCTAGATAGCACCACCACATCACCGAGTTTTCGTAATGAAATCCGCCAAGGGTTTATGGGGAGCAAAGTGGACCGAAAACCCTTGGCTAGCGAAGATGGGTTAGTAGTAATTTTTAAAATTTTTCCTTGGAGTCTTTTTTTTTTTTTTTTTACATAAAATACCGTTAAGTCAATTTTCTACAATTATGAAGCCCGGGATTGAGTAAAATTTAGACAAAGTATCAGACAATTGCAAAATAGCCGAATTAACATAGATTGTAACTATTAATTCAAACTCATATTTTTTGGAAGCATATTCGAGGAAATCAAGGACAATTACAAATTCAAACTTTCAAGATCCTGTCTTTCAGTGCTCTCAGTACTTTGATTACTTAACTGGTACAAAACAGTGTTATTTAGGGGCAAATACTGGGTGCGGTTATAGCATCTAGTTTGAAGGATTTCGTATACTATTTCATGCCTAGCCTGCGAATAAAGTTTGTCTTTTTTCCGTACATTTGTTGCTTTTTTTCCATATGACTGCAATAGAAATCTGTTTAGCCGTGGCCTTTTTTGTGGAATTCAATTGTTTGCAACATGTCATCAAGATCAGTTTGGATTCTTTTATTAGCAATTTCAGTTTTGATCCTCATATCATTCAGATAGGCGACCAATAACAGAAATCCAGACACACCAAAGATAGCTTTCATACTCCAAAGCCCCCTCATCTTTATTATATTAAAATAAACAACAAATGATATAATTTTAGATGTAAAATTCCATCTGTATAAAATGATAACTAGATAAAATTGCATTGTTATCACAAGCAGATCTTTAAAATGATTACAAATCTATGAGAAACAATAGTGATTAGTTAGATCTTTCTAATCTATGAATCGATTATCATACTAACTGGAAACTTCCTAAAATATCACTGGGCAAGTGATTTATAATGATTCGTCTTACGCCTGTGTAAAACTGTTATAATAAATATCTTATATTTTCACTGGTTTGTTTGGGACCACGTTTGCTCAATTTATATTTACAAAACATAATTCTTTTAAGAATAGAATAAATGAATACTCATATTCAGGTTCCATCTTCACAACGAAGATGCAGCGAATAATGCCGAATATGTATCCAATTCATTTGATAAGAATCTCAGATAATGACAATTTCGGTCTCTCTATAATGGAGTTAAAAGCTTAGGTTTATCAGACTTTTTGACTGATAGTTTAACTAGAATAAAAACACATGAACTAAATAATAAGTACTTATAACACCTAAACTGATGTCAACGGCACTAAAAGGTGTACGCAATGGCTCTAACGGACGATTCACAGTTATTTGACTTTAGGATAGCAATAAGTCTGATTTTGTTCACAAGAAAATTTTATAATGAAGAAAAAATAAAATGTTTGCTAAAATGAATACGTTAAATTGAAAAAATGACAATAACAAACTTTCAACCATCTCAAAAATCCATAAAATGGAATACAAATTCAGAGCAGAGAAACACGGATCTCTAAAAATAAAGAGGTAGGATAAAGTGCGTAGGAGGAGTGAGCATCCTTTGCTGACTGGTCACACCCGCCGTATGCTCTTTGTCGTAATCGGGGGGAAATCGGAAAAGTCCGTAGACAATTACGTGATTAATTATGGTCTAACAATTAGTATAAAAAAACGTCAGTCAGCATGCGACCCAGTGGAAGATTGTATTTGCTGACAAGGGCGTTGTATCGACCATAGAACTTACGAAAAGATTACTTTAAACAAGACTGTTGATAGTCATCATTTATCAACGTGTTTGTCAGTAGCTTGCCTCGCCTACGAAGGGTATGCCGTTGTGTATCGAATTAACTGAGAGACAAAAACACCATATGCAGGTGATGAAGGTACATTGCTACCTAAGTAAGAAACGTTGACTATAGACAAATTGAAGTCATCGCGGTTATCATAAAGTTTAGTTGTTAGGTTACCATCATTGCCATTTCCAGTAAAATATCCAAATATTAAACAGATGACGTAGACTCATTGGCATCTTTTATTTCAAGTTCACTGGGATATATCGAGTCGACGTAATATACCTGAATCTTGAGTTGAAGGCCACAGCAGAGTGATTTATTTTTTCTTCTGAAAATGATAAATAAAAAATAGTTCATATTTTCTGTTGATTTATAAAGTATTTGAAAGATAAGCGTAATGGGACGCGTGCAAAATGACGTTGTAATACGTTTGCGGTTGCATTGGTCACTAGACATAGGCAAATTTGTCAGCTTACTTTGGATGATCAAATGATGTCATGTACTAGAACATTTTTACACTTGTAAAATTTATCTTGTTGTACTTTCTGGAGAATTTTCAATGGTCCCAATAATTTCCGAACAGCCCTCGTAGTTATAAAGCGCTGTATATACAATATAACTGATACTAATGTTACATTAAAAGTTTAAAATTTATCAATTTAAACTTAACTATTATACTTTTAACAGTTATGATTAACATGAATTTACTATTCATGATATTTTTGATTTTATATTTTGGATTAATTCTTATATTCAATTAAGATTGTCCTCATGTATGAGTAAATTTTATTTAGTTTAATAATATCTACTATTTCGCACAATTTCCTTTTAAGTATTTTTCGGAAAAACTATTTTTTTCCTTCTCTTTGTTAGCTAATTCATTCGCACATCTTTTGTAAACTTAGAATGACATTCCCAGCTGTTAGATATTAAAAAAAACAATCTTATTTCGGTTTCGTTGGAGGTAAATTCCTTTGCGCTTTGGCTTGACACTTCGAAATTCCACATATATAAACTTATTTATTTCATTTCAGCCTCAAATAAAAACTTATTTACTTTGTTTCGGCTTCGAGTTAATACTGTGTTTGTTACAGGCCTTCTCCGCGGAAATACGAGTAATTGTTGGAACACCTTCTTTGGCTTAGCTAATAGTGTCAAGCATCAAAGAAATTTTGCCTTTTTAAAACAAGTTACATGATTGGTCAAAAGTCCGTAGATTGACCGCAATGATAAGTCACTTTTACAAAGTCACTTTCCAACGTGCGGCAATTGAATAAAGACAGTTTTTACTTTTAATTTACGGATTTTATTTTGATTTATTCAGGTAAGCTTGAAATTACTGTTTTATTCTTTTTATTATTGAAGCAAAATTGTTATTTACTTATTTCTTTTAAATTAAGGATATTTTTGAAATATTTATTTTTAATAATTTACCTAGATAATAGATAATTTTTAAATTTCTTTCATTACTTCAATGTTAAATTGTTATTCGCAAAAAAATTGTCCGCCTTAATTTAATAAATTTGTCATCTTTTAAATCTACACTTTAAATTATGCTTATTGCGTATTAATTTCTACTTCAAAATTTATTCTTTAAATATTTAACTTTTCGGCTATTTAAACTTTACCGCGCCTTGCTAGAGAGAACTCTTCTGCGCAAGGAGATAAATATGTTAGCGTAAAGAAAAACGACAAGTATTCCTTGTAAAGGAATGATCGGTTTATAATATCATCGCATCGGTCAGCTCTGTTAATGTTGTACGGAATCTGCAGTGAACTATATATAGCACCGTTTTATTGATTTCCGAAATGGCAGGGCATGAATGAGCTTTACTTTTAGTAGGCGAATTATTCTTCCGACTAATATTCCTAAGCATATGTGAAAAAAACCGTGATTTGAATCATTATGTATGTACTCTATAAATGTTTTATTTTTAGGGTAAACGGATAAGATTACCGTTTTAGTAATCTACGTCTAATTAAAGATTTAAATAAGGTTTTCATTGCATAGTAAGTAAAATAGTGCAAGACGCAATGCGTGCGCAAATAGTTAAATTTGCCGGATGCCTCATACGGACACAACTGTTATTACAAAAATAGAAACTTTTTCCGCAAAATTTACAAGACAAGTTTAAGTCAATTTTTTATTATATTTAATGATATTTTATTATTAATCAACAATGTTCACACTTAGAAATAATGTTTTAGGTAAGCGGATTGCTCGATATTGTTTTGATTTTTTTTATGTCTATTGTTTATCTGTTTATTGTGTTTCGGAACTTTTGTTATTTCTTTGATTTAATAACATGCTATTTGTGAATTTCATTAATTTTCAACACTTTCCAACTTGCGGCAATTGAATAAAGACAGTTTTTACTTTTAATTTACGGATTTTATTTTGATTCATTCAGGTGCTGTGGACGCAAGTTTATTGCAATTAGACACAGGTTAATCCTTGAGCTAATTTCCTCGAACAATTAGTCACGACGGTAGAAACCAGTGTGTGACAATAATAACACACGGGCCAATTAAAAAGGGAAGTCTTTTACCATATCTATTTTATTAACATCATATTATTACTAAATTCATACATAAAGACATAATTTAGCAATAGTTTTAAATGATTTAAAATAGCTCAGTGGTTAGAGTGCTGGCACGGTACGCAAGAGGCACTGGGTTCGAGTCCTGGTTAAGACTTGACTTTTCACCACCTGTTACAAAAATAAATGAATATATCTTTTATTTTTAAGAATTATTATAAATTCAATCCTGCAAATGAGGTCACTGCACACGGAACAATATCTATATTAAGGTGGTATGGTCCATGTTGTGACGTACTTTTTATTAAAATAAAATCAAGAGTAATTTTTTTCCGGTGATAATAGCGAGCGCAGCTCGCCGGCGAGCGAGCAAGCGAGCGAAGCGAGCTCTAAGAACCAGTGTGCGCGGGAAAAAGAACGAGCTAAACCTACAGTTCATCAAACAAAATTTTTTGTCTACGTCCCATAATGCTCTCTAATGTTTTCACCCGTGGTGCTATGCCAAAAATGGCCGACTTTTAACTCGTAATTTACAGTGACTTGAAGTTCGAAGACACGTTTTGGGTACCGCATATGCTTTGGCGAGACTCAAAAGATTTGTTACATGCTTCCATACCTCCGTATTGAGTCGAGAAACGTAAACAAAGACGAACAAAGTCATGGATGACGTCACAGTGCACTCGCGCTATATTTCCCGCGATAAATTTAGAGGTGGATCAAACATCTGTAATGCGTGTACTAGCTATTTCAGTATAGACTGCGATACCTTCCCCATCGACGTATGATTTGTTTTTAATCTTTTTTGATATAGAGATTTTATGTATATATATTAGCAAGAGCCATACTTTACTGTCATATCGATCCATTTTTAAGCTAATTGTGCATCCACGAGTAGGGAGGAAATAAACAATAGGACATTTTGAAATAAATAAAAAGGAATAAAATGAAAAAATAAACAGTTTAAAAAAATTATGTAGATATTGCATATAGTCAGACCATTAAATTTAAAAGTAGGAAATTACACACCTACAAACAGGTACCGGTCTCTCTCTCTCTCTCTCTCTCTCTCTCTCTCTCTCTCTCTCTCTCTCTCTCTCTCTCTCTCTCTCTCTCTCTGGGAAGGGGGTTGCGCTGTATGTATCATAACCATTAAAATTAGTACCTTTGGCATACTTATTGTAGAACAATACTCTCTCAAAAATTCTTTGACGTTCGTTGATACCTAAATAAAACGATAATTAAGTTGACAATGATGCAAGGTATGTGTAATTCTTGCTGCGCTCGCCAGAACGGTAGCACCGTAAAACATATTATTTGGGATAAACAAATGTCAAACGTCGAAGTTCTTATAGAAAAACACATTAGTATATACAACAATCGGCATAATAATAACAATAGTGTAGTTTTGTGATGTTCATGTACCATTCCTAAAAAGAAGTCAGGGTTTAACATATAGTGCACGAGTCCAAGTACATGCACAAGTTAACAAAATTGTATAATTAATTCTGGTTGCAAGGCGGCATTTGATTGGATAAAAAAATAAGTTAATTTTGTACAATTCGGTTTACACGTCACAAGACACATAACAATGCACCAACGTCAAAAACGTACTTATCCGCTTGACGTTACGTTTGAATTTTGAACAGATTAGAATCATTATTAAAGGTAAAATGCACTCAATTTGTACAGTTTATTACAGAAAATTAAATTACAAGAAATAAACTCAATATCTATCCAAGTTTATTGAGTATAAGCTGGGTTGGAACAATTTATGTAATTAATGTAATATCACCATTTATTTAATTAGGAATTATCATCGAATGCATTTTTCCTTTTTATTTCTATGGTAATTGGATGAAAACTTTGACCATGCATGTTTAATATCTAGAATGTTTTTATTCATTGACAATTATAAATTCGTTATTGATAGAGTTTTATCATTGATAGTTAGGATTCTGACTTTCAGACTGCCAATGTATTTTTATTATAAGTGGATACTATATCATTCATGGTTACATCAGTTGATATTTGAGATGAACAAAATTAAGAATAATCATGCAATTAGCATACACAACAGAAGATACTTCTTATATTTTCCATTGTGTGGTATATGAGAATAAATGCACTTTTGACAGCTCAAGCTTTAAGTTTATAAATATTTATTCAATTTGAGGTTTATAAGCTTTAATAATGTCGAAATATGTGGCAAAGTTTTAAGAAAGAAGAATTAGCTATCAAAAACCGTTCCTGGCCTTTTGTTAAGCTTTCATTTGTGAAACGATTCCAAATGGTTATATATATATATATATATATATATATATATATATATATATATATATATATATATATATAGATATAGATATAGATATAGATATATATATTAATGTCAACACTGATCATAGAATATGTATGGTAAATCCGCACACCCCCGCAGTTTGATCATTAACCAAGACAGCATTGTCACGCACTTTTAGGAGTTTACACAGTGAAACACTAAAACGTGAATTATCTCTCTTTTCTTTATTAGAACATACCGTTACAGCTCAATAAGATATTAGATAAAACAGATTACAACAAACAAACAAAAAACAATAGATGAAAATTAGATGACTATCAATATTATCAGATATATATAATTATAATTGATAATATTTATAGATAAATTTTAACATTATTTCAATATCGTTGTGAAATGCTCTTTGATACATATATATATACTTACATGTACATACATATACTTACATTTAAGACAGGATTTACATTTACAGTTTTCAATACGGTTGAGAACAAGTTTTTTTTGCTTAAATATGTGAAATAAACGATTAGTCATTGAAAAGACAGAGTTATTATTTATCCTGTCGATAGTCTGTGTTTTTTCCTTTCTTTCTTGGGTTTATATTATTTTGGTGAAAATAAATACAACAAACATTATAATATATGCAAAATATACTTCATATAATTTTGTGTTAATTCTGTGCTTTAATGCAACCGCTATCGGAATACAATCAATATTAAAACTAATTATTCCAATTGTATTTGGTATGTATTTCATTAAAAATCACTCTGCAACCACTTTTGAAATACAACCACTATTCAAACAAATTATTTCAGTACTGGTTTGGGATGTTTTTCATTATATATATAATATGTTTTACGGTGCGACCGTTGGGGCGAGCACAGCATGTGCTCAAACAACGTATTATGATAAATCAATAAAAATAAAATTAACAACGTAAATTAATTGCAAAATAAAATGAAAAGTATTTATTTTTCAAGAAATTTACATTATTCATAGTTTATAAGATTTGTTATAAGTAGAACAATAGTTCAATATCAGATACAATGTTTTTTTAATAATAAAGATTTTAATGTAAATGTTCATTGCACTCTATCTCCTCTTTTAAAGTGATTGTAACGTGCGTCAGTTCAACCCCTTTTTTTGCAGTAGACATTTTTTAAACAAAAATTGACTTATCATAGAGCCCCCCCCCCTCCCATGTTAATTTTTTTTAATTTGCACATAGAAAATTGACTTATCATGGAGTTGCCCTCTCCATTTTACAAAAAAATTAATTTTATTCTTTTTTTAATTTACGCTTAAAAGATTTGTGTATCATATTTTAAAAAGAAAATGGAACACCACCACCCCCCCCCACCCCCCCCCCCCCCCACACACACACACACACATTGGGATTGGAAGCATGTAATAAATGGAAGTGAAAATAACGAATACATTGAACTGCTAAAGAGCTGAAGTATTCGAATTTTCTTTTATGAATTTGAGAATTATCATTTTTTTCCTTGTCAAGATTTTTTGAATGAGGCTGTCATCCACCCACCTAACCCCCTTTTAAAAAACGATGCTATGTGTACATTGTACGTTCCTGGAAATTAACGTTACCGTAATTACAGTGAATAAAATAAATGTTAGCATTCATCCAAATGAGAGCAAGTTACAACTGTTTCCTACATCTGAAGAAATGTCTTCATTCTTTAGCTTTGCAAGATTTTGAGAGGAATTTCAGCTATATACAGTAACTTTAGTTAGAGTTATTTCCCCTTATTGTGATGTCAAAGTTCACGTTGGTTTTTAAAGTGTCGTCTGACTTTGTAAATTAAAACTCCCCTGAGAAATAAAAGAACGCGAAGAATACTGTTTTATTTACTTAAAAAGCATGATGTTCTTAAAATTACACATTTATATGTACTTTGATTCTCGCGAGAACGTGAGGTTGGAAGCCATTGGTACTATGAATTGTGGGTCAAAATTTACTGACGCCGAAAAAATCTATCGGATCAATCTGTAAACCTTTGTGACGTCACTCGATTATCTTTGATTAAGAGTGTACTGAGGTGAACTTTAGAGGTACCATTGACTGTATGTCGTATACATCGTTATTGTTTTTATTGTCTTGCTGATTCTCGTGAGAGTGTGAAGTGTTGAAAATTGCCATGATTACAGGGAACTACTGGGACGATTAAAACAATGCATTACTAGTCCGATTTACTGACGCCAAAAAATCCATTGAATGAGTGTGCAACTAGTCCGAATTTTCTATTCACACACGCCTTGCCGGTAGAGCTCGCTTCGCGCCAGCGCTGCGCGCCGGTGAGCTGCGCTCTCTATGAGATTCACTTTGCATCCACTATTGAAATGCAATCATTTTTGTATTGAAATAATTATTACAATAGTATTTTGGAATGAATTTCATTATAAATATCACTTTGAATCAACTATTGAATCACTTGCATATTGTCTCCACTTTTAGCTAAAGTGGGGATTATATTGATACAGATGTATCCCTACCAAAAATTCACCATCAATACTGAAACTGGCTTTTATGGAGTCAATTTTGCTTTGCTTTGAAGGTCTCATAACGCATAAAAATGTGATTATCCCAATCAGGTATGTGATATCCGTGTTCTTTTTCATAATAAATTCTCTTTGCCAGTGGTTTTAGAACACTAGTTGAGAGCTTGACAGACCCTACTGACCCTTGTTTTAGAGGATCTGCTTTAAATTTTTCAAATATTAACTCCTCCTCTATCCAACATTGTTTCACTAAAACATCTACACATACATTTTCTATAAAAAATACTTCTCCTTGGCCCTTAATGTAAGAAAGTAAAAATCTAAACAATGAACTGTGTCGAAAAATGTAAATAGTGTCATTTTGTCCGCAAATAATTTGATACAAGCAACTTCTCAACCTCTTGTTTTCAAATAATAACATTTCAATTTCCCGTTCAGATGGTTTGCTCTGAATCAATTCAGTTTTTGCACTAAAAGAACATTTGTATTTATTGCAAACTTTGTGAAACAAAGAACCAGTTATTGGACTTTTAAAGTCTGCAAGAGAAACCTTACCTCCGAGAAAAGCTGCAAAAACAAGTATACAAAAACTTCTATTTTGATTGATGTCGTCTTCTTTTAACCAATTATCAAAAAATATTTTTAATATGCGCAAGAATCCATCCTCCAAAATTAGCGGTAGTGCTCTTTCCAGTCTTTCATTTGCACAAATCAAATCAATCATCACTGGGAAAGAAAACTTCAATTCATTTTCGAGTTTTACAAGATTGGCGGCAAATTCATCTCTTGAATTATTCTGTGTAAAAGAATTTTCTTTTTTATTAAAATGTTTAAAATGGCGATGAATTATATTTTGCTTCTCCTTTTTAGTAATTTTTTGGAACTGAATTTTCAACAAAGATTGTCTCTGGAATAAATCACAACTTTTTAGAGATCCTTTTAATCTACTCCAGATATCTTCTTGAGCTGTTAGAATGAGATAAACCTCTCCACTCCGTACAAATCTATTGTAAACAGAACTCAATAAATCGACGGCTGTATTGATTTTAAATGGATAGTATACATATTCGTCTATCCAGTCATCCACTATTATGCAAACACCTTTATTCTTGTTTGCTTTATCCAGTATCTCCTCCACAGTCTGACAAAAGTACATCTTTGATAGTCCACATTTCCGATATGCTAGTTTGCCAGCAGTAATAGTTTTCCCTGATCCAGGTGGTCCAATTATTGTTATGCAATGATGTACTTCCAATACACCAATGGCACGTTCATAAGCTTCGCTTGAGGAAAACACGTCACCATTCAAGTAATCAATTGTCTTCTTGAAACCTGCCAAATAAAACATTTAATCATGGTACACACACAGACCAAAAAATAAACATATAGAATTGATAATATAAATAGTAATAGAAAAACCCAAAACAACACTATGGAGAAACTACTATAACAATTCTTTTGTAGTGTTCGTTGTACCGCAAGTTTCTGTTTAAATTTTTTTTTATTCAAATATTTATATTTTGTGTCCTCAGAAAATGACTCGGTGTTCCGAAAATTTGACAATAATAATTGTTCATGTCATTTGCCATTTTTATGCTTTAACTTAGTCTAACTCATCAAAACATATTTAATGATTAATTATTATTTCTTAGTAAGTGTGATACAAATTTACCCAAAAACTAATAAATATATATTCTAAAATATTAGTTAAGATAAAGTCCTGGTATACCAAATCATCTATAATGAACTTAAAACAAATTGATCTAAAACAAATAAGAATCTTTTAATTTAAACATTTCTTGCATAAATAAATTATAAAGGTTTGGTAATTCCAACGTTAGAAATTATTCTCTTACCAAGAGGAATTTCATTTTCAACGCCAAGAGGTTCCAGTTCATATGCATTTTCTTTGTGTACGTCTACGAATTACAAACACAATTTAACTCAAATAACAAAACAATGGTATTACAAAAACGTGTACTTTTAACCATAACATTGATGATAAATAGCTCATAAACAAGAGAATCTTTAAAAATATACGATTTTTTACGACCTAACACCTTCAAAATGATAATTTACACAACAATTTGAATGTCCTAATTTCAGTGGTTTCTGTGAAACATGTATAAAATGTACTTGAATATCTTTTGAGAGTTTTATACATTAATATCCATAATTGTTTTCTTACTTTTTCTTCGCATGATACGGCAAACTATGCAACACACAGCAGCAAGAATAATAACGATAGCAATTGCGACAAATATCAGTGGTGATACTGGACTGCTTTCCTTTCCCTCGTGTATTCTGAATTTAAACTTAATAATAGTTATACTTGAACATTTTTAAAATCAAGAAATGATATGGCAGATAACAGCATTACAAGTAAAAAGACAAGGCACATTTTTTTAGGATTTGTATTTTTCATAAAAATAATTCAACGTTTCATTGCAAAGTATTCAAACAAAATTTTTAATTTAAATGCACCTAAACACGATTTGAGCACAACATTTTCAAATTTATTTTTCCATTTTTTATATCTTTATATTTTCAAAATTTTAATGTCATCTATTGAGTTATAAGCGAGTTACAGAGCTTGCAATTCCTCGCTATGTAAACAAAACGTTTGAATGATGAAGTGAAAATTCCAGTTTTAGACCTTAAATGAATTTGTTAATGGTTAGGAACTGTTTATTTATGCTTTAAATGAATAAGAATATAGACAAATCATCTTGAAAAAAGAATTTTACTGGTATATTGAACCTATGTAAACAAAAACAGGGCACGAGCCTTGTTTACATGACGAAGTATTGTGAGCCCTGTATCTTGCTTCAAACTCATTGACGGGCACCCAAATTTCATTTGATTATTAGATATGCATTCTTAAAGCATTGTAAATAATAAAAACAGAAAAATAAAATTTGACCAACATCGTGACCATGCCCCTTTACAGGGTATTGCATTAAAATGGGTGTTGGAAAATAGGAGAATCTTTCAAATGAATACAGGTATAAAATTAAATTTGATACTTGATCATGATAATTCTTTAAATCATATCATCTAATTGGACTAGACAACACAGCAGATTCTGAGATGATGGATCATTTGCGCTTATGTATATACATGATTGTATGCAATCTTATAATTTCTATATATGCTGAACTTTGAACTTTGAACCTTTCCTTGGTCCCCATATTGGTCTTGATGCTATTAATAATGTATGAATTAGACTTTATCAGAATGATTCTGCAGGGTAACAATGCTTCAGCCTCAATTTGAACTAAAAAATAGAAAATGTGGAAGGCCACACCAATTAAAGTTCCTTTTCATCGGGTCCTACACGCTCGTGTTTAAATAAAAATTTACAAATTATATCATTATGTACCGCCTAAAATTTCGGCTACAAAAAAATAAAATCTTATTATTTTATTGCTCGCCCGCTCGTACCCTTTTCCACTTAATGTCCGACGAGCAAGAAATTATATTGGTGTGGCCTAACTAGGATATGTATATTTGTTCATGTAAAAATGTTAAAAACATAGATAAGGTATCTATACCGGTATATATAACAACAAATATTCTTATTCAGAAAAATCATTTCAAAAAATATTTAAAACAAAAATTTACTCAACCATACATTCATAACTTATTTAAAAACTCCGTCATTTTAGAGGACTGATATTTTCTGTGAGGCTTGTTGTATATAAGTGTCATAATGATGATCTCAACTTGATCTACATCAGTAACCTCATCAGGGTTATAAAATAAAACAGACTTCAGACAGATAAATGGATGGACAGACAGACATTGATAGACAGAAATGATGATTTGATATACTATGCAATCATAAAATTAAACATAATTATAACCATAAGACATATATTTTAGAAATCAGTTTTTCTACATGAACAGTAAACAGTATATAGTCATTACAAACTTCATTACTGCACTTGGTCAGTACTTTTGATATTTATCAATTGTATTTCTTATAGCATATGCATGTATCATAATATATATTCTTTTACAATAATAATTCTTCATTGTATGCATTATATGTCCAAATTATTTATGACTTTTGGAATTTCAGAAATATTTTTCAAATCCAAGTAAATGTAATAAATCATTAATGGTAGATTATCACTGGTTTGGTTCAACTTCATATTTCAGGATATGTTGTGTTGCTTATTAATTGTCTTATTATATTATATCATAAATGTTCAAATAAATATTGTCATCCTTAAATTATCAAATAAATGATCCAAGTCATCAATCGGGAAAGGCTTTATCAGGATGAACATAAGATAAACAATAATCTGATTATCAGCACTTCTCTTCATCACTCATGGTTTCAGTTCTTTACATTAGTCTTATATTTTTCGGCATTGTGTCTTGTATTAGGAATGACCTCATTAACATATACCAGTGATGTTCTCATCTCTTGGAGGTTTAAAAAATCTGTATTAAAAAAATTCTTTTTCAAATCTTATATGACTGTGTTTATTTAGAAATCTTATGTTTTCATGATTTGAAAATAATGGAAAAAAATAAGAATTTGTAACAATAATGAACAACATCACATGAAATCTAAATATGATGTGAGCAATTTTATCAACCGATAAACCATGATATACTAATTTTTTCTTTCAACTGTACATTGATTTTTACAGTTCAATAAAGGTGAATATCAGTCCGCTGTTCAAATGGTTTTGCAGTACAGAGAATCAACATTATCAGTTATTAATAGTGAATAAAAGATTAATTCTTCATGTTATGATCTATATGTGCTAACAAAAATCATCAATACAAACATATAACCTATTCCTTACAAATATACCGTTCAAGCTAATGTGCATGGAAGTGTTACACTAAAAAATTCTCTTGTGAGTAAATGTTGGTAAATAAGCTTGTCATATGTTAGAGTTAAATCAGGGCCCTCTACGCTAACAGCTGGGTATATACGCGCCTGGTTAACCTTACCATTTATCATGGTTAATTTCATTTGAGAAAAATCGAACTAAAATTGTGATTATCTTATATAGAGTGACTGAATTAACAATGAATAATTTTTATGTTTGAACAAATTAGGATTATTGTTTAGCTATTCTGCATATAGGCAAAGCGATATTGTTTTCACGTGGATAATATACGAGCATAATAATCTGTAACGTTAACATAATACAATAGCACATGTCATGATAACACACCTACCATGCTTACTGCATGCAAATGACAGGTTTAGATCACAGGGAACTAGGTTATTGTCTCGACCTTTTTTTCACTCCCTATTTATGACACCCGATATCGGTTTTTATTCGCAAAATTAGTAGTCATACACTAATGGTATTCATCAGTGTTTGTCATTTCGACATGTTGTTTACATCGAGAATTGGGAAATTACCGGAAATCGGCGGAAGTATGTCGTTAACTCTATGTTTGTAAATAATTAAGATATAAATGTTGATATCAATGATATTTTATGCAAGTTCATAAGCTAACACACATTGTATCACTGTTTTAAACCTTACATTAAGCAAATAAACCGTCGCTGTGGAGATACGACAGCTCATCGCCAGACGACAGTTCGCGTTGCGCAATGAACTTGTTTTTGGCAGGTTCACATATCCTTAAGACCAGAAAATCTTACCAAAATCAATAACATCAACATGTACGACCTTTCAATGCTTTATAAAACAATCCCCTTAAAAAATTAAAATCTGGACTTTTTGATATCATCGACGGTTGTTTCATTAATATATATGGAACTTGTAACTTTTCTTACCTTTTCATCGGAAATCTAAAAAATTATTTTGTTAAAAACCATTGTGATTCACACACAATTTCTTAGAAACTGACATTAAAAAGATGCTTGAATTTCTGATTGATAACATCTATGTAGTTTATGAGATCAGGTCTTCCAACAATTCAGTTGGAATTCCCATGGACTCAATTTGTGCTTCTCTATTGGCTGACCTATTTTTATATTCTTATGAAGCACAGTTCATTCAAAAGCTTGTGCAAGAAAAGAATAAAGCTTTTGCTGTGGCCTTCAACTCGACATTTAGATATATTGATGATGTTTAATCTATTTACAACTTTTACTTTCACTCTTATGTTAACTCAATATATCCCAGTGAGCTTGAAATAAAAGATGCTTACTCCTCCTAGGCACCTGGGGTCGTATGCATAAACGTTCTAAGAATTTTCTTAAGTTTATGCTTTCTAAGACTTTCTAAGAATATTCTCAACTAAGCAATAAGCAATATGCTTAATTTACGTTGCATAAAACTTCTAAGCAATATGCTTAGTTGTTCTTAGCTAAGCATATCACAATCTGCTTAAGTATATCGTTGCTATGTAAAACGTCACTTCCGCTTTCACTTTACTGTAAACAAATAATGCATGTGACAACAATTTGTCACTGTATTATTTGAAAATAGATTAAGTAATTATAATAATTAATATGCTTTTCTATGTTGTATTATGTTTATGGTTTTTGTAATACGGATAATCACTACGCGATATTATCGTCTGCTTTTGACCGGCGTTGAAAATGGCAGAAAACAAAGATGAGAGCTCCATATGTAGCGTACCGAAGAAGAGGAAACCAAACTCGACGACAGACGAATGTTTATATTTAAGCAAATTGGTTGACGATAACAAAAGCGTACTTAGGTCTAAATTTGGGGCAGGGGTAACGACAGTTAAAGAAAGGGAAACCTGGGGGGAAATTACAGATGCCATCAATGCCACCTCCTCGACCAAACGTTCGGTAGAGGAAGTTGAGAAAAAGTGGCACAGTATTTAGATGAGAGGAAAGGCGGAGATTGCCGACGCAAGACGCAGTGCCAAAAAACAAGTAACGAAACTATACTGTATTGTATCACCTCTATCTTTTTAGAGGTCCGTGTTGCTTTGCATTAAATTAGCGTTTTATGGATTTTTTTAGATGGTTGACAGATTGTTATTGTCAATTTTCATCTAAATGGTTTACAAGAGTATTTCTGGGTTTGTTAAAATGTAAAAGTCAAATATTAAGGTACTAGCTATATAAAGGATTTGAAATTCTTTGTTATGCAAACGAAGCTCAATTTTTGTTATTGTTCAGATTTTATGTATTGGTATAAGTTTCAATCAAATTTTGATATTTTTGGACCTTATTGCTTATGAAAACATTAAATGGGTTAATTTTGTTTTCCACTCATCATTTTGTAAAAAATGTGTAGTTTATTTGCATTACATTATTTGTAAACAAATATAAGACTCGAGCTTCTTATAACAATGATTTCTTGACTCTGTATTTAGCTTGTATCTTGACTTCTAAAGTTCAAAGTTTAGTCAGTCATTTTAAATGCAATAGTAAACCATTTTGTGCATAAAAATAAGGTTTTGATTTCAAATCGTGTCTAGGTGCATTTAATGAATCATCACATTTAAAGAAATCACAAGGATACTTTGTTTTATAAGCTTAATTTTACGTGATTTAAACATCCTCTGCTCAGTTCATGGTGATCGTTTGTTTTGCATCGGAGTCTGTTGATTTTGCAATATTTTATTTTTCATATTTTAGATTGTTTTTAAAAATAGGTTATTCATTTTGCATGAACGTCTTTTTTACTCTCTCTCTCTCTCTCTCTCTCTCTCTCTCTCTCTCTCTCTCTCTCTCTCTCTCTCTCTCTCTCTGCCGCCCAATCATTTTCGTATAATATAAAATTTGATCAGCATAATATAATATTTATACTTACCCTCCGCCGTAGTTATTGTTCGTTTTATTCAAACAAACGGGGTCTAAAAGACAAATAAATCCTTTAGCATCTCTCAATACAGTGTCAGTTATAACAAACCACTTGCAATGCATTATTGTACATCTTCTTAACACACACAAAACAATTATAAATAATAATTTAAATTACAGCAACATATGAATATTGTTTTATAATTTCAAATTGATTTTTAGTTACTTCCTTTAGCTATCTTTTTAACTTAGATCTAATTAGTAAAAATATGATCTTACAATTGTATACTTCATTAGACCGAAATGGTACGTCTGGGCATCCTTTCGATATATTACAAGGAACAATGTTGATATCCTTGGCACCAGTATTGTATTGTGGACAGAACGCTAATGAACAAAACGTTGTTAAACAGCTATGCATTTTTACTCAACAAGTCATATTTAAGATTTAACATTTTTTTAATACTGGAGTAAGAGTTGCTTTGCCGGACTTTTACCTTTAGAAACTTTTAATCCCCCCTCCCCCCCCCAAAAAAAAAACTGTTACAAAGAAACAAACACAAAATAATGTAAGTTATTACAATATAATATAATATTAAATAAAAATAATTACAATATTAAAAACAATATTTAAAAAGGGTAAAATCAACAATTTAAAGTAGATCCAGTGTTTTGTGACGTCATCCTTTTTTGTAAAACTTTGAGTTCTTTAAAATTAGTTAAATAGATAGTTTTATTTATTTTATATGAATATAATCACATGGATGTAATTAGAAATACTGTAAAGTTCAAGATATTATCGCAGCTTAATTTTATCATTTTCCATTTTTTTTATACATTTTATCGATGCTAAGGGGAAATAACTCTTTTTCTGACTTTTCTTTCAGTTGTATGTCTAAATGCCATAGTTTTTCTTTTCCCAACGATTAATTTTAAAATATTTTTGTAGTTTTAGTTTTCTGAAAAAGTTGACAATAAAATTAAACAAGATAAACAAATTTCTGCCCACAAAAATGTTACTTTTAACCAAATAATACGGTTTTCTGATGCTTAAATATGCTTCAGTTTATGTTTATCTCGCATCTTAAAAAGTGTTATGACATGTATATTTTTTTCTAACAATTGATGAAATTTAGAAATAAAAAGTCTATTAAGTTGAAACCAGTTCGGTTTTTCAACTTTTATCAGAGAATTTTACGAGTATGGAGTTACCTTAAGGCATTTGTTGTTGTAAATAAAAAAGTATATCGAGGTAATAGTTAATAAAACTATGTATCAGTTTTTATTCTTTTTAGGGAGCAGACTTAAAATGCTTCCTTCAATAGTAAGGTAAAACGTTGTGCCTTGCATGCTCTATAAATAAAAGGATGTTAAAGTCAATACATTTCTATTTAAACCTTATCATTTAAATGAATACCAATTTATCTCTATCCTGTTTTTAAGAGACATAGTCACGAGTGTTCTCAAATTTCACATTTCCAATTTTAATGTTTCCCATGATTAAGTAAGGCAAATCATTTTACCGTTAAATGTCAAGTTATAAGCGAAATGCAGTCCTCAAGTTCTTAATAACCTTGAAATCTTAATGTAAACAAACAAAAAATGGCAGGAGCTTTGTTCACATAATAAAGAATTTAGAGTTATGAATCTCGCTTAAAATTGGATACTGATACTAACATTATGGTTGACCATCGTTAATACCTAACCGTTCTTAGGTATTCAAATATTGAAATTTAAAAAGTAAAATTTCAAAAAGGTCATGAACATGTCCCTTTAATTGTTAAGGCATGTTAAAACTCGTCTCATTCTAAAAATGAAAGTGTAGAAGTGTAGAAAGAATAATTCGCAAAATCCTAAATTAGAGAATCGTCTAATTAACAGTCATATTAAATAAAATTCTAGGGACACCAATTTATGAGTAGAAAAAATATGCATCGATAGAGAGGCCATGATTTTAATATAATTGAGTCCTACCTTTTGGGACCCAAATAGGCTGATGGCACATTTCTCCTGACCTGTTCCTTTCGTCTAGGAGACAATGATAGACATCGGTAGTACCTAGACAGTTAAACGAGTCTTTCTCCTGTTTCAGTGTAGTCTTGCCAAAAGGACAAGGTGTTTTTCGTTCCTTAAACATGGCTACAATATGAAACAGTGCAAGACGTAAAACAAGGAACTCGCCTTCCTTTGAGAGCTTTGTTATCTGCAAGTCGTAATTTAGAATGTCATATGAAACGCCATAGCGGTCTGAATGATATAAATTGCTTAATGATTTTTTTTTTTACTCTAAGTTTGTTTAGCAGATTATATCTACATAACACTTAGAAAAAAAAGATGTTAAGTGTCGTCGAAACAACATATTATAGGTCGTTGGTTAGTTTTAACATTCATTTTATAATGTCAAAGTATTACTCTATAGAATAATTTTTCTATAGCATTCAGTCCAAAATTAATACTTTAATGTCAAATAACCATATATATATATATATATATATATATATATATATATATATATATATATATATATATATATATATATATATATATATAATTCAGTCTATTTGATTAAAATAGCATATGTAGTGTGACAGCGTTAATTAGTTGTCAAATCAATGCTCTAAATAATTGGTTGCATGTAACGTGGAGTTTAAAAAATCGAATGTATATGGTCAAAGCAATATCTAATGTTATTAGTTTTTATAGCACATTATTTAAAAGTAAAACGATGTTGTCAAATCAATATGTTTTAAAATGAATTTCAATAAGATTAGATGTACACATAGTAGGGTCATGCGGTAGCGAAGGTACTCTAAGCTCGCTCGCTTATGAAGTCTAAGAGAATGGCGAACGATATGGACTGTAGCGATTCTGAATTGGGTTTATCAACCAAACAAGCAAAAAACCAGGCTGGTAACAATGTTGTATAACTTGTGTTAAATGTAAAATAAAAGAAGCGTTTGCGAGCAGCGTTCCTGCACAATTTTTTTTAATTTAGCACTTTATTGTTGTATATTCGGATGAAGTGCGGGGGAATATAATACGTATAAAAAAAGGTCGTTAAAGCAAAATAATATTTAGACGTTGAAATTACAACATAAATTGACCCGGGTTTAAAATTAAACAAGGGATGCGAAAATTTCGGTGTTTTTTACGTGCAAAATTAATAAGAAGTACTCCGGATTTTTATTATTATTTACAGGATGAACACAACATGTGAAAATTTTACCCTTTTAAACCCTTTTGAACCTCAGTTGACTCCAACTGATATGTCTTTAAAATGAAAGTTGCTCTGCTAGATGTGTCTCTATGTATGATAAGTTTCGGTTTTAACTCATTATTAATTCAACCGGTCTGATATCAATACTACTTTTACTGATTTTTAATAATAATTTGTCCAAAACGATCCTTTAGACAAAGAATATAGTATCTTTTAAGATTTTATACTGCATGAAAACAATAGGGAAGATCAACCTCGGTTTAAATCTGAATTTTAAAAAGGGATATTTTTTGGAAAAAAACATTTTTTTGAAAGAATTTATCCGTTTTGAACTTAGAATTTCGGATTTTGTCTTTATTGTTTATAGCACTGATTAATTTAATATGTCCGCTGAACAACTCTTGAACCACTCATATAGTTTTTTCACATTTAAGTTGTATTAAGGTGTAAATTTTAAAAGGATGTTTCAATTCCTTTATATTTTTGAGAAATTTGTTCATTTAAAAAATAAGAGGTTTGGCAATTATAGATTTAACGAGGCCGGGTCTAATTTGTTCTGCCCTAGATTTTTGGATGAAACTCTTTACTGAATTTCTACTGATATAATTATTATTTTACGATTAAAAAATAAGACATTTACCACACCGTTTGTTTAGGGGGTCATCTCAAAGTTTGTTAATCTTTAACATAGGACCCTATGGGATTTTGCTTGAAATGTATCAATTTTGCATATTTTTTACATTTTTTCAAAACTTCTGCCCTAGGGATTTCTTTTTGTGTTCTACATATTTAAGTTATTGCTAAAAGGCATCAAATGGTCAAATAAAAAAAACCTTTTACCTCCTGGTTTGTTCCAGGGGTCTTATCAAAGTTGATTTTTGTATGCCCAATTTCCCGGATTAGTCAGATAATGGCTATTTTTTATTTGACAAAGGCGGAAAAGATGATCTATATAGTATTATTAAAACATTCAGACATATTTAAGTAATAAAAAAATATATAACATCACATATTAAGGGTCATTAATATAAAATACATGGTTATTTTCTTGAAATATATGAATTAAGCTATATTTAGGCGGGTTAAGAAAACGTGACAGAGGGCTAGGCTTGCTGAATCCTCTTCACGTTTTCGACCCGAGCCCAAATAAAGCTCATACTTCGAGACATTTATGTTTATTCCACAATATAACATTATTTTTACGCATCAAACGAGATATTTTCAACAATTTTCGCTGAATATCTGCAGTTGAAACTATCACGCCATGGCGTCAACCAAGCAAAAAGATGACGTCACAATACAAATGAAACGCTGCGCGAAAGCGTGCGTACTCGTTCTGTACTCGGCCTCGTTAATACTAAATACTTAACATCTTTTGTTAAATCTAGACAAGTAAAACTTGAATTGTCCAGAATTCCTTCAATAAATACATGTAGCTGTCCAATATGTTTCTACTTTTTAGACGGCTACAAGTGACATTCTTGTCTGCTGCAGATAATTGTGGTGAACAAAAACTAATGGAAACACTATAGGATAGAAAAACACAACTACTGGTTCCTCCAGTCGCATGGGATTTATCAACTTTCACGTGGAAATTGCACAGAATATCTATGGGAATTGAATTAACATAAACGAAGAGAACGTTTCAGCAAAATCAAAATAACCTATCACACGAATTTTAAGAGCATAAATTCACATAGTTTAATGTACTCGATTAACGTCATCCTTTTGTATGAAATTGGATTTGAAAAGAATTTTAAATGAAACAGGCATTTATATATCCATGCATTAATAATTAAGTCCTTTTTTCCTAAACAGTTACACCATTCTCTACAATTTTAACAGAAATTACCATTGGGCGGGAGTTCCGTAATATGCTAACCTTAACGCGTGCTTTTTCATGGCGCAATATGGACAGTAAAGAACAATAAGCCTTTTCACGTTAACTGCGGTCCTGATTTTAGCGCACGCACACAAACGCTTCCGGACGGCATACCACAGTTTACATTAGCAACGAAAATATGGTGATTCAGTGCGTGGTATTTAAATGTTCAAACAGACAGGGAAGTAAAGCGAAGGAGAAGGATGGAAGTTTTTTTCGATTCCCAAAGGACAGAAAGAAGCGATTAGCCTGGATTAGAGCTATAAATAGGGACGATTGGACTCCAAACGAGTACAGTCAAGTGTGTTCTGAACATTTTGTTGATTCGTGGCATAGTGACGATCCAACGGACATCAACTATCGTCCCACGTTATTTGCATATAAATCACAGCAACCATCAGAGTCACAAACCGCCCGAAATGAAAGACTCAGCAAATGAAATTTACATCAGGTGATTTAAAAAAAAAAGGCCAACACAAAATTAAACTTTTGCGATAAATTAACTTATGTACATATGTAATGGGATAACCCAGATTTATCTAAAGTCTCATAATTGCTTTCTTTACTTAAAGTATAAAGGTAATATAACTTGTTAAAGTTATAATTAGTTCATGCTGAAACCCTATACATATTTATTTTTATCTATATAAGGTAGTAGTATACATGCATATGTACATGTGCATTTTTGTACAGTACTACCGTACATAAAATGCACAAATTGTAATTGTTTTTATTTATCTGAAACTTAAATAGGACGATTGTCACAGTAGTTTTAAAATACTCTAAAATTTCATGGAGAGCCTTTGCGGCTTAATCTTTAATTCCCTCTGCGAACAATTGTCTCTTCTGAGTTTGATTATATTTCTTGTACCTGTTTGCAAACGATCATTTTTTCTAACTTTTCGGCATCTGACCAGTTGTATGTGTTAGTTTTAGTTTTGTTTTTTGTTTGGTTTTTTTTCGATGTGATCAAACTGTATTAAATATCTTCTCTATCTGTTTTGCCACCATATGCCAATAATTTGAGAGGATCAGGACTGTGTAGTTGTGACTTGTCCGAATGACACATGCTGTCAGTGTAGATGTTTTGTGACGCAATTTTGTCAATTTGTGAAGCATATTTTTATGTTTGGTTTCTCTGTTTTAAACTCAATACTTTTCCTTTTTCTATTTTTTTTCTCTTTGGCTTCTTCCTTTTTTTATCTCTTTCTAATTTTCTCCCTATGTTCAAATCTTTCTTGTCATACAATCTCATTTTCTCTTTGTTTACTCTCTCCCCCCTTTTTTGGTCTCTTCTCCTTTTCTTATTTCTCAACCTACCTCTTTCAGTATCCTGTCTTTTTCTTTTAATTGACAATATAAAGTTTCTATTTGCTGTTGACTAAAAGATTGTGTTCCTTAGTTGTTTGTCCTTCAGGCTGTTTCCACTTAAATATTTGGCATAGTTTTAAGATCTTCAAAAGTTATTTTCCCCTTGATTTCACGAAGGGCAATTATTGATTTTTGCTCCTTTTCTTCAAAAATTATTTTTTGGCTAAAGATCATCTAATTTGATTTGTTTATGTTAGACCCTATGAGTTAACGAGTAGGGGTACTTATGATTGTGACTCTTACAAAGATACACAAATATATATTCAGAACAGTCTTGATTTTTTACCTAAGTCTATCGAAAATATACGCCTCATCCCAGCAAAAATGCGTATTTCTTATGTCATCAGAAAACCCGACGACAAAATCAAATCTATGCTTGTTTTTGTTTTATGCTAGAAAATATGACATAAAAATACACAATGAAAGAAAAATTAGAAAAATACTTAGAAGAATGTACCAGCAAAACGTTATCAAACTGTCACATGATCTGAGTGTAAACAACTTTGAACAAAACAGTTCGTATTAAGCATCAAAGACTCGATCTTACTGGTCGTAAATACGATCACTTCTGACACCATTGTTGTCAGAGGTGATATTTTAAAACACGCAAAGTGCCCAGTTGGCAAATAAATAACAGGCTTAGTTGTATCAATATTACATGATCGGCTCCGAACGTCCTTCTGTAATTAAGGTTAACATACAACCGTCGATTTCGCGCACCTGGTCACATACCACTATTTTACACCATACTCATTAACCGTGCAAGTAGTTCTATTTTAAAAATGAATGTTTTTTCCCAAAAATTCTTGGGGTGCTTAATGGGCGAACTTGGTTTCTGTTAGAACCTGGATAGAAAGAAGAAGGTTTGAAAAAAATACAGGCAAGTAAAATTCAGAAAAATTATCTATAATGGTGCATTAAAAGAGTGTAAATAGGCCAATGTTTACACATTCAAAAGAGAAAGAGTATTTTTATGGTAGGGTTATTTTAAGGCCCATAATTGAGTTTCCTCTCGATTGATTTTTCTGTAGTTTGGATATGTTGTTGAACTAGTGTCATTCTATAGTATGGTGTATTTGAAATAATTTGCATCATACTTTGTTTAATTACATAGGAAAATTGATGGAGAAACCAATACTTTTAAAATGTTACCATGGAAATCGTTACAATTTTTTAAAATCAGTTTTCTGCGGTTTTTTAATAAGTCAAAATGGGAAACTGTTAAATTTTTACATCCATATCAATGTCCATGTAATATATATTTTATCATGAAAATTGACATCCGTTGCTATGGCAACAAGGCCAAAATTTAGAAAAACTGAGAAATTGAAGATTTTTTTGATATGCTTTCATTCCTGATTTTAGAATTTATTTGCAATTGTTTTAGTTGGAACTTGTAAAAATATATCTAAATTTTTATTATATACCACAAAAACCTTTGTTATGCAACAGAGAAGTGTTGTTGCTATGGAAAATTAAGTTGCGTAAAAAATCACACAGAAATTCTTACTTTTTGAAAAGTCCATAGCATCGGCAGTTATTTGTAGAAAATTTCAGATTTTTCAAGTGTCATTAAAGTTAAGGACATGCTTTATTTTTTCTCACCATTTGATTTTATATATTTATTCATTATAAGTGAATAATATCCATTTAAAGATGCCTAAAAATATTATAATTTTCCTTATTTTTAATCCTGTTACCATAGCAACGGTTCTCAATTTTAATATTTATATTTTTAATTGCACAATCATAATAGTGTTTACCAAAAAATCCAAGATTTGCACTTTTTATTCAAATTAGATGAAGAAAACAGATTTTAAAATCTATGTTTAGTAACCATGGAAACGCTCTAAAAACATGCGTTTCTCCGTATTTTTTTTTCTTTCTTTGGAAAAATGACAACTATTTTTAGTAATATATTTTACCCTGGAAACCCCAAGTTCTGCACATTACTCACAATATGTTCTCAAATAAGCATTAAAATGCCATTTTTACATCTTTACCCTCGGTTACCATGGCAACGGGACCACATAGCAACAAACAAATGGTGTTAGGCTTTTTTACTCACCGAAGTCAAATTGTCAAGTATTAAGAAAATCGGTGACTATGCTTGGCCACCGAATTTTGATTCTTACATAGAATTGATCTTAACATGTTTAAATATAACATAATTATATACAAAAAATGATGACCTTCATTGGGTTAGACTACCCTCGGGTCATCTGGGGATTATTCTGCCAATTTACATGCAAGTAATGTATTTAAAAATGTATAATAATGTCTTTCATATCATTTCACGTGAATTCTTCGGGCATCTTTCCCGTCTGTAAAATGTTCAGTGGCTCCAAGCCATCAGCTCCTCGCTTGGTCAGACAATTGGATAGTTGTACTTTTTCTGGAATCCATTTCACCAGAACGTTGTTATTCTTAATTTCTTTTATTGCAGCTATGTCTATTCTAAGGCGTTTATCATTTACCATGTTTGTAGACTTTAGTGCTTCCACCACGCTCTTGTTGTCAACAAATGCTGTAATTGGTACTTTATCTGAATCCAAATGACAAATGTTGGCCTGCCAATGGATAGGACAGCAGTTTCCTATACGATCTTTAATCCACAAAATTTGACCCCCTGTGCTTCCTTCCGCCTCACTTGTTTGCTAGTGCTGCATCCGTAAATAGGAAAATCTCCCAGTCTTTTTCAACTGCTCCATGGAGAAGAGGGAAAACTTGCAATTGAATATGGATTATGTCTTTTAATTTTCCCATGGCTTTTATAGCTTTCAATAGGTCTGCCACTGTTGCTGTTTTTAATTTTGTACTTATATCCACTAACTTAAATGCTAGTTCGGGTCGCGAACCTTGCACTGCCCAGTTGAGTTGTCCAACTAATTTGCAGTATAAGGTTTGTTCATCATTAGTAAGTTTTTCATGTTTTTGTATCGCTCTTTTCGGGTCAATTTGGGGGTGATCCAATTTATCCATAAATTTTAAGTGATATACCATAATTTCATTTTCTCTCTGTTTAATGTGAAATCCAATGTACTGGAAATCTGTCTCTTCCACTTTACCAGCTAGAAATCTCTGTTTTAGTTTGCACAACAAGTCTTCAAATTCTACTTCTCCTGCATGTAGAAAGTCATCTACATGGCAGCATACTATTCCCGTCAGTCTTTTTCCAGATTGTTTAGTAAACACTGCAGGATCCATCTTTGACTGATTGTACCCTTGTTTTAGGAGTTCATCCCGTACACTCATATAAAACTGACGGGCACCATCTTTTAGACCATATAACCCATGCTTGAGTTTCCATACAAATCCAACAGGTGTATCACTTTCCTTGGGAGTTTTGATGTATACATCTCGTAGTTGGTTCCCTTGTAGGTAAGCAGACTTTATATCGGTAGTTTTAATAATCCATCGTTTGCTTCCTGCCACTGCAAGAAAAATTTTAATAGCTCCTTTTCCCACTGTTGGACTATCTGAAGGGATAATCGAGTGTTCTTCAAAACCCCGTGCAACCAATCTGGCTCTTGTACTTGTATCTTTGCCAGTTAAAACCAAACTTGTTGATAATGTTTTCTGTCCATGGTCCTCTACTTCATCAAATGTGTCGAAATGATGCAATTTTTCTAGCTCTGTTTGCTTAGCTTTTTAGCTCACCTGAGCTGAAAGCTCAAGTGAGCTATTCTGATCACATTTTGTCTGTCGTCCGTCTGTCTGTCTGTCTGTAAACTTTTCACATTTTCAACATCTTCTCAAGAACTACTGGGCCAATTTCAACCTAACTTGGCACAAATCATCCCTAGGCAAAGGGGATTCAAAGTTGTGAAAATTAAGGGCCACACTCGTTTTCAAGGGGAGATAAATAGAAATTAATGAAAAATTTCGAGAAATTTTCAAAAATCTTCTTCTCAAGAACCAGAAAGCCAGGAAAGCTGAAACTTGTGTGGAAGCATTCTAAGGTAGTGTAGATTCAAAGTTGTGAAATTCATGACCCCCGGGGGTAGGGTGGGGCCACAATGGGGGTCAAAGTTTTACATAGGAATATATAGAGTAAATCTTTAAAAATCTTCTTCTCAGAAACTAATCAACCAGGAAAGCTGACACTTGTGTGGAAGCATCCTCAGGTAGTGTAGATTCAAAGTTGTGAAAATCACAATGGGGGGGGGGGGGGTCGAAGTTTTACATAGGAATATATAGAGTAAATCTTTGAAAATCTTCTTCTCAGAAACTAATCAACCAGGAAAGCTGAAACTCGTGTGGAAGCATCCTCAGGCAGTGTAGATTCAAAGTTGTGAAAATCATGATCCCTGGGGGTAGGGTGCCGCACAATGGGGGGTCGAAGTTTTACATAGGAATTTATAGAGTAAATATTTAAACATCTTCTTCTCAGAAACTAATCTTCCAGGAAAGCTGAAACTTGTGTGGAAGTATCCTCAGGTAGTGTAGATTCACAGTTGTGAAAACATGATCCCTGGGGGTAGGGTGAGGCCACATTTGGGGGGGGGGGGTTGTTAAAGTTTTACATAGGAATATATAGAGTAAATCTTTTAAAATCTTCTTCTCAGAAACTAATCAGCCAGATGATTCTTTATAATTGTTAAGACTTTGGCTCCAGGACAATTCTTCGGCCTCACAAGAAGGTTTAGAGTTTGATGTAGCTTAATATCCCATATATAAACAATTGTAAAGGATCTTTTTGAGGACTGCAATACTCAACATGTGATATGACTATAACATCATCCTGTTAGAAAAGGGACTAATGATTATAAACATAAGAATATCCAGCGGGAAAAATGGATTTTATTTATACAGGATCTACAGGTATTATTGTACATTGTCCAGATTGTTTGTATTATGACTCCATTAAGCTGATTTTATCATACCTATTGTTCCTCAGGTGAGCGATGTGGCCCATGGGCCTCTTGTTTTATGAACATTTGATCCTGTGATGCTTCACCATTGATGTCAATTATGTTACCTTTGTCTTCATCAACTGCTTTCCACTCCACTTTGTCCAAGTCTACACTTTTATCTTCATTGTCTGTACTGTCCCTGACATTAAACCATGAGGGGTATCTTCCTGTTGCTTTTCCAGCACGCCCCAGTACTTTAGCTTCAGTCCATTCTTCTGAGTTTGGCAACTTGTATTTGATTTTGTCATTTTTTCGGGGTCTTTGTCTCTGTTCTGAATCAGTTTGTGGTGTTTCTTCCGGGTTGTGTTGTACTGGTGCCTGAGTTAGAGTTTCTGAGACAATACTTGGGACAACAGTTCTGTTTTCTTTTTGTCGTCCTTGCTTCTCTTTTCACTTTGTTTCTCACAGAAGTCTTTATCAGTTTCTATATCTCATTGATCATGTTTAATTTTGCACAGTCTGTTGGGGGATACTCTCACAAAAACACCTCCGTGTCTCACATATACAACTTTTCCATCTTGGAAAACCACCTTTCCAGGTCCTAACCAGCGCTCTCGACCTTCTCTTTTGTAAAACACCAGGTCCCCATTGTCATACTTTTCTTCTGCTGTCCTTACTTTCGTACGCAATGCTCTTCGAATTCTTTCATCAGCTTCACTTAGAATGAAGGAACGCCTTGCTTCATGCAAGGTGTTCAAATGTTTAGACAATGTCTTTGAACTTGTACTTCTTTCTAACGCAGGCAAATCAGCTTTCGTGATGTTTGGCAGATTTGGATTTTGTCCAAATATTAACTGATGACTGCTAAAACCGTTTCACATTTGCAAGGAGTTTCCTGCCATATTTGCCCATGCCAGGAGTGTCTCGATGTTAACAGTTTTGTTTTCATCTTCAAGTTTAGTAAGCATCATGTCTGTTACCGCATGAACGCGTTCACAAAGTCCATTTTGGTACGGGCTCATTCCTGCTGTTGTACATAATCGAAAATTGGGGATGGATGCTATTTCTCGCATTTCATCTGAACTAAATTCTCCACCGTGCGCAGTGGAAGCGTGCTGGGCCCATAACCCAGAGGTCCGTGGATCGGAACCACGCTCTGCTACCACTTGTTAACGCTAATAAAATTCAGGATACACACACTGACTTCACATTTTATTCCAATGCCATGTGCACATCAGATAACACAATACACTACAACTCAGCCTCCTTTTGTAGAAGAGCTCTTATCATATTTAGACTTACAGAGTTATCTCTCTTAGAGAATTACATGTAACAGAATATTAACAATGATAACAAACAGAGTTCAAAATCAAAAGTCAAAAGGAAAAATACAAAACAGGAGCAGAGCAAACACGGACCTTTAAAGAAATAAGAGGTAGGATAAGGTGCCAAGGAGGAGTGAGCATCCTCTACTAACCGGTCACACACACCGTGTGCTCTTTGTCGTAATCGCGAAGAAACGGGAAAATCCGTAGACAATTAGGTGATTAACAATGATCTAACAATAAATATGCAAAACCTCAGTCAGCATGCGACCCAGTTTAAGGTCGCTGTATCGACCACAGAATATAGGAAAATATTACTTTAGTCGAGACTGTTAATAGTCTTGTTTTATCAACTTGTTTGTCATTAGCTTGTCTCGCAAAGCATGCTCTTGCGTATCGAGTTAACTGAGAGACAAAAACTCCATTTCTAGGTGATGATATATTATCACATAGGTAAGGAAAGTTAAAGGAAGATTTATGTGAAGCAAAAAAAATTCAAGTAATTCCTTTAGAAAGTGAAAGTTTAAATTCATAAAAATAGTTAAGTCTGGCCTGACATATTCATCAAACGCAATGCAACTCTTTTATCAAAAAATAACGAGATTTCTTGCCAGCATTGCCCAAACTATTCATAAGAACACGGTGGTAGGCGTTACATCGCAAGTGAAGAATGTCTCAGAATGTAACCATGCGAAAGTAGTTAACTCTGTTGTGGTGGGAAAAGAGAGAACATCCCAGAACATTTGTTGAACTCTATTTGAAAGCAACGAATTCGTTAATCAAGCACAAAATAAACACAGAAGGTGCAAAGCCAACCAAACAACCACCGAGACGTCTACCACATCATGCAGCAGAATTTGTTGACAAAGAGGTGAAAAAAAATGATTGAGCAGGGTGATAATGAACCTTCATCAAGTCCAAGAGCTGCCGGCGTAGTGTTGGTTGAGAAAAAAGATGACACTCAAAGGTTTTGTGTAGATTATAGATCCCTAAACAGTAAAACTGTCATGCAGTTTGGTTCACGCACTTATAATTTGAGATTTATAGCTGGCTTCTACTCTATAGCTAAGCCACTATATCGGATGACGGTGAAGGTTAGAGTGTTTAAATAGACCACCGAATGTAATGAAGCTCTTGAAAAACTAAATGTCACTTGGTGCACCTATTCTAGTTCATCCTTCTCGTTACCTTTCTTCATACCGACGCTAGTCAAGTAGGGATTGATGCAGTCTTTGATGCAGTCTTATCTAAAGAAATTGGTGGTTAAATACAGTTATTTCCTATGTTAGCAGAACAATATCAAAGAGTGAACGTAAATATTGCTCGGAAAGAGCTTTTAGCGTTGGAGTATGTATCCGAGCACTCTCGCCACTATCTATATGGTCCATTGTCAGAACAGATCACAGTGCGCTAAAGTGGCTTATGAGTTTTAAAGATGCGCAAGGCCAGGCAGCTAGATGTATCGAGTTCCTTAGTACATATGATCTAGATATAAGGCATAGTCCAGGTGCAAAGCACTGTAATGCAGACAGTCTGAGTAGATGTCCGTGTCGTCAATGTGGAATTACTGAAGAGAGCAAAATGAATAAGGAAGAACCCGAAATTAACATTATACATGAAGTAGATATATATATATATATATATATATAGTCAAAGGTAAACGTGATTTATCATTAAGAGAACTTCAGAAGGAGGATTCTAACCTACAAAAGGTTTAAAGTCTGGGGTGCTGACAAGAAGCGTGAAAACAACGCTGTAAATTCATTATGGTCTCAATGGAAATCTCTAGATATTGTAAATGATTTACTTTACAGGGAATCGATAAAAAATAGAAAGGCATTTATGCAGTTTTGGTCCCAATATTGAAAAGAACATATATTCTAAAACAATGTCATGATGCACGAAATTCTGGTCATCTGGATGTAACCAAAAGATTGGCAAGGGTCTACCGGACGATTTTACTAGATGATGTAAAGAACTTTGCAACAGGGTGTCCACAATGCAGTAAGGAAAGAATTTCATGAAAGTACACCAGACTGGGTACCCTCTAGAAAGGGTGGCTACAGACACTATGAGACCGTTGCCTGAATCAGGTAGTGGTAATAAATAAATTTTGGTGATATCAGGGGCCCGTTTAACAAAGACTCTTACGACCAAATCCATGACTTACGACCTTTTGTAAAACGGGCCCCAGATTACTTCATTAAGTTTACGGATGCTTATGCCAGAAATTATTCATATTGATCAGGGCAGGTTGTTTAAGGGTTTCAGGAACTGTGTGACCTGCTTGGTATCAGAAAAACTCGGACCACTGCTTTTCACCTTTAGTCTAATGGAATGGTTGAGAGATTCAACAAAACATTAGCAAAATTGTTGACTGCTTATTTGTCTGACACCATCATGACTGGGATAAATATTTGCAATATGCCCTCATGGCAAATTACTCTGCTGTTCATGAAAACACCAAATATGCTTATGTTGGGACGTGAAATATCAACTCCACCAAGTCAAGTGTATGAATTACCAAGCGACATGAAACCAAGTAATGTGCATGGACACTTCGTAAAAAAAAAAAACTAGAAGAAGCGTACAGGTATACACACCAGATAAGAAATCAATCGATGCTGAGACGAATAAATATGTGGTTGGTAATCATTCTACTATTAGTTATGAGGTATTAGTTTTCTTCCTGCGAAGAAAAATTCGGAAATCTACTACGAATTTTTGGTATAGTTCTTACGTTATTGAAGAAAAACATACAGGTACCACATACAAAATACGGAAGAAAGATTCTAAAAAGACAATCATAGTACATGTTGAAAGATTACGTCCTTATGTGACTCAGGTCCTAAATAATGAAACTAAGCAGCTTACTGAGAATAAAAATGTGCAAAAGATGAGAATCTAAATGATGAAGTAGAAGATGATAAAATTAAGACAGATTTGCTTGGTAATTGTGATCTTTTTTTTTTTAATCATTTTATTCAATTTCGTACATGTAGTTTATATATATATATATATCTAAATCATACGAAATAAATTGAAAAAAACCCACACACACACAAAAAACCATGTGTCTCACAATCTTATAACAATTGTGTTACATTTTCAATCACATCAATTCTTAAGTCACATTTACTAAATTTCAATATATTTATCCAAAAAATAGTACACTTTTTGACATGATTTCTTAGATTATATACTGTTTCATCGAGACTTTCTAGTCTGCAAAACATCTTGTATTTGTAGATTTTTAAAGCAACAAAAGAAATGAGGTTGTTAAATAATCGTGTCTTTTTGTTACATTCAAAATAAAAGCCAAAAATAACATCAATTGTGAATTTAGCGTATTCTAATCGCAGACAGCACAGAAAGCCAAAATGACAGAGTGGTTATTAATTTGATAACAATCCCTAACTTTTGTATAGATATAATAATATTTAAAAAAAAAATAAAAATAAAAAGATTAATATTTTTATTTTGTTTATTTGTAGAATAGGATAGCATTAAAATGTCACTCACAAAAGCGACATCTAGAAAACCATGGTTTCTGTGTTCAATATGCTTGGTTCTACGTCTAAATATAAGTGAAGTAACCATTTTTAGGTCACCTGAGTAAACTAAGGTGACTTATTGCTATCTGTTTTCGTCCCTCGTCGATTGTCGTGCGTTAACAATTTACATTTTAACTTCTTCTTAAAAACTACAAGACTGATTGTTACCATTTTTATGTGAGGCATCTCTATGGTAAGAGGAATCTAAATTGTAAAATGGCTCTACCACTCCCGGGGCGCCACGGGCGGGGCCAAATATGCAAAAAAAAGCCAAATTTTAAAAAATCTTCTTCTCTACTCCCACGCATGTGAGGAAAAAACTGCATGGTTATGATGTCCATGAAGCCCTCTACCAAAATTGTGAAATTTATGGCCCCTGGGTTAGGGGTTCTGGCTCAAGGGTGGGGCCAATATGGCCATATAGTAAAATGTATTAAATCTTAGAAAATCTTCTTCTCTACTACCATATATATATTTTAAAAACAAAATGCATGATTATGATGTCCATGAAGCCCTCTACCAAAATTGTAAAATACACGACCCTTGGGTCAGTGGTTCAGGCTCAAAGGTGGGGCCAATATAGCCATATAGTAAAAATGTATTAAATCTCTGCTTCCATATATATATATTTGTTAAAAACTAAATGCCAGGTTATAATGTCCATGAAGCCCTCTACCAAAATTGTGAAATTCTTGAACTCTTTGTTAGGGGTTCAGGCTCTAGGGTGGGGGCAATATGGCCATATTGTAAAAATGTTTTAAATCTAAAAAAAAAATTCTTCTCTACTCCCACACATGTGGGCAAAAAAACTGAATACATGGTTATGATGTCCACTAACTTCTCTACCTAAATTGTGAAATGCATGGCCCCTGGGTCAGGGGTTCAGGACATGGGGGGCAATGTGGCAATATAGTGTTAATGCATGTAATGTTTAAAAATGTTCTTCTCTATTCTCACACATATGTGTAAAAAAACTGACTTATAATTATGTTTACCAGGAAGTCCTCTAGGGCAGGGCCAAAATGGATATATAGGTGTTAATGCATATAATGTTAAAAATTTATCTTCTCTACTCCCACACACCCGAAAGGAAAACTGAATTCATGATTTTGTTGACCGTTTTTTGCCAAAATTATAGGTTTCATAGTTCTTTTTGAAAGATTTCAGGCAGGGAGGTGGTCGTCATTACAAATTTATAATTTTTCTACTCCAGAATGAAACCTAGTTAATTAAATGCATATACATTGTGTATGAGACTCCTCGACAAGTTTGTGTATGGGTTATATGCTACTCAGGTTACCGTTAAGACCAATTGGCTTCTTGTTTATTTGGGCATGTGGTTTGGAAGACATGTTCAAACGAAAGTTTGAATGCGAGTTTTGTGATCAGGCCTTTGGGAAAAAGACATTTTTAAACCAGGCACATCAAAAGAGTCCACGATGACGACCGAGTGAAAACAGCCACCCAAGACCAGGTTCAGTCTACACCAAAGGTTGTTGTAGAAGAAGAAGATTAGAATAAAGACCCTAGAGAGTTGATATTTGAAGATGCAGAACTGGAAGTCGAAAGAACATACGGAAATAGAACCACATCAAGACTGTGAGGTGTGAAACACAAAGCTTTAGAAGAAGAGCCAATTTTGTCATAAGGACAAGGTAAAGAACATGATGTTGAAAAAGATCCGTGAAATGACATCCCAAGAAGAACCACTGAAAGAGCGTCACTGCTCTTGCTGTAAGGCTGTTAGGAGAGTTGAAGTAGACGTTGGAACGTAGACCAACGTTTAGATCGGTGATCAGAAGAAAAGAGGCCATCGGAAGATTATCAGAGTGATGGAAGTTACCAAAAAATGATGAAATGTAGAAAAGTTTGATGGGGAAAAAAGAAAAACAGCAATTGGTTAATAGCAAACTTGATTGTCTTATTTCAGCCACAAACAGAAAGAAAGTTATAATGGTTTTGATGTTATATTTGAGATATGACTAATGAAAATATCTATTTTAAAAGTGTTGGAAATCAAAAGAAATGCAGATGGCATGGTAAAAGAGGCGTGGGTAATGTAATGATTATGTCCTATTAAAATAACCATTGTAATGAATAAGGTTTGGGTGGGGAAATGAAATGACCTGATTATCCCTGGAGTGGACTACTCTAAATCTAAATAAACCGCTGAGCTGTGAAATCTGAGAGACTCGTCAGCAAAAAGTAGAGTAGATGGGACAAAAAAGACAAAAATAGAAAGAAGAAATAGAGAAGAGTAGAGAGGTAGGGTCAAGTAGAAATTAGTAACCCAGGGATTGGAAGCGAGGCGCTTGGTGTAATAATTCTAAAGAAGAATGAGACACCATGCAAATACCTCTCTCTCTCTTTCTCAATAGGAACCCGATATAGAAACACAGTACAGAAAGCCCGCCTCATTGATTATTGTTAGTGATTTAAATATTACCCAATTAAAGAAAAATTATTATACAAATCATTAACTCAGGTAGAGTTAGAGGAAAATAATTTAATATACCTGATAACTCAGGATAAAACACGTTATTATATACCCATCAATTTTCCCTTCTTGATACTGTCAATTTTACAGAGTGTGATCCGATTTTCCGTTCGATTCAAAATAGCTTTGTTATATAAGTAAACATCATACAGTTGATTTAAAAAACTATTAAATGAACAAGAGTATATAATAAATTTATCATTATAACAGTAACTTGATGCAAAGGACCGGTGTAACGTAGAATATTGACCTCCGTAGAATAATGACCGGTGGTCATTTTACTACGTAGAATAATGACCCCCCGGTATTTATTCTAGGCAGAAAAATGCCCCCCCCCCCCCCCGGTCATTATTCTACGTAGAAAAATAACCCTTTTGCCTGAAGAATAAGTGTCATTTTCATAAAAATGAGCACACTCTACATGAAGAAAAGTGACCCCTGTAGAATAATGACCCCTTATTCATTTAAGTTTTTCAGTATATTTTTTTATTATTTGTGAAATAGTCTTTACCATATTGTAATTTTACTGCAGTTTACAGAAAGTACAGAAATTATAATTCATATTCAAATAAACTTAAAGTGAAAGAAGGGGTTTATCTTAGAAGACACTGACGTATTGAATCAGGGTATGTTTATCATCTTAACGGTAACATTTACATTTATCTATGGTGTTCCGATAGGGCCACTTTGACCTTCGCACTTTCACCTTCAGAGCAAGATGTGAGAGTGCGAAGATGCGACGGCGAAGCGCGAAGATGCGATGGCTACTACTATTGTTTCTCGCCTTCGCAGCTTCGCATTCTCGCCTTTGCATCTTCGCACTTTCGCCTTCGCCTTTTTTGAATGCATTCAGCAAGTCTCGGTCGATTACATAGAATTTGATGCAAGCACCATACTCGCCAAGGTTTTCCGATTAATCCATGCGGATGCTGGTACGCATGCGCTAGGCCATCGTGCTTTCTATGAATGTTAATAAATATTTTAATGTGTACATGTCCGCCATAATGTGTACATATGCACTTTCAGACTTCTGTCACTTATCAGCCGTCTGTTTACCGTGTATCAAACAACGTATCATTCGTATTTCATTATGCGACAATCCTTCTTCATGCATGGATCTAGAGGGGCAGAGGGGGTACAAAATATACCTTGGAACCCCCACCCCCCACCCCCATCCCCGACAAATACAAACAGCCCTCGACCCCTCCCCCCAAAAAAGTGATGGATCTGCGCAGGTTGTCGAAAATTATTTCTAAAAAGTTAGTCAAGTGCCTCAGATGTAATTTTATACAGCCAAAACGATAGAGAGCTCCGCAATTATAAAAAGGCGAAGGCGAAAGCGCGAAGATGCGAAGGAGAGAGTGCGAAGTTGCGAAGGCGAGAGTGGGAAGTTGCGAAGGCGAAGGAGGGATAGTAGTACAGTAAAACTCGCTTAGTACGAACACGGATATAGCGATTTCTCGTATCTCGTGTATCGCTTCTTAGCCTTCGCAACTTCGCCTTCGCTCTTGGCCGTCGCATCTTCACTCCTTCGCCGTCGCACATTCGCCATCGCAACTTCGCACCCTCACATCTTCGCCCTAAAGTCGAAAGTGTGAAGGTCGAAGTGGCCCCATCGGAACACCATATGTACATTGTATCTCATTATCACGAGTGACAACACATTAAAATTATTTAACAAGACACTAAAAAACAAAATTCTGTTTGTTTGCGATGAAAAAGTAAACTCGATATTGTTAATGAAAAATACAAACTGCTGGGTATGCAACTGCATCACCCAGAATTAATGATGAAACCAAAATTATAAAAAGTTTACTCCACTTATTTGATTTCATTTTGAACATATTTTATTATGCAAATATACATTTACATTAATGGATTAGGCAGCCGGTGTAATGAAGAATAATGACCCCCGTAGAATAATGACCCCCCGGTCATTATTCTACGCGGAAAAATGACCCCCCCCCCCCCGGTCATTATTTTACGTAGTAAAATGACCCCTTTGCCTGAAGAATAAGTGTCATTTTCATAAAAATGAGCACATGAAGAAAAGTGACCCCTGTAGAATAACGACTCCCTTGTAGATTAATTTTTTTCAGTATATCTTTAAGTATTTGAGAAATAGTCTTTACACTATTGTAATTTTTACTGCTGCAGTTTACAGAAAAAACAGAAATTATAATTCATATTCAAATAAACTTAAAGTGAAAGAAGGGGTATAGCTTAGAAAATAAAAATCCTTCCGTTATAACAAGACATTAACGTATTGCATCGTGGTATGGTTGTCATCTTGAAGGGGCATGGTAACGATTTTAGTCAAAAAAAATAGTTTCCGATCTTAATGTTCACAATGCTTTAGTAAGGAATTTTTAATAGGCAACCAAAATTTGAGTGTCATTCGTTATATTTTGAATGTTGAAGTGAAAATTCTAATTTTAGACCTAATGAATGTGTTAAACGTAAGGAACTGTTTTTTATGCTTAAAATGAATAAGAAGATAGACAAATCAGCTTGAAAGAGATTTTTTACTGGTACATGTATATTGAACCTATGTAAACAACAACAGGGCACGAGCCTTGTTTACATGACAAAGAATTGTGAGCCATGTATCTTGCTTATAACTTTACAACTGACCCTCAAATTTCATTTGATCAGTAGAAATGCTTTCCTTAAGCATTGTAAATAATGAAAACAGAAAAATAGAATTTGACCAAAATCGTGACCATGCCTCTTTAACAATTACATTTACATATATCTATGGTGTTCCGATAGGGCCACTCCGACCTTAATATAGGGCGAAGATGCGAAGTTGCAAAGGCGATAGTGCGAAGGCGAAGGAGCAAAAGTGCGAAGATATGCGACAACGAAGAGCGTAGTTGTGATGCCTGAAGTGCGAAGGCGAAGGAGCGATACTACTATCGCTCCTTCCCAACTTCGCACTCTGGCCTTCGCATCTTTGCACTTTCGCCTTCGCCTTTTTTGATTGCATTCAGCAAGTCTCGGTCGATTACATATAATTTAATGCAGGCACCGTACTCGCCAAGGTTTTTCAATTAATCCAGGCTATTATTGGTACGCATGCGCTAGGCCATCGCGCTTACTATGAATGTTTATAAATATTGTAATGTGTACATGTGACATATATGTTTACCAGTGCTGGCTATGCCTAATCATTATATACTCCACACAAAATTTAATGTCCACCATAATGTGTACATACATGTATGCACTTCCAGACTTCTATCACTTACCAGCCGTCTGTTTACCGTGGACCAAACACAGTAACATTCTAATTTCATTATGCGACACTCCTTGCTCATGCATGGATCTAAGGGGGGAGAGGGGTCAGTCCCCCGGGAAAATTCAATATTAATAATTTCACGCAGTAAAAGGGGAGGGGGGTCCGGACCCTATCCCCCTGAATAATTTAATTTTATTAATTTTATAAAAATAAAATTTCCAAAATATGCCTCGGAACCCTAAAACGATAGAGAGCTCCGCAATTATAAAACATAGGTAATCACAGATCACAGCTCACCGAGACGAGGCATCACCTTTCTATGAGGCATCACCTTTATGAGACCACCTTTATCATATTATATGAAAACCATCCTTTATGATCTTGGATATTCATGGATTCTGTTTTGACACATTATCGTATATCATCTGTTAAAAAAATGTATGATAATCATATGATCATACGTTAATCAATACAATAATATAAAAGTAAAAATTGCACCCTTTCATACTTACAATATACATGTATATCATATAATACAATAAAATACCGTACAAAAATTGTGAGATATGATATTGTAACGTATGATATGACATTGTATTGTGTTATACATTATTGTATTTGAACAAATAATACAAAATCATAAAAAATAATACAATATAGTATTATATGAAACAATATCATATTGCAATAATACATCATTACATTGAAACATGTGTTATCATATTGTATAATATAGTATGATATTGTATTGTATGATAGTATCATATTTGATAAATAATATGATATTGTATTATATGATAAAATATAATTTGATACAACATTCTATCATATCAAATGATACAATATCATGGGATAAAAAAAATTATTATGTAATACAATTATATTATACATGTTGTATTATATGATACATTGTTTTCCCTCAGACTGAAATGTCACATTTCCATTGGATTAAACATGGCACGTGATTGCCTCATATATCTCTATGTAGGTTCTTTGAGGATTAATATTAGGCAATATGGCCGTCATTGGCCGCCGCCTCACCTACTCATCTCGATATTTCATATCATTTAACACAGACATTGTGTTCAGTAAGTCCTTAAAGTATTTAGAGTAGTTGCCCTTTGGAATTATTTTTAAATTAGAGCAGTTGCCCTTTGAATATTGACGTCACATTGTTGTGTCTGGAGCAGAACAAAATGGCAGCGTCGAAATTTGCTCAAATCTCTGCAGAGGTTTAAAATTGAATAGCAACAAAACATTGTAACTAATATGGGTGAAGCGAAGATTTTTAAAGCGTATTTGAACGGTAGTATTGATAATTTTGAAGAGTTTATATGAGTTTAATTGGACGAGATGTAAGGCATCTTGTACATGGCTTTGCGTAGATCACTGCTATTTGTGAATGAATATGTCGCTTGATAGTCCTCGGGAAAACAAAACACTTATAAGGTTAGTTACTGACTCACTACGGAAATATATTGGGTTGATCAATCTCATAGACAGCTCGGCTTCGCCTCGCCAACTATGAGATTGATCAACCCAATATATTTCCGTAGTGAGTCAGTAACTAACCTAATAAGTAATAATAATATATATTACAACATCATAAAATACAATTTCATATAATTTGATTATATAACTTAAAACCAATACCATATTATACAATATCGTATGATACGATATTTTATGATATTACAATATCATATATACCATTTCATTTGATATAATTCTATATTACAGAAACCAATATAATATCATACAATACTGCATGATACAATATCATAGAATATACAATATTATATCATAGGATGAAATATTGAGATGAAATATTATATATTGCAATATTATGTGTAATAGTATAATGCGATTTAATAATTAATTAATTAAGCAATATAATATAATACAATATTGTATCATTATATACAATACTATACAGAACAATATTATGATACAATATCATATCATAAAATATAAAAAAAAATGATACAATATTATATCGTATCATGTAACGTTTTACAATATAACATATGGTATTATATTGTATCCTATTAAACAATAGTGTTTCATATCATACAATACTATATCATAGGAAGCATGTTATATCATTTAACAACAACTACATCTATCTATCAAGCAGGTTTGAGTGAGGTAGGAGATTTTTTAGCATCCTTGATAATGGATATCAGGCTCTGCATCCTGCAACCTCTGCGTTTCATTTATCATATAGTTAAATCAACTATGCAAGCTATCATCTATAAAACATGTGACCTGTTCCGAAAAACTAACCCTCACCAAGCATCATAAACCTATGGCTCAGATTCAGCATTCAAGCTTGTGAGGTGCATCAGTATCATAAGACACCATCCATTCAAGTTTGGTGAAGTTAGGACCAGTAATAACTAAGATATCATCAGAGGGCACCAGTAATTAAATCCTTTACCTCCTCAAGCATCCCCAACCTATGGCTCTGATTCAGCATCCATGCCTGTCAGGTGCATCTGTATCATAAGACTCACCATCCATTCAGGTTAGGTGAAGTAGTAATAGCTTAGAAATAGGACCTGCACCAAAAACTTTAACCAGCTCCGGATGCCAACGCCGGGAGTATAGCATAAGCTCCCCTTGACTTTGTCTCGGTGAGCTAAGAAGGCAAAAGCGCGAAGATTCGAAGTCGAGAGTGCAAAGTTGCAAAGGCAAAGAAGCAATAGTAGTATCACTTCTTCGCCTTCGCAACTTGGCACTTTCGTCTTCGCATCTTCGCGCCTTGCTGTCGCATCTTTTATATTCTTCCTATTGTTCATGAATTGTACTTGCATTGGTGATTTCCACTATTACAAACTGCTGGGTATGCAAGTGCATCACGCGGAATTTATGATGAAACCAAAATTATGAAAAGTCTCCTCCACTGTTAGGCATTATAACCAAGCTGAAGTTAGTAGGCACTGACAGCAGCCATTACGCCAGTAGAGGTTAACGGCCAATAAGGAAAATCGTCAAAGTACTGAGAGTACTCGTACAGAAAATATATTTTACTTTATCGTCGGCATACTTTAGTAAGTTTAGTTAATATCAAGATGATTAATGCATCAATAGTTTGTATGAGCATTGGTAACTTTGGATACAATAAAGATCGTGTGTTCAAAATCAAGGGGGATATAAACCCCTAACATGGGCCCTAACCTCTTATCAACGCTTTTAGAAACAATCTTTTCTTATTATAATCGATCAGTGTTTATTATGTATTAAGATTACTATAGTCAGGTACTCTTTACACATTTGCTCTAAAAGAATAAAGTCTACTCATGATCACAAATACAACATTACAACAAATGTTTAGAATATTGATGTTCATGTATTACGTAGAAGAAAACAAAACTAACGCAAAATGATTTTTAAAAATTACTTTCCTCAAAAAATGTAAATAAGAAGAATTCATATTCCTACGTTACTTGTCCCTTTAATCTTTTTCCATAAAGATATATACATGTATCATTCTAAGATTGACAATCCATTTACTAGTGAATATTGCTTATATTATTTCAACAATTATTCTTCCATGATTATTGTTCGTTAATTATCACACAATATCCTCATTGTGTATGAATCTGTCTTTATTTGCGTCATTTCCCGCCGTATGTCGATGAGAGAAGTGACGTAACTGTTAACAATCAATTTGTTGCAATATAAGAGTATTTTGTGTGTGCCTGCTACGGATATGAAAAACTATATACAGTAATTTATTTACAAATTCGGTGTTTATAACTTCAAAATCAGTTGAACAGAGTGAAAAATTAAGTAAATTTCAAAGTCATATCTTGGATACGGTGTAACCAACTTCTATGCATGTTTACGACGGGGGGGGGGGGTCATTTTTCTATGGGGTTCATTTTTCTTCATGTTTAACATGAAGAAAAATAACCCCTGGGTCTTTTTTCTTCAGAAAAATCCAATTATTCTTCAGCTAGGGGGGTCATTATTCCTCGGCGAAAAATGACCCCCGGTCATTATTCTACAGGGGTCATTATTCTTCATTACACCGGCAATGCCTATGTAAGCCTTACTCCACTGTTAGGCATTATATTCAAGCTGAAGTTAGCAGGCACTTACAGCAGCCATTGCGCCAGTAAAAGTTAAAGGCCAATAATGAAATCGTCAAAGCACTGAGAGTACTCGAACAGAAAATATATTTTACTTTATCATCGGCAAACTTTCATCAATATCAAGATGATTAATGCATCAATAGTTTGTATGAGCATTGAAAACTTTGGATGCAGTAAAGATCGTGTGATCAAAAATCAAGGGGGATATAAACCCCTAATATGAGGCCGAACCCCTTAACAACGCTTTTAGAAACAATCTCCTCTTATTATAATCGATCAGTGTTTATTATCTATTTAAGATTTCCTATAGTTAGGTACTCTTCACACATTTGCTCTGAAAGAATAAAGTCTATTCATGATCAGTGTTTTGTGTGTGCTTGCTACGGATATGAATAACTATATACAGCGATTTATTTACAAGTTCGGTGTTTATCACCTCAAAATCAGTTGAACAGAGTGAAAATTCAAGTAATTTCAAAGTCGTATCGTGGATACGGGGTAAAAAATGTCTATTCTTGTTTACAGTGGGGGTCATTTTTCTTCATGTTCAACATGAAGAAAAATAACCCCTGGGTCTTTTTTTATTCAGAAATACCTATTATTCTTCAGCAAGGGGGGTCATTATTCTATATTGTAATTGTAAATTATTTGTATTAGGATGAGAACCAAGAAGTAAGTTGCAAGAACTTGTGTTCGAACCCATTGTACATTTTCAATAAAATATGTTTAAACCAACAAACTTTATATCTAATTTTTTATATTTATTTTTAAGGAGGACAATTATTTTCTTATACCAGATATGTGTAAAAATTCAGGTGTACTATAGGATAAATGTACTATAGTTCAACTCTTTATTGTTTTTCATCTGATATATATTCTTCAAGCAATGTATATTGCTTTTTTTCATTTAAAAAAAATAGAGATGAGCCAGACAAGGAAATTAAAATGGGAATAAAATTGTTTATTTGAGAGATTCAAGCTCTCACACAAAGTCATACTCATACCAGAAAATACACAATTTCATTTAAATTTATTGCACACAGTATAGATAAATATAAAAAGTAAATAATTGCCTAATATGATTAATCGAAAAAAATTACACTGCAACATCATGTTTTACATGTATGTTTTAGGTTATAGCTTACAGAACCAAATCACATGTACAATGAAAACAGGCTACAAAATAAATATAAACAAATAGTCACACAAAATGTAGGAAAATCACAAATCGGATTTAGTTAACAACTGGTAGGGTAGTATGAAATCTTTGAAAAATTTAGAAGATATTTCCGTTAAGTTATTATCTTTTTCAGATTCTTATTCACAAAAAATAAATCATTAATAGTTATGAAGAAGAATATGACAATGAACACTTAGTCTATGAAAATATTTGCTACAGTAAATCTTAAAAAGAACAAATGTACATAAAGTCGAAACAAATTGTATAGTTTCAAGATCTTTTGTAATTTTGTGTTCTCCTTGTGCATTTTTTGGAGTTTTCCTTTATTTCTTGATAAACAACACAATCAATATATTAAGTCATCAATGCCCAACAACGGTTTCATTGCTTAGCCTTGATCTCTGATGCCACAATCTCCTTGTCACCAACAGCCTATACTGCACACTTGTAGATATAAGGCAGGTCAGGCAGGGAAGAAGGAAATGGCACTTGAAAAGAGGTAAATATTATGCACCAAATTCACTTTCAGTTTTCATCCCCAGAATCTGTATGATCAACCTGTCTGTCTGCCTGACTGGTTTGGTTCCTCTCAGCCTGCTCTCCTTCTGTCTGGTTCTTTTCTGCCTGGTTCGCCTTTGTCTGGTTCTCATTTGCCTGATTTCTTTCTGCATTGTCTTTTTGGGTGTCTTGATCATCCATTACTTTATTTTCATCCTCAGCATGGCAGACTGCACTCTGTGGCTGTTTTTCATCAGCTTCACTCTGTTTATTAACACTGTTCCCCTGTCCTGAAGTTTTCACAGAGTTGACAGGGTCTGCAGGGATATCAGACTGAGTCTTGAGAACTATATCATCCACTGACTTATTCTCTGTGTCTCTTTTCACTGTTGGTTGAATGTTTTTCATACGTGTACTGACTGCTTCGCCTTTGGGTTTTCCTACAGAGGAATCCTGTGTACAGAAAAAGTAATATATAAGTACGTCATGCCTTAACCTCCTATCATTTTTTGTAGACGCTGAATAACAAGCTAACATTTTTTTGTGTTCCTACATAAAACCTGAAAAGAAAAAAATAAAATAAAAGTTTGATCAATAATACAAATTGTTGATGAAATTCAACCACACCTTCCTGTCCAGGATGGACAACTCCTCGAACATGTTGACGGCGTTCATCACCATCTCCTTCATCTCGTTGTCTGTACAGCGGTCAGAAGCCAGCTCATTTCTCTGCCAAAAAAAAATTTAAAATAGCTAGAATCTTCATATGAAACTCCTCTAACAATATGGCCTCTATTGTATTCTTTGGTTTTAGTCTGAAAGTACCTCAGAAATTGACTGTCAACTATTGTCTATGTTGTTCTATTTACTTTCACAGATTTAATTACGGTACTGTTACATGTACATCACTGTTCACTTAACCCCACAATATATTGAACTCTGGTTAAAAATATGCTGCAATATATTGACATCCCTATAAAATATTGATTTTGTATTTAATCCCCCTCTACTGCAGAGGGGTCTATTTCTGTTGACAGTGCCTACATTTATTACACAGATATAACTTACCCATTCCCTGAGCGTGGAGTCTATTTCTGTTGACAGTGCCTACATTTATTACACAGATATATCTTACCCATCCCCAGACTGTGGGGTCTATTTCTGTTGACTGTGCCTACATTTATTACACAGATATAACTTACCCATCCCCTGAGTGTGGGGTCTATTTCTATTGACAGTGTCTACATTATTATACAGATATAACTTACCCATCCCCTGACTGTGGGGTCTATTTCTATTGACAGTGCCTACATTATTATACAGATATATCTTACCCATCCCCTGAGTGTGGGGTCTATTTCTATTGACAGTGTCTACATTATTATACAGATATAACTTACCCATCCCCTGACTGTGGGGTCTATTTCTATTGACTGTGCCTACATTTATTACACAGATATATCTTACCCATCCCCTGATTGTTGGATCGATTCCTGCCTCCAGAAGGAGGAACACCATTTCCTCATGGCCCCGATCACATGCCCAGTGTAAAGCCGTCCAACGGTTCTACAAGTACAGAGAGGGAGCTTAGTAAATAAATTATACAGGTACCTCATACGTTCTATACTCGCTGCAATAATGTAGCCCTATCCATTTTTTTCTAAGAAAATGTCAAATCAGAGACGGCTAAATTATTTTTGCTAGGACAATGCTCACAGTTCCAAATGCGTTGATTTCACAGCCGGCCTGGATCAGGGCAGTGGCCACCTCAGGATGGTTGTGGTAACTGGCAAACATCAGACCGGTGAAATCGGCCTACAAAAACAGACGTACTGTCATCTAGGAGCCTGACAATGGTTCTTTACAGTAGCTGAGCATTCAGAAATTGTTTAATACATGTACAAATACATATTTTAGGGAAAGTTATGGTATAAACTGTGTCTGTATTTATTAGTCCCCTACCGGTTTTCACCGGAGGGGACTATAGCTTTCCTCTGCATCCGTCAGTCTGTCCGTCTGTCTGTCCCACTTCAGTTTTCCACACTTTTTTTCTTTATGCGTTTGAGGAATGATATGAAATTTGCTGAACAGCTTCAAAATGTCAAACTACAGATCAAGTTTACACTTTTGTAGCGTCTGGTTGACATATTTTCGAGAAAATTATTTTTAATATTCCAATTTTTTAATGTTCGGGTTCGATATTCTGCATAACAGTGCATTGTTTTCACAATTTCCACAAACCGGTAGGGAACGTGTATTGCTTATGCAATACTCTCAGAATGCTTGTTTATATACATATTATATCAAGGTTATATACCCATACTTGGCTGGTGTAAAACTGAAAATGAAGTATATCATATTTGTAACCAATTTTCTCAATTGATTTCCATTGTAGTAGAAATGTTGAGATGTGTAAAGATAACATTATTCATTAAAAACCAAGCATTAAACTTGGCAACACGAGGTTGACAATGGTTTTCGAGGAAGTCAGTTTTAACTGTTGCCAAACAGGCACTATTTATTTTATTTTACTGAATGTCTTAATTTTAAAGAAAACTTTACTGCTGATGTGCAAACTTAACCGCAAAATTTACACCCATGTAAGAATTCGTTGTGTTGCCCATAAAAATGTGTTGCTAATGCTGAGGGTATAAATAGAACAAATCATAAAGTGCATCTAAACCAATCAGATTTCAGTATTTGACTTGAAAGTATAATAAAAACAAAATATTTTTTTTATAGATATTGGGTTTACTTTGGTCGACTTTTTTAAGATCCATGTACCAGTATTCACTATTGGGAAAAAAATATTTTCAGCATTTGTAGTATACAGTAAAACACGGTTATAGCGAACACGCTTATAAGGAATTGACGGTTACAGCGAAGTAATTTCTATTCCCCGTGACTTTATTACTTGTTTTAAACTTGGCGGACATTACGAATCACTCTTATAATGAAACAAAATCGCATGCCCCTGGCACTTTGTTATAAGCGTGTTTTACTGTACATATGGAAAAACATAAAATCATAGTATCTACATCAAAATATTAAACAGGTTTTTTATGGGAAAAAAAAATGTTTTGACTATAATTCAAACAAACTTGTGGGTAAACTGAAACAATTTTCTATATTTTTTCTTACCTCTCCTAGGTCACTACTCTTAGCATTGACATCACTTCCTGCCTCAATAAGACACTGGGCGATTTCTCCGAGCTGGAAATCCCCCTTCGCCTGTGACCGAGCTGTCTCATGTAGGGCTGTTCTCTCATCCTTAGAAAATAAAATGAATACTGTTCAACAGGTCTTTCTGAAGTTGCAATTTTTTGCAACTTGATTCTAAAATACATGTACATGTAAGTACATTTATTTCTTGCAAATCTATTTTCTATGATTTTTTAATTGATGATTATGAATACAATTGAAGACATATTTTAATATTGATTTTTTTGTAGTCTAAAAAACACTACAAAATTTTCACAAATAATAACAACCATGGAAAAATCTAGTTATTGTGTAATAGAGTGGAGGGTGTAAAAACCATCATATTGCCTATATTGCTTATATCCAGCATTAGCTTTTACTCTTCAATAAGCAGCACAGTCTCTACAGACTACCAAGTGGTTTCTTGGTCTTTTATTATACAAAACAAACCTTTGTTATACCACATGTGCTATTTGGAAACTGAACAAACACTAGATCGGGATCCTTGTATATGACCACATACACATGTTCTGATTGCAGGGAGTCTATCCCAGTTTCTACAGATATTATAGAGAGGGGTCCATCACCACACTTACTTTGTTTTGGATGCTGACATCTGCGCTGTTCTTCAGCAGACATTTAACGACGTCAAGCCTGTTCCAGTAGGCAGCACAGTGCAGGGGCGTCCAACCATTCTGTGGAATTAAATTTAACGTCAAGAAAAATGGGTAAAACAGGTAACTACCAGTAATTAATGAGAAATATGGGCATTGTCAATAAAGATTCACTAAAAAAGCTCATGTTGTGTTTGACTGATATAGAAATACAAGTTCTTGCAAGAATAGAAACTAAACTATGTTAAGTGTTTGAACTCTATTGTCTCAAACAGATATATGTAAAATTTAACAGTCAAAGGTTACATCAATAATCTTGATTTAAATAAATATGATAAATGAGAATTGAATAAATTTGTAAACTGAGCCTGGAGTAACAATTCTTTAGAGAAAATTGTTAGAAATGTTATCTATGGATACACACTTTTGCATGGTATTGCATGTTAAAATTGTATTAAAATATTTAATCTACTGTAGATTCTTAATGAAATGTGAGGAATTAATATCCGGGTGAAATAGCCGATTTTAAGATTTCGCTTTTATTTTTCAGACACATATAAACTAACCAGAACTATGATAAAAATTCAGCGTTTAAGATATTCTTGCAATTTGATGCAAAATGGAAATCATGATATTAAGCAGTTGTGTAAAATAGGGAATTTACAATATGCTATAATATGCACATATTGAAAATTATATCAAAATAGCATGTGAAGATTGTAAAGATGTGTACATAATTTTTCATTCCAAGAAATAAAATCATTTGAAAAAACTCTCCAAAAGTGACATATTTTCATAGAATATTACAGGAACAGTAGGGACAGACAACTAATAAATGTCACTTTCTGACCTTTTCTTGAGTGTTGACCTCTGACCCTGCATCCAATAGAATCTGTACGACCTCAAAGTGACCTTTCATGGCAGCATGATGAATGGGCAGATTCCCCCTCTGTAAATAAAAGAAAATTATGTATTTTACTGACTGATGTTGTGAAAATTTACCAACAATCAACCAGACATTTCATTAACATCTAAAATATTACTCAATTAAAATTTCTGCCACATCATATTCCCCCTTATGCACTCTATCATATTCTAAATGATAATCCATTTGAATACATCCCTTTATATGTGAATAATCAGGATTGAAGCTAAAGTGATTCAAACATCATGGTTGATTAGAATTTACATGTACCTTTTGTTATTATCTATATATCTACTGTGGAATCATTAGATTTCATAGTGACTCAATTTCCGTGGAATTCGTGGGTACCTCTCATAAATAAACATCCTCTATGAATTAATAAATTAGGGTTTTAAAGTCATATATCCTTATATTGGTATAAGAGAATACATAAAATTATGTCCCTATGAACCTGTATAATTTAAAGAATCCACAAAAAATTGGCCCCCACGAATTTAACTGATTCCACAGTATTTAATTACAAATAATTACTAGACTGATAAAACATACCACATCCTTGACATTAACATTCGCCCCTTTGTCCAGGAGCATTCTAACAATCTCTGGTTTGCCTTGGGATGCTACATGTATTGGACAGCAGTCATGCTGGAAAAAATAATAAAGAAAGTGTAAAGTTTAAACATTACTGTTATTCCTCTCTCTCTCTCTCTCTCTCTCTCTGTCTCTCTCTCTCTGTCTCTCTCTCTCTCTCAATAAGACAAAAGAATAGCTCATTCTAAAAAAATTCTGTTTAACAGTCCCTAATAAATTCGTTTTGACAGTTTTTTTAATCAATACATTTCAAAATTCAACTTTCATAACAATGGAAAAAGTATTTGAAAAAAATTAAAATACTGCTGTGATGCCATTGTTTAGTCCCATCAGTTTAAAATTCTACCTGTGACAGTTTGAACAGTAGTGAGCTTCTTAATATCAGACCGTTACCAGTGGTTGCAGTAGTTACGGTATATCCTTCAAAATCGGACTGTCTCAGGTAAATTAACAATGAAATTCAATGGCAGTTTTTTAAATATGATATATGCCTCAAACAGTTCAGTACGAAAAATATCAGACAGTTCTCGACCCAAATGGGCCTCGTAACTCTCTGATATTTTTTTCATACGGAACTGTATTCGTCATATATCCATTGCAGGTGTCATTACAGTATTTCACTGAAGGTTCACGTCAAAACATGGCTGAGGCAAAATAATTCCCAAATTTTCCTTTGAATTTGGGGTGTTTCCGCTCGAGACAGGAGCTGATTCTTTTCATGAGATGAAAAACAATGTGTAAGAGGTCTAACTATCCCGGTTTTGTAATAATGCGGGGTCATTTGAATTTTTTATGCTTTGTAACGGGATGAGCGGAGGCTACTCCAAACAACAACAAGACATCTTAAATTTAACAAAATTTAATAACAAAAAAAATAAGAGAAAGAAAGAAAAGATAGAAATATAAACACTAAACCACACAAACACTCACACAACTTTCACTCAACAAGAAAAAATATGATGTTTATACAAATGACCAAAAATAACTTAGAAGAGTGTCCGAATCTCCGGGGCTGTAGTCCTGGACCAACTACGGACAACCACAACTAGAGTAGTTTCGTCACCACAATCATCATCATCACCACTATCGTCAACATCATCAACTACAACACCATAATCATAATAGACATCATCGTCATCACCATAATCATCTACTTCATAATCATCACCGACGTCACCATAATCATCATCGACATGACCATCATCATCATCGTAGTCATCGACATCATAACATCATCGTCGTCATCAACATGAACATCGCATCGTCATCGACTTCACCATGAACGACATCATCTACACCATCATCATCGACATGACCATCATCATCATCGTAGTCATCGACATCATAACATCAACAATATGACACTACAATAAGTGTACAAGTGACACCATAACACCATAATAAAAACAATATTGTATAATACATCATATAAGTATCTCACTGATAGTATCAAACTATGATAATGTATAAATAGTATTATATTAAAGGCAACATCTCAAAATATTGTAAGTATATGGTAACTAAGTCATTTGTTTACAGTAAACAATATGGCGTCTGAGACTTCCGGTGACGCACTTCCGCCCAAGTAGTTAAGTGGAAAAAGTGACAATAAATTGTAAAATAAAATAACGCATAGAAAATAGCCCTTTAAATCACCGTTTCTTTATACAGCAATAGCACAAACTGTACTATAGAAAAAGACGAATTCCATTTAAACACTCTCGCTAAAGTCACACATCAGTGAACACACAGGTAACTCTACAGTGAACAATGGTCAAGGTGACTTTATAGGACGACTGCGTAATACTAATAAAAAGGCAAAAATTTACAAATAAACTACACCAAACTAAATAAATACTTACCACGGTCAGCTATCCGTGTCCGCGTCAAATGCTGAACTTGTGAAACTAAAACATGCCACACAGGCTTCTAACACGATACCCCCTTCACACACTAAGCACGTCTTAATCGCTGGACAGCTCGGCCGGGTATAACTTAGCGCCTATTGTTAGGGTCGGCCAAGCACGTTGCAAAGAATTATGGGAAAAATAAAATCGGGTGTGTTCGATATGAACAGTGATTGTCACATGCTTGTTGTTTCCGGAGGGGGGTGAAAAGTCCTGGGCTTGATTTTCAGGCACGTGTAACTTCGAGGTAAACAAAGTCTCATGCCTTGCTGGATGCATGTGTGTATTTTGCTAGAAAATTGTAAATGAAGCGTTGTTTAAAAAGATGTCAAGAGGATTTTTTCCATAAGTTCATTTTGAATATTTAATCTGTATGTAAAGTTGTGCAAATTTGGTAAGAATATATTGCAAAATTTAATACTGTACTGCAACTAGAAAGAATAATCTTACCATGACCAGGCTACGCTCAGGTCACAGTAAGAATTCGTCCCATATACTTGCAATGTAGCAGCCGCAAAGCGGATCAGCTTAGCATCGATTTTAAGTCTGTTAAAAATAATTTGCAGGGGAAAAGCACTTTTTTATACATTACAAACCTTTTTGAACATGCATATGTAGTTTAGTCCACAAAATATCCATTTAATGAGTCATACCAAGGCATTTTGTTAAAATACACGTTTGAATTTGCCTACCATTTTGTCAGAAATCGCACTCGGAATGTCTCAGATTTTATCATTAACATGGCGACCATAAACAGCGAATTTTCAAACGTGATGTTAAAAGTGGCAGTGATTTCGTTGCAAAAACAGTTAATGTGGTAATATGGGATTATAAAAGAGCAACATTGTAGGTATTTGAGACCAATTATATGAAAATTTAGGCCAGATACAGTGCGATATATTTTTGTGATCGGCTTCGGCCGATCACTGTTGTGTCCATATGTGGCATCCGGCAAATGCTTCCATGTGCGCACACATTCCGCTTTCATAAGTAATTCTTTTAATAACTTGAAGTTTGGTTTAGTATTTATATAACATTTTACTCAGTTTTATTTCAATTCATTTACCTTAAGAGATGCAAACATATATAAAATACAGTTCGACCTGTTAATTCAAGAATGCGTATTTTGTCTCACGCGTAAGAATTTCCATTCATTCAGTAATGCAGTTGACCTCGATGAACTGACCTCAATCATAAGAAAATGCTCCATGAACTGACCTCGATCTATTGATGTTGCATAATAGAAGCTAGGAAGACGGCTTGATTTATAAACAAGGTTACGTTATAATGCGACCTCAATAGCAAGTTATGATGGCATTCAATGTTTTTCAGTCACATTAAATTATTTCTTTGTATACGTGTTTACTCTTAATGCTCTTTGAAGAGCCCTGATGAAATTATGGTGTACAGATTCAAAATATTCTATGTTTTGTCAAAAATACAGTACTTTTTAAATTATTTTACATCAAACTGATCATGTTGATTGCTTCTAGCTATCAATATATCATTATTGCCGATCATTCCTTTAAAAGGAATACTTGTTTTTATTTGCTACAAAGCGAGTATATGGGATGAGTTCTATCGTTAAACCGGTTCCGTAGGACATCTGTCTTTTTAACGATAGAACATTCTATATTTAGTGCAACCTACATATCCAAGATATCAGACAATCTGTTTCTAAATTTCCTTCAGTTTTCCATTTAATAATTTCCTTACTTTTCCATCTCAATTTGTGGATCAAAATGAAATAAGGGGTTGAATATGGTGTGGACTGAGATTTGAACAGTCGAAACAATGGTTTGTGTTTTGCACTGTCTTACTGTGTATGACACCCAGTTGACATCAATATCTCCTTCCTCCAAGAACTTCTTCACTCTGTCTTTGTGGCCGAACCCACAGGCTTCCCAGAATGCCTCTTGTCTGGACGCCGCTTGACCCATGATGTACAACTGATGGGGAAATATTCGACTTTTTATCCTCACATTCTTCTTCGACCTCTTTGAAAATCAACACCGGATCACGCACAGCTCATTTACTACAAAAACCGAAACTGGGGGAAAATTTATTTCCGTACTCTCTCTCTCTCTCAAAATAAAATAGGTAAGTATGTATTGTTTTCTTGTAAAAAAAAATACCCCCACACACCAAAAAAATTCGGGTTGAACTTTAAAAATACGAGAATTTTACTCATCAATAGGCATTGGTATTACGTACGTTGGTCTGGGACATCTGTCGATATTAATGTGGATTAAAGTACATTAAAAAGTTTTCATCGGTTAAGAATTTTTAAATTTTACATTATTTATTTAATTTAATTAAGTCTCGAAATCATGACTTACAGATTCGTAGCAAACCCTCCAACCCACTGCGCTACGCTGTTCGGTGACAATATTGAGAAAGAAACTTCTTATATAATTGGAATTCATTTTATTGTTTATTTCGATAAACGTCACAACATATGGAGGTGTCCCATACCACCTTAATTTTGGCTACAAGCAGAACAGATTTCTATAAAGTGCGTAAAAGACACGACACACAGAAGCGACGCCGATGTTCTTATATGGATTTAACTTTTAGACTGTAAGCATACGCATACCGGCTTTTTAAAAATCAAACTAGAGTTGATGTGGACGCCAATTTCTGCCCCAACGCATTATGTAAACTAAGGTTTCAGCGAAAGCAAATCCCATCTCTTTTCAAAAAGATATAGAACAGAACATCCATCTCTAATTTATAGATCCCAGAACAGACAAGAAAATGAAATCAATACAATTACAAGGGAAAGATATGAATGGTGTAACAATTATCAAAGTATCAAATTTATACTAGCTATAATTTTAATGCCTATTAATATTTCTCCATAAATGTTCAAGTGTATTGACGCTTTTGTGATATGTTTAGATATACACGTTTGTCATAACTATACACTGTATGGGTGACCCATGATTTTCCACGCATGTGTATTTTTTTTTCATGAGCTAAAATTTTGATATTACTGCAATGTCGTCAGTTATAATCTATACAATGTAGCTAAAAGCGACGAAGACATGGATTCCCTCCTCGATCAAATTTTATGCAAATTATAAATCCACGGAAAGATATGCGATTTTTCTATACGTTAAATTCAACAGTGTTAAAAGTGTGGGAAGGGGGAGGGGTCCGTAGCATGAGTGTCCTACATGTAGCTTAATATTATTCCTCCTTAACACTATCTGCCAGATATTTATATACAATAAAAACATATATATATATATTTCAACTCCATATGGTTTAATTATAACCTTCTCGTTGAATCGATTAGGGAGGTCACGAATTATTCATAAGAAGTTGGGAGTCAGTCAAGCAGAACAAAGGTACAACACATACGTCAGGTACGGAAGAATCTTTCGGGCCTGGGTCGGTCCTTTAATAGTTTTGGGGGGAACGATTACCCGACATTCGGTAATTGTGATATTGATCCCGCCTGTGTAAACATTAGCAGACCGGACATCGAGAGAGCAGACGACCGCGGTGAAAAGCAGTCGAGAACTGACCGACGTCTCGATCGGATCTACATGTACACACCGGAGCAATGGCAATGTTTAGGAAGTGAATCTCTAACAGGCGAGTACTAATTCTCAGTCACGTTTCAATACTCAGTGTCTCTATTTCTTTGAATATCGTAAACTATAAGTTGTAGCCTTGACTTGTTGCTTGGTTATGTGCCATTCCGTGTTTGAATTGATAACAGGACAAGATATGAGTTATACAACATGCCCCAACGATATGCACATTGCTTGCTCCGTCTATTAATATACAGACCCTGAATAAGGCGTGTTATTTAATTAAAGAGAATCTTGACTTCGATCGGCAAGACTTGACATATTTTTACTTTGAATTACTGCAACTTTAAAAACCCAGAGCAGTGTATCGGTTCCTTTTGTCTATATATGTCTGAAGGACGCGAGTGTTACATAACATTACGCAAGATGACACTTACTTAATCGTCTATAGGCCCGTGGTCTTAATTACTCACCCGGGTCACGATCAAAATGGTGGTTTATGTCAAAATGATATAAATACTGAACCCTGAACTGTGGTATTGCGTATCTCTGATATTACTTGTATTGTCTCGAATTATTGACTAATAATAAATATACATGTATGAATTTACGCTCCAGTGCCTATACCTACTTAGTACTTATATACGCTCAACATTACTATAATTCATGTTGAATAACTTTGTTTTGATCATATATACCGTAATCAAAGAAGTTGAATAGTTACTTTCATTAAATCTTCTCTTTTTATTTCAGGTCAACAGCCACACTATGTCTTCTATGTGCTTTTCGCGGTGTTACACTGCGCATGACCGGAAAATTGCACATCTATTTGGGCGTTATGGTCGACTAATCGCCCGCCACCCCTGGATCGTCATCATCTGTTCCATCGTATTGAGTCTTCTTCTAGGCATCGGTCTTCTCCGACTTGAGTTCGAACATGACCTTGAGACCCAGTATCTCCCAGAGAACAATGAGGCTTCAGTGGACCGTGAAATCTTGAGAAACGTGTTCAAATCGCTCAACCATGACAATTTCCAGATCCATACATTAGCAGATGTTGGATTTTTTGCGGAAGTTATCATAAAATCCACGAATGGCCAAAATGTATTAGATGGAAACGCTTATCAAGATGTTTTACTAATTAACGATTACATAACAAAGAAAATTAAGATTTTGGACCAGTCAAACACTGAAATATCGTACCAATCTCTCTGTGCAACAAATAACGGTCAATGTGTTGTGTTTGGCCAAGAACTTCTTGTTTCTGACTTCCAACAGGATCTACGAACAGGGAACGCGACCTTCCCACTGTACAGACGAACCATATTGGTTTCCTCGATGCTTGGAAGGGTGGTCTCTAAAGACAATCGCCTCGTGTCGGCAGAGATGATAAAGCTGAGGTATTATCTCCAGGAAAATTCCGAAAATGATGGTCAACTATCAGAAAAGTGGATTAAGGAATTTGCCCGTCGGATGGAAGAATTTCAGGCAAATCACACAGAAATTGCATACTCCTACCACAATGCATTGGACGATGAGGTTGCTCGGAGCTCTATGGCCGAGGCCCATCTGTTCATAATCACAGTAGGCCTCATGGTTACCTATGCGTCTATCATAACTGCTGGGAGACGCATCAATTGCGTCTACGATCGCCAAAACCTGGGACGCGTCGGCGTCTTCTGTGCAATTCTCTCAATGGTTCCGGCGGCGGGAATCGCAAGTGCTTGTGGTGTAAAGTTCATGAACTCTGTTGGAGTGATGCCTTTTTTAATAATAGGCAAGTACATGTATACGTGTTTCGTTTTCTTGTAACACATCGTTATTTTTACAACCATACTAATTGCGTTCCTCTGACAAAAAGTATGCGAGAAAATCGGCAATTGAAAGATATTTTTCCCGAGAACAACAATGATCGTTTCTTTTATTATATCGTTTTTATTTTTAAGGTATTGGTATCAACGACATGTTTATCATCATGTCAGGGCATGCGCAGACAATAGGACAAGAGCTGAGTGTGGAGGAGAGGATGGACCGCACCCTGAGGACTAGCGGCCTCGCTATCACAATCACCTCTCTCACTGACCTCCTGACGTTCTTCATCGGTTACACGTCCTCCTTCAGAACCATTCAGAACTTCTGTGTGTACACAGGTAAGGCTCGTTCAACATTCCGCGATGTAACATAATCATCCTTTTATTATCATAACGAGGTGAGGATGGATCAAATTTAACAATTACTTTTAAATTACCTGTAAATACAGTATCAGGTTTCCTCTTCTCTTCCAGGTTTGGCCGTTTTCTTTTGTTACGTAAACCAGCTGACAATTTTGGCACCATCTATCGTCATACACGAGCGATGGATGAACGCGGCAAAGCATTCCGTGACGTGTAAGTCCACAAAGCCCCGGGGCCAGCTTCGGGCCGAGGGGTATTCCGCCTGCTACGTCACCTGTTGCTCTGGGGAGAAGCCCACGTCACGTGCAGATCTAGAGAGTGTGTTAGAAAGCTACCCCAAACGTTTTGTGCAGTTCTTGGTCCGGAACAAAGTTTCCAAATTTTTTATTTTTATCGTGTACTTGTGTTATCTAGCCGTATCTGTGTGGGGAGCTACGTCCCTTAGACAAGGGTTCAGGTTCTCGGATTTGGCGTTAGAGGGCTCTGCCTACTATAAGGCCAGTGATTGGGATTTTGAGAATTTTAAGTGGGAAATTCCGCTTCAGATTGTTTTTACTGCTCCTGTAAACTACGAAGACAGTGAAACACGAAAACAAATTTTCAGTTTCATAGAAAAGCTTAAACAGGAGCCATTAATAAAAGAAACTCCAGAGATCAATTGGTTATCGACATATGAGACTGTCCTCGGTAACAGGACATTCGGGGACAAGTTTGAATCTCTAAGACATTACTTGAATAATTCGAAGATCTTCAGCGAGGACGTGAAGTTCTCACCGGATTTCTCTTCTATAGATCTTTCCAGGTTCTACTTGTTCTCGGAGAACTTGAGGACTAGCGATGTTCAGGGACAGTTCCTGCTGAGGATCCGGGAGCTTGAGGAGTCCTCTCCGATCCCCTGCTTTATTTACTCTCCACTCTTTGTTTTCTTCGAGCAGTACGCCATCGTAGTGAGGAGTACGCTGCAGACAGTCGGCATTGCTATTGCCGCCATGTTTGTGGTGTCCTGCTTATTCATGCCACACCCACTTATCGTTACCTTGGTGACCGTGTCCCTGGTATCCATCCTTGTGGGGGTGTTTGGCTTTCTCCCATTCTGGGGACTCAACATCAGCTCAGTTACAAAAATAGAACTCATTTTATCTGTGGGCTTTTCTGTTGACTTTAGCGCCCATCTGTGTCATGCTTATCTGACGTCACAGTCACATAAGCGGAAAGACCGCGTTCGAGATGCGCTTGAATTGGCTGGTGGTCCCATCATCAATGGGGCGCTTTCTACCATTATCGGCCTTTTTATGTTGATTTTCTCTAACAGTTTTATCTTCCAGTCATTCTTTAAAGTGTTGTTCACGGTCATTGCGTTTGGACTTATACATGCAGTACTCTTTTTACCCGTATTTCTGTCTGTAATCGGACCAAAAGTTCGCATTTTACCGGAGACCGAGCCCGGTCTCAGAGTGGAATTACATAACGGAGGAAATCTCGATCAGTGTAACGGGGCGCAGCATCCACTGGTTCTGAAGGAAAACACCTAGATGTGAAGATCTACAGTCACAGAGTGACCCGTATCTCCGTCCATAAATCAAGCTCAAAACGAGGACCCCATAAATACAGATCGAGTCGGTTTGTTTTTCCGGCATTAGTGAAAAGTCTTCAAAAGACTCTAAATCATCTGTTGTCGGGAATGAGGTTTTAATCTAAATGGCGTTGACAAATTTTATGGCATAACGATGATCTTGCGTTTTTGCTGCATGAATTGAATAGTAATAGACACTTGTAATATATATGCATTTCTAAACTGCAGGGATAAAAACAAATCAGATTAAGAAACAACTGACTTGATATACACCTTTCTTTAAGTAAGGATATATATATATGCATTTAAAGAGGAGTATGTACTACATGGTTTATATTAGTACAATATTTTTATATATGATTAAGTGGATTGTTTATGTTTTTGTGAAATTTATCAAAAAATTTAATGCAATAAAATTGAGAATTAAAGAAATACTTTAAAAAATCATTGTTTCAACGACGATTCCAACAAAATGTGCCCGGTATCCTGTTTTGCATAATTTTTATACTGCTACTATGTGTAGTCTCCCGGGCCTTCGGTTGTAAACTTGTATTATACGACTAAATTAACGTAACAAGCGGGAATAAATCGTCTTTTTATGAAAAACAACTTTAATATAGTGTCAACACCTACTTGAGCGGTACATAATTCAAGGCTATATAGAGAGAGGCCAGTCACTTTTAAAAATGTCGATGGCCATGGCCATTTTTAGACTGTATTGGTCCCCTATAGAAGAACTCTATTTAAAAATGTAGGAAAAGCCAAAATTTAAAAAGAAAATCAATTGATTTTTTCTTTACTTGATAATAATTCATAACGAAACTATGGAAAGCGTGTTCTGTGGTGATCGGAATACATACAAAGTATCTTGACATCAATTCGCTAGAATTCTGAATTATTTCAGTTTGATGGTCGGCTAGATTTGCCGCAATAAATGGCCGCTGGTTTATTAACCCAACGTGCATGTTGAGTTTTGTTGTTTCCTATGGCCCATATTATTATTTTTTGTGAAACTTCAAATCCTAGCTTACACTCGATCCTATCTTCAAGTATTCCCTCAATGATGCCATTTGTTTTAAATGTCTTAATTTATCGTTGTTCATGAAATATGCCGTGTCACGGTACTCCGATACCCCATCGTATACGTGGTAAAACTATGCCGCCCCTTGACCCGTTCACACTCCAGTGATTTCCAAGGACGCGCGGGTTACAGATAATGAAGTAACAAATTCCAGCAATGTCAAGTTACGTAATCTGAGCACACCGGAGTTGTGAAGGCCACCAAAATACGAACGTGAAGACGACGGATTATAGTTACGTAAGGCAGACATCGGGGTCGTGAGGCATTTTAAAACCTAGGACTAAATTTCAACCATTCATAAATTGGATGTAAAATTTATCATCAAATCTTATGTTTGAAAGAAGATGGGGGAATAAGATGGCGCAAATGCCCATTCGGTTTAGTCGTGAAATACAATTTTGAATTTATTTTTCCCAATTAAATCTATTTAAATATATTATAACACAAGTTTGCAAAAGCACAATTTCTAACTATATTCAGTTTTTAATATATATTTAACAAAAGATAAGAAATAAATTGCCTGAAATTTTGGTGGTATCGAACCCATAACGTAAAAACCTTAGATATGTAAGGTTAGTTTATGTCAGGTACTCTAACCACTGAGCCTTTTCAGACACAACATAATTCATTTAAATATTATGTGTGACTTTGGCCACGAATTTACGGACTTGTATTATTTTTTCGTTGAATTGTTGGGGTACAAAATCCTATTTCTATTGTATAGTGGGCCATCTCTCCACGTTTTTGTTGATTGAAATCGGTTTGTTTTCCATTATACCTTATTTAGACTATGAGAAAAATATGGAGCACAGACCCGCTCTATAAAAGAAAATGCCTTGAAGTTTAAAAAATGACACTATATATTTGCAGGTTTTGATACGTATACGCCTGTTTGAGTCAACATATTCCAAGTATTGAACATATTAATAGGTAAAAAATCAATGATATGTTAAATATATATTGTTTTAAATGATTTTTTTTTTGAAATATCAGATTTATTAATATTTTGATTTTTCAGTAGCTTGTCCGACCGTGTATGGGCATTTTACACACCTTATCCGCCCATCTTCTTTGTGACTATCAAAGTATTAACCGTAATTTTAATAGCACTGCAATTTCCTGATGTTTTCGGTCATAAGATAATACGCCAGTGTACAAATTATATGACAGCTACTTGATCCGGATGCCAGAGGTTGTTAAGAGGGCTCAATAGGCTTAGCCTTTTTAGACCTTATTAATCTCCTTGAGACAAAGAGTTCTTTGTAAAGAGATAGGAAAACATGAACATTCTAAAGCTTATCTAATTGCCCCTTTTTAGAAAATAAGTTTGAGGCTAAAAATATCATATCTATATGTTTTATGTAGTTTTTTTTTTAAAACTACATTTATCAAACTTTAAGACTAAATATATATCAATCACAAAAAATGTCAATCATATTTTAAAAGTATGCACAAAAAAATGTTAATACCAATTTAATGTTTTGACGTTTCGTCACAGCTGGTAATTGATTTCAATTGGTGTTGTCTTATTTTTTATCTATGCTATTTATAAAAATACATATCAGTTATGAAACGTTGAAAATTTCACATTATTTTCTTTCGTAATTTTCAAATCATATTTTATTTCTCATGGTGGACACTTAGAAGTTTTGTTGAGTTTACATGTACATGTGCATTTAAACCGTGTAGAGTACAAGCGCGGATCCAGAAAATTTTTCCAGGGGGGGTCCGAAGGATAATTGTGTTTGCCAGGGGGGGGTCCGAGGCATATTTTCGCGATAATTTTACTATGTAAATTTAATAAATTTTCATTTTCCAGGGGGGGTCGGGACCCTCCCGACCCCCCCTCTAGATCCGCGCATGGAGTAAGTTCCAGTTTCAGTTCAAAGACAAATCAAGACTCTGAAGCTGGGGTCAATTTTCAACAGGGTCAATTTTCAACGCCTTGAGGTCATATCAGACTTAAGATTTTTTCAAGCTGTTGAAAAATGACCCCGGGTATAAATTTCACGACTTTTGGTCTCAATTTTCAACTTGAAAAATGACCCCGGGTCAATTCATCGCTACACCGGAAACGCTAAACCACTCTTTTCTGTTGTATCCGGTCTTAAATGGACTTGCTTTAACTGATAATCCTCAACAGTATACAAATGTCATGATAAAGTATACATTCCCGTTATCATGATCATGTCATAAATGCTCATAGGTTTTCTTAATACATGTATAGTTGAAATATATAGTGCCTTCTTCCTTTAACATGCTGAGAAACCCCTGATCAAAATCGACAGTGTAGGGGGACCGCGTTAGAAATTATAGTGACCCGCGGTTATGATAAGCGAGAGTTACTCTGACCGTGCAGCAGGGGGTCAGTGTTGCCATGGTTTTATTACCTAAACCTCTTATTGCTGGCCTTGTCTCGGTATCTGCACGCTTTCAAGAAGCTCAAAGGTTTGGAGAATGGGAGGACTATATCAACTAAAAGCGTGAACCCCCAAAAACAATAGGTAAGTACATAGACGTGTGCATAATGAGAGGATTATTTTGATAGATCTGGCTGTATCATAACATGTATAAATATTACAAAATGTCTTAATTTATAGGATCTCAATCTCATTGAACTTTTTTAAATTAATATCTCGGGCACGAAGCATCGGGGGAGGCTTTTTTCTTGCATGCAGCAAGCATTTTTTTTTTAATATTAACATTTTTGAGAACTTATAAAACGAAGTAAAATGAAATTATTTTCGTGATTGTCAAATTTGCATTTTTTTTGACAAGGTTTTTCGTTCTATCATTTTAAATAAACTCTATATGTTCAACCCTCTGTTGTTTTAATTGTTTGTTTCCTGAAATTGTAAATAAATGGACGTTTTGAGTATTTCAGTGCCATTTATTACAGTGAATGCTCGGGAACTTCAAAACTGAACAAAATTTTTAAAATGATTTATTTATAAGATATAAAGAACTTAAGGCTTAATAATTTCATGAAAAGAAAGAACAATTAAGAGGCACATGGTCCACGCCTATAGCACGCCAAATTCACAAAAATGAGCTTATCATAATTTCAAAGTCGATAAATTAGTTTTAACGGTTGTAAACTATAGTTTACAGACAGAAAACTATAGTTTACGACGATAATCTATATTACACATCAGTCTGTAAACCATATATATAGTTAATTAATGCGATCATCTATGTTTCAGAGGTGTTAAACTATATTTAACACTGACAACTGGGTCAACAAAAAAGCTGCAAATAATTTAGTGTATTGTGAACTAGGTAGACTGCCTTTGAATATTAGAAGAAAGCTTTTCAAATATTGGTTAAAAATTGAAAATACAAATTACATTATCGTGAAGGAGCCGGCATACGAAAGCATGCTTGTTAATGACCATATAACTGTGTGAAAAAAATCCATTAAAAACGAGTTGTCTAGCATGGGTCTAATTAAATTATTTGTCTGACGAAAATTGTTCAAATCAATGTAAAACCTACAAGATAATTGAGTAGAATAATTAGCTATTGATAAACAAAGTTTGATGTTATCTTTTTCGACCTCTCCATAGAGTATGTTATATCAACGCCGTGTAGATAATTTTTGTTTGCAATCTTATCTTAGGAAACCGATTTAGATGTGTTTTATTTTCAATTTTTTTTAAAAAGTATTTTTCGAACTTCATTACATTCTCTAAATATTGAACAAGGTCGACACAACAAGGTGCCAAGAAATAAAAGATTTTGCCGGAATTTTTGTATTCATTGGACTGTAAATACAAAATTAATTAGAAGTGTTATCTATAAATAAAGACACTGAAAAATGTAAATATAAACATATAAAAGTGAATCTCAAAGTATAATGGCAAGCGCGACCAGCCTAGCTTCTCCTTTCCCCAAATAATGAGACATGTGCCTATATCATGTCGGGATCGATATTCTCAGAATGTAAAATAGACACAAACCATATCCCGCGCTTTGTTGATGCAGCAAGATGCAGCGATAACAAAGAATGCCACATGCTTTTTAACAAAGAACTAATTTCTGGAATCGCCATGGTTGCTTAGGGTTTGTTTTTTTATTAATGACAACATTTTACAAGACATCAATTCAGAAAGTTAGATTTATAACAAATGTCCCTAATTGTATGCTTTAAAATAATGTTCAAATAGTTTTTGTCAGTACATGTAGCAAAGGATTTATATACACAAGCAGTTTGTGGAATAGTAGTGGAATAGTTAGTCATCGTATTGTACACGTTGCTTAGATAGCCTATATTTAAAATGGACCAAAAGTATGATGCTGGCGGCAGCTGTATGTAATGTGACTTTAGAAGTACTTGTATATACATCTACTGCCTATCACACAGAATTATACCACAGTATCACTGGCGTCGGAAGCAAATTGAAAGTGGGGGGGCTAGACTAATCCTAATCCGTGGGGGGGGGGGGGGGTATACCTATACTTCCAAAAATTTTTTTTCTCCAAAATCATGAAATTCCTAATCCGTGGTGGGGGGGGGGGGGGGGGGGCTAGTTTGCTTCTCAATCCAACTTCTAAATCTTTCAAAGTAAATTTAGAAACAATAATCTTTCCTGCGAGAAAAAGTGGGGGGGCTGAACCCTCTATCATGCTATGTTTCTAATGGTTACGTATAACCAAAAAAGTGGGGGGGCTATGGCTAAGCCCCCCCTAGCCCCCCCGGTTCCGACGCCTATGAGTATATACATCTACTGCCTGTCACACAGAATTATACCACAGTATATACATCTACTGCCTATCACACAGAATTATACCACAACTAAATGATCCTGTTACAGTAGATAAACTCTATGTTCAAAGTATTTTTATTCTTGAACAGCTTGTATTAAGTCATTTAAACCAGCAGGATTTTGTAACTTTTTGTTACAGCATCACATATGTCAATGAACATTTTCAATGTATCATTATGGTTCTTTACTTCCAGAATTTTGCACATCTACAAGAAGTTGGACCATGGAACTACGTCGGAGGGCCAAGGATGTATTACAGTGTCATCTATGCGAGAGCCCGGACCCCCCTATGTACTGTGACATATGTCAAACACACTTGTGTAAACCTTGTGTAGGCGAACACATCTCTGATGAATCAAAGAAACACAAAGTCGGAGTGTTCAAAAAGCAGGAAAAGCAGGGGTCTCGTGCTAAATATAGAAAATGTTCCCCCAATGAAAATGAAGCTGAAACAAGCATCATAGAAAGCCAAAGACAAGTGATAGAGAAAGATTTACAAGAGTTGGAGAAATGCATTTTTCCTAGATATCAGGTCATGGCATCCAACTTCCCTATACAAAAAGAGGAGCTTCAAAAAAACTCTCAGAAATTGAAAAATGCTATAGATAAAAGAAGAGAAAACTTGAATTTAATATTAACAACCATTTATTTGAGGCTGAAGTTAAATCTTCGTAAGATGGATGCCATAATCTTGGGTGCCTTAAATAGACAGGAAGAGGAAAATAACAAGGCCATTTCAGGCATCACAACAAACATTGAAAATATGAAGAAAATTTTAAATTCCAATGATGAAAGACTGTTTTCTACATACATATCAAAAAATTCTGAATTCAAAAATGTACCACCCATGCTCAATATTTCTCTACCAAAATTCACCCATCATCAGATTGAGGAGGAGCTTTTTGAAGAGTTTGGTTCGCTGTCTTCATTTAAATTTAGCTACAGAGTAGATTCTCCATGGGCCGAGTCGTCTCTCCAGTACAGACCACTTATCAAGGAACCACGTGTCATCAAGCAGATGGACACAGAATATGGAGATACAAATCTGCTGCATACTTTGTATTGTATGTCGTCTCATAATGATGAAGACACGCGTATCTGGACGTGTGGTGACGACGACAAACTACGGCTTTACGACCTCCGGGGGGAACTGGTCAAGTCAGTCCCAACAAAGTCGGGAAACCGGCCGTGGGACGTAGCTGTCACCAAGAGTGGAGATCTATTGTACACAGACTATAAGGAGAAAACTGTAAACATTGTAAAAAATTTACATATTCAGACAGTAGTCAGATTACCGCGGGCGTGGGAACCAGTCGCACTCTGCGTGTCCTCCACTGGTGACCTGCTGGCTCTCCTTGACTGTGATGACAAGGATGAAACAAAAGTCGTACGATACGCAGGCTCAGAAGAGATACAGAGTATCCAGTACAACAGCATCGACGGAGAACCTCTATATCCCTACACTGCTTGCCATACACACATCTGTGAAAACAGGAACTTGGACATCTGCGTATCCAACTGTGGATCTGGTACAGTCGTTGTGGTGAACCAGGCAGGGAAACTAAGGTTTACATACACCGGTACTCCCTCAACTATAGAGGAACCATACATGACCTGGTTCAACCCATACGGCATTGCTACAGACAGCCACAGCCGTATACTCGTGGCAGACTGTAGTTCTAGAAACCACCCATACCGTATCCACATCCTGGACCCTGATGGACAGTTCTTGCGATTTATCGACAACTGTCAATTACAAGGCCAAATGAGTCTCTCTGTAGACAAGAACGACAACCTTTATGTGGCCGAGTGGGAATCGGGTAAAATAAAGAAAATTAAATATTGCTTGTAAAGCTAACCACGTGGGAACACATAGAATATATTAACACTGTTGTTTTATCTCGGCCTGAGTGGCTGCTAGCACCACACATCCATTAGGTGTGGGCAGCAAACACCTAGGGGCTGATACCAGGGTTAATATCAAATCATCAGTGTGATGTCGCTGATATTATATATCCAAAGAAAAGATTATTTTTTTTATCAAATTAAAATTTCTTTTAGTAAGAACTAAAACTTACGGAAGCTAAAAATTGAAATGCTTTTTTGGATTTACAAAATTCATTTATTTTTGTTTCTTATTAAATACATACCCTTTTCTGGGCAGCAAAAGTTGCCAGACAAACCATCATCATTTGATATTTAAAGAAGTGGGTCTAAAACATGAACTATTATAGAATCTGCCCTTAGCAACTGTGTAACAGTTCCTTTGCTGGAATTTTTTATATCTTCCCTTGGATTCACTACACAGAAACCTATTCTATTGAACGAATTGTTACAGAATATTCATAAGCGTGTTCATACTTTTGACCACTTTACTATCCAAGCCGGGGCATTTTTTCAGTGCTTTTTTTACCTCAATTTTAACTTCGATTAATATTAAAATTTAAAGCATGCTATTGTTTTCAATATACACTGTTGCAAGGATTACCTCCTCTTGATATTTAAAATTTGTACTATTTAAAAAATTTTTTTTTTCCATTTTCATCAACAAATCTTATTATGTCTAAATACATACACTAGAAATGTAACTTGTGTTGAATTAAAGATTTTAAATGTGAGGGTAAGACGGCCCCTTGACGGTGGGCTGAGAAAGAGATCTCATGCCCGAAGGCGATACAGCCATGGCTTCAGGATGCTGTAAATTGTATTGAAGCTGATGCACCACTAGTTAGTAGCCATTGATATTTAAACTTACCATAATCATTTGGTACAGGTATCCATTACCAGTCGTTACATTTAGTAACTTAATTGTAAATATAGTGATATATATATTTTATCAGTTAGCATGTGTATCTATCATGCCAAAATACATTTTTATTGCATGTAAACAATATAATTATGTATTACATTTGAATGTACATCATTACATCATGTACAGATGATGGGGGGGGGGGAGTCAGGGTTGAATTTTTTAAAAAGGCGTTTCAGGAAAATATTCAACCTTTTTGGAAATTAGAATACTTTTTTTTTGGGGGGGGGGGGGGGTTCTTTAGGGAAGAAAAATCTGCATCTGTATTCATGTATGTTATTAAGATATTATTACTTGAAAACAAACAGACTGTTTAAATCATATAGTTATTTGTTTGTTAACAATACTGATATACATGTACTAGTATTACATGTTCATGTATTACAACATATTATACCTGTAGGTTTTGTACCACATCATGAATTATCATGTGTAAAATATTGCTTATTGTATTAAATGATAGAATGGACAATAAATATATAGTAAATTTGAAGTACTGTTTTGACAACATTAGGAGTCAAGAAATTGGTTACAGTAGCTTGTGTTATAGAGACCAGAGACCCCTGGATCATCCAATCTAAATTTAGTGATAATACATCAGTTTATGCTGTAAATTTCACAATTTTTTTTTTGCATTTCTTAGTGTTTGAACCTTTAGCATGGATTTAATATTCCGCATATTGGTGTCAAACTTTTAAAAATCTTTTAGCTCCAAGAGCTGTTCTGATGAAAAAGAACTATGCATCTTCTTAATTGTTAGGTTATCTGTTCCGTTTTCTTCAGGGCGTGTTGACAAGCATGAGCTTCTTGGCTGGTATGCGTGTACACACATCTCAGACAGGGGCGTAGCTAAGGTTTGTTTATTGTGGAAGCATATTAAGGCAGGGGGTTTGGGGCTGCCCTGAGGCCCTCAATGGGTCCAGGGCGAAGCCCTTATGGGGGCTCAGGTGGCAAAGCCCCGGAAGCTGGCGAGTTTTCAGCATTTCAGACACTTAATTTTGAGCATCCAGAAAAAGGAGTTTCCATCAAAATAACCTCAGTTTTTAATGTGTAAAATTCTAGATCTTCATCATCATCATAAAATCAGAGACATAAATATTTCTATGTTGTCTCTGATAAGATTAACGATAAAGAAGAAAAAGTAGTGCCCGATTTATGAGGTTAATTTAATTTTATATCTAATAAGTACCCTGTCCTTCTCTAAAATTAAAAAAAAAGATTTGCTCACACCTCGTGTGATATTTTCTAAAGGTGATTAAGGTAAATTGTAAGAAAACAGATTTCACTAGCGCTGAAAGCTGACATTTAAATGTATTGTAGTTTATTTCATTTGGTTTATACTCATTAATTTCATTTTAACAGTTCGTTATTTTCATGAAAAAAAAAATGAAAATATCATTAGAAATTCAAATGATCAGAAATTGTTTTCAATAGTTATAATTATGCTAAGTACTTGATTTTTTTTTTTACAAAACGATGTGGAAGCACGTGCTTCCGTGCTTCAATGGAAGCTACGCCACTGTCAGAGAGGATTATTGGCCTTGCCCTATAACTCAAACCTTTTACTCGATGCTAAATTGTAAAGCATATTTTAGCCATTTGCTTACACAAACCACCCAAATATCTAACCCTTAGCTATCCTATGGCAGTGAATTAGGGCCATAGCAGTATTTTCAATCGTTTTAACAAATCATCAAATTGTTTAAACAAATTAACAAAAGATACTGCTGCAGCAGTAATACGCTCCTGCACTATCCTATGGATTTGCTGGAACCTGTTTTCTGATGAAACCTTTTATAGAATATACTCTCATTCTCTCTGTCATATTATAAATTATGAATCTTTGGGGGGAAAAAAGAACAAAACACAAGGTTAAAATCAAGATATACAATGATTTATTCATCTTAAAATACTATAGAATTTTAAAAGCAAACATCATTCACAAATTGATCACTTCTAAGTCTGAATTAATTATCTGCACTGTCTATTGCTGGTCTGAAATATTGCTAACTCTGTCACTGTAGCACATCTCAGTATAAAACACACTAAAATCAGGCCTTTGTTCTACACCAGTTATCTCCCTTTGATCAAACTAATAGTTATCTCCCTTTGATCAACTTCTTCATTTCTATAAATGGAGCACACTGGCTCCTGACATTTCTCACCTTTTAGATTATCTTAAATCCCTACAGACTTAGATCCACCCAAATCCTAATTTTGATCATTATTCTAGTACCCTGTAAATTTTGTCAAACCCCTTTTAAAAGGGATAAAAGGAGAAAAAAATTCTGTTCAAAACCAAAAAGTGAGAAGTGGTTTGGTCTGTTGTTCAGAGTAGTCCTCAGTGACTGACTCTGGCCAAATTATCCTGAATTCCTGTAGCAAAATGACTCTAAATCATTGTAGCAGTGTTAGATAACATCAGTTTACATTATTAATATTTCACGGACACACATTATTTTGCTCCAATGTTATTAAGCAGAAAACATCAATATATTGCTTCTTCCTCATACATCTTTTATGAACTAAATGCCCTTCTTCTGTTTCTTTGTGCCAAAAAGGTTTACAAATACTGCATTCTATGGGAGATCTTGCATAGGAGATAGAGTTCATATTTGGTTTGGCTTTTGGTCAATGAATATAAAAAAGATTTATAAGTAAGCATCATGGAATTTGTTTCAGTTCAGCAGATCTGGGCTTCCTAAAGATCTAAAACTAGTTTTTAACTCATTTCTTTAAATAAAAAGAGAGAGAAGAATTTACAATATTACACAAAGAGAAGATCTATAGTTTCATTTCTTTTGGAGAGAGAAAAAGAAAATAAATAAAAAATTCCATTGCTGTTAAAATTATACAAACATACAAAAAATTTGTTGTAACTTCTTCACTTGAAACTTCAGTTTAAAAAAGATTCTTATTAATTAAATTTGAGCACCTTTTACTCTGCTAAAACATCCACTCTATAAATAATAAAAGCTCTTTGTCTGGGTTTTTTGATGTTTGTGACAGAGCTTGCATTACAGTTCTAGGTTTGTGAGAGATTTTGTTCAGGAGATTTGTGATGGCATTGTCTGACCTATCTCCTAGCACCAGGGGAGGGTGTCATGATAAAACGGGGGGAATCACAATACATAATATAAATACATCAGTAAAATATAACCACAGCCCTCAAGGATTGCATAATAACAAATCTAAGACCAAATAACACATTGTAAAATAGGTCAGAGAAAAAAATAATTATGGAGAATCAACAGTGATATCTGGCTCTATTGCATGCTTTAGCCTCAAATTGGTGCAATGATTCAATACTGTCAATTTCAGCTGATTACATTTAAGATCAATATTAATAAAAACATGTTTTGTAAAAAAACCTTTTCTCTTTTAAAATGATGCATAAGCATGCTTTGAATGCTGAAGTGTGAAAAATAACCTTGTCGTTACATATCCGAGCACAACTAGATCATTAGAAGACAACTGATAGTTCACAGTCATCCATACAACAACAAAGAGTTAACAGGGGTCTGTACACAAAATGAACAACATAAATACAAATGGTGGGCTGCCGCCCCACGCAAAATATAAAATCATACAATTCACTAGTTCTCTGCATGTGGGGTGAACATTGCTCAGGGTTTAATTTGATTGGTCGTAAAGTACACCAGGAAATCATGAACAAGGGGTTTTCCTGGCTGCCCAGCACTCAGGAGTTCCCCCGAGTCCACAGTGTACTCAGAAGTCTGAGTGCACACACAACTTCCACAACATAGCATACAGAGAGAGGACTGACCTGAATTTCCTCTGTTCATGTTTATTGCAAAGAAAACTATAACATCTTGTGCTGTGGTCCTCTCTCTTCAACAACCATGATAAATGAGGGCAATAAAAGAGGTCACATATAAATATGCTGCAGTTCAATATCACTTCAAAAAGATGCCAACTTTGGTACATCAAGAGTAAAAATCTCCCCGGACTATTAATAGCATGTATGTAATCTCTCTCTTAGTTCTTGGACTAGTGAGTTATTCAAATAAATACAATTTCATTTCAATCTCAGAATCTCCTCTACAAAAATACTATAGAACTGACCCACCCACCCATCAGAATGCCACCCGTTACAGGTCACTGGATTTATGAGTCGGGGTCAGTAAGGGTCACTGCATCCTGAGGTCAAGGTCATAGGTATCCCAGGTCCTGTATGTACGGTATCGCAGTATATGGTTCATGGCACAATACTGGACAATGATAAATATGTGATTAAAACTCGAGATCCGACAACACAAAAATAATGCACATGGGCCACAGAAAAACCACAAAATCTCCTAACTAATACATTCACATTTCAAATTAATTTTACAACAGTACAAAGGTTTAAATATTATGAATATGGAATACTTATATTTGCTGACTTGTATTAATGCATGGACCTCTATCCAAGTCCCATACAAAAAAAAAGGGGGGGGGGGGCTAGTCATCTGGTAAAACTACATCTGAAGGAAGGCAAAAAATTGCATAGTGATTAATGATTGATCACTGAATAACTTATCATTATTAATCATTAACACACAGCATGTTGAGCACATTATTGTAAGGAGTCTACCATATAACAATGCCATTTTGTTTTGTATTTTTTGTATTTACTTTGTAATGCTACTTATTGCACTTTTTGTTTTGTATTTGAAGGGTGGGGAGAAGAGGAAAGACAGAAAGCACAGAAGAGAATCTAGAGATTGTCATCGGAGAGGTAGAGAGTGAAGTCATCAGAAAGCTAGGGAGAGCACCTTCCATGCCTGCTTCTCCTGTGTGGGACTGAGAGAGAGAGAGAGGGGGTAGGGGGGCCTTACACAACACCATGAAACCAGTGGACCACACACCACGGCGTTCACTGAAGCGTATCACAGGCGAGGGGTCAGTAAGTAGTTGACAGCTGCTACGTCCCGATTTGTCTGGAAGGCTCGTGATATGGATACAACATCACCCCGAGACGACATGATATGCTCATTACACAACATGACTAGACTAATTATGCAGGGTCATAAGGTCACAGGTTTGTTTTTGTATTTTTTTCTTTTCTCTCGAACAATAGATTAATAATAAAAAAAAAAATACAATACTACTGGACTATAAATAGGAACCTATACACAACGGGACTACAAGAAAGAAAATAAAGTGGTAGCAAATAAAGAGGGGGTTTTCTCCCTTTGACAGGTGGCATTGCTAGTCTCTGACATAGGTGGACTGTTACCGCTGCTTTTGGTGGGACTATAAAATAAACAATGGCAAGTCGAAAACATAAATAGCTAATACAACAAATGATATGCTAAGCTATAATGGAGGGGCAGGGAGTATTGTGCCATAGTGGGCTCACACCCAAATACATGGAATGACTGAAATGTAGATATGCTTATGAAATGGCATCTCATATAACAATCGAAACGCTGCTGAGATTTCCTCAGTTATGGCAGAAGATTCATTTTGAGCTTCTAAGCACCACATGCACCTCTAATGGCAACAACAAGCTGCAGCATTGTGTCAAGGATGCATCAAGTTTTAAAAAAAAATCGTAGAAATAGTGGAATGTATGCTCTACCAGGTCAAAAATGGTTTCCATGACTACTTGTAAAAACAAAAATAAAAGCACAGTTCTATACAATAAATAGTTAATACCCACGCGTGGTTCTAGCACAGTCTATCTGAACCACACATTTTTTTTTTTCGCTGAATACATAAAAATGCAGAGAATTCTCCCTCCCAGGAAGGAACAACACAGGGCCTGGATTGATCTCCCCTGATCAGGCGAAGTACATGACCTTGGTTGTGTCGGGGTGAACGGTGACCGCCCGGGCCATGGCTGAGGGGGTCCTGTCCTCACTGTTGTCCGAGTGCCGACTCCCCTCTCCACTGAAAGACAAAACATCAACAGTCATAACACCCGATAAACAAAACATCAATGTTAATATAATATAATACATCAATGTTAATATAATGTCTGAGGCCTGTTCAAGACACAAAAATCTGTGGTATAAAAACTATTTTTCCTGATCTGCAAACAAGTGGAGAGTTGCTGCCCTTACCTGTCGTGCTCTTTCTCCACCAGGTGGTAGCGGGCCCGGAAGGCGACTAGATGTGCATAGTAAGCAGGGGCGGGGATGGAGACACTGCGGGTACAGCGGACATAGGTGTGACACAGCTGGTAGGTCAGCGTCTGGAGCTCGTCCGCGTTGAACCGGTTGTCGTCCCACAGGACGTGGTAGTGAGAGGGGCGACTGGTGCCCTGGAAAACAATCAGATGTTTATCATTATATACAACACAAAGAGAGGGACAACGTGTCCTGGAAAACACAGGACTCCTCAGTGTTTATTGTTACATAGAACACGATTATAACTCCTCATTGTCTATCATTATATACAACACAAATTGTGTTTATTGCTACTTTAAACACAATCAAAACCCCTTACTGTTAACAGTAGATTCCAAAATAAATATCTACATAAAATCGTGAGAAGTAAATCATGCAAATTTTTAATTCGCTTTTAAATTTCCAACATATGTAAACTGCATGAAACTATGATAAAAATTTGCCATTCGCACTTTTATGTTCTCGCATTTTGATGAAAAACTTTAGAATCGCGGAATTAAGTACTCATGTAAAATAAGGATCTACAGTATTATTATATGCAAAACAATTTATCAATTTACAATATATTGAGGGTTCTCAGTATTTATCATCTTTACAACCAATCAGAACTACTCTTTGTAGATCATTATTTATCATTTCCTGTTAATATTATCAATGTGAATGGAGTAAATATGACTTCTAGAGTACTGTAACTTACCTGTATACCAGCATGACTACACAGGTAAAAATCAAACTCTGTGGGGTGGGTGATTCCGACATCCACGGTGGTTCCGGCCGGGATATTTCCGCTTCGTCCTATCTGGTCCTTGCGGTCGGCACAGAACAGTCGGGTGTGGTGTCTCTTCTGGACCACGATAAAGGTGATACCGGGCTGGTATCCAAGCTCAAGCTTCATGCAGGCCTCTCTCACAGCACGCAGCTCGTGCTGTAACACCTACAGAAACAGACCACAGGCAATGCATAAATATGATACTGTTCAAATAAAATATCAAACATTCCATTGTATATACTTGCCAATAAATCTGATTTATTTGTAGTAAAAATTGGGATAGGTCAAGCAAGACTTTTTATCATGTTTGTTCTGCTGTACACAACAATAGGTATATGTTGTTGTAGCTTCTCTACAACCAAAGTGTTAAGAAGAGTGGAGTGTTTTTCTAGCTTTCTGTTATACACAACATGACCCCGGTGCTTTACCTGCTGGAACTGTCCCTCACTGACGCCGTCTCTGTAGAAGATGATGCGCGTCGGCTTGAATCGCGTCGCCTTGTAGAAGTGGATCAGGAGTTCCCGCACCATGGAAGACAACTCCTGTATGATTTCCTGTCTGTGCTGCTGGACTCGGACCGTGGAGGAGTAGCGGCTGGGGTGGGCGTCCATGCTGCCTACCACCTGAACAGACAACACAACATCACTATTGACTCATATAAATAATGTACGAACATACAAGACAACACTTACAATATTTTAAATCTGTAATTACTTAGCTCTGAATCTTTTAAATTACTAAATTAATCAGGCACTTAATTCATAAATGAATGTAACTAATTCACATCAAGAAAATTCATCTTTCCTGATATTTTTTTAATCACTTGTAGTCTTTTTTAAATCAATTTCTAAATTAATTCCATAAAAGTTTACTCAAAATACATTTTACTAAAATATTGACACATAAGTTGATATGGTAATTGGTACACACGTCTGGATATAAGAGTATGTGAGAGATGTATTTGTTATAGACAGAGTGGACATGGTTGAGTCATTGTTCAGTGATGCATGCATCAGTACACAAAGCAGAGTACACACAGCAGGGAATCACAGTAAACAGGCCAATAATGATGTCAGCCCCATAGTGTCTTAATATCAGCATGCAGAGATGATTTCAGTTCGTTTATTTACAGTTAGTGGAATTTTGTATACATTTGTAAAATACCTTGCAAGAAAGTGTATCTCATACATTAGTGAGGTTTAACAAAGTATTGCAGAGTGATCCATCAGATCTTAGAAAATCAAAAGTAGCAAGTGGCAACCAAAAATCAAATATAAAATCTATTTTCAAATGCTCTTAAAACCAGTAAGTTACATGAAGATTAGTTGATCACTCATTAGTCTTTTACTCTTGCTAAATTTGTAGATTTGCAATTGTTTCATTATCATTAGTAAAGCTACTGAAATTTGCAAAAATTAAAAAAGTTTTTATCTATTTGTCAGATGCCTAGTATGAACTGTCGATGCATTGAAAGCCCTTTGAGTTAATTATACAATTGTTTTATAAGTACATGTTTTTTTTAGTATTATTTCATGAATGCACCATACACATACAGGATGATTTTACTTATCCACTTCTCCAGTGCAACAGTTATCTTACAACAGTTAACGGTGTCTATCTACAGTTAACTTACAACAGTTATCAAACTACAGCCCGCGAGAGTTCTACAGGACAGGGTGTTCAACAGGGCTACATGTACAGTACCCGCAACGTGGGGGTCAGTGGACAGTTAAATGTGCAGTAAATCAAATCCACTTACTGCAGCTATGGATGGTTTACTGGCATCTCCTGCGGGGGGATGAGTCACATCGGCACCCAGGAATATGACGGGCTCTCTAAATATGGAGGGACTGTAAAGACAAGGAGGCGTGATAGAACGTGCACACTCTACAGAGGGAGCGCTCAAGCCAGAGACTAGCAGCATGCGTAACTCAGACAACACAGCTGGTCCAACCTCAATGGTACCCAGTCTGTCCAGGGAGGACCTGAACTAGTCCATCTCAAGAGACTGGGGACCAGTTTATCCCCACTGGACAAAACTTGGCTTCTCAAATAAAGAAGTTTAGACACCCATTCCCCTTCTTTCAATGGAACTCAATGACTTGCTCCAAAAGATTTCTTAGCTATTGTCTGGATTCATTTATAAATAAATTTTTCATGGGTAAAAAAAAACAACATTGCAGCAGATCCAAAAACTAAAAAAAAACATTGCAGAGGATTTTTTTTTAAAATAAGGGAGTCAGAGGAAAGCTCAAAATCAGTCAGGTGATGCAGGCTGCCATGGTGACTGGTCAAATGCTGATCATGCATCAAAGAGCTAAAGCCAATCACACCAACTGTTGTTCACCGAGTCAGCCAGTCAAATTCAATATTTCAAGCACCCCGCCCCCCCAAAATTGAATTTTACTATAATCTTTTGCATACATAGAGGCTGTCCATATCAAAGACTAAAAATTTAAGAATACATTTAAATATTTTATTTTTATTAAAGAATTTTTTTTTTATCATGACATTTTTCAGGAAACAACACAAGGGGTTGCATTGGCGGCGATAAGAGAAGGCTGTTGTTGTGACTATCAGAGACGCAGACTTACAGCAGCGATGGAGGGCTTCAATTTGTCACCAGCCGGGGGGTGAGTCACGTTAGCACCCAGAAAAATGACAGGTTCCCGAAAAACCTTGGGACTGTAAAACAACTAGTCCATGGAGTGTGTGGCACACACGAAAACAAAATAACATCACAAACAATACAGCAGTCACAGGCTCCAATCTCACGTCATGTAATCATTTCTATCACTCTTCACCAAGTTAGTTATATACATGTTCATGAATACAGAAGAAACAATAAAATTCTTCCAAAAAGGTATTTCAAAAATTGTCATAAACTTAAAGTTCTCCTTTGGAAATTTACATGACATTTGTATTTTTCATTTTTTTATTACTCTTGTATCTCTTGTATAATTTTCTTTTGAGACGATTTTTTTGACAAAGGGACAAATCAAAACATAATGGCCATGGGTTCTACTCACCGAATACTTGGCAGAAGGATGTTGTTGATACCGCCCAGCTTGACGTTGATCTTGAGGCAGAGATTGGACAGGGTCTGGGGGGTTGTTTTGTTCACGTTTTTGGCTTGAACACATTGTGTGGCTAATCCAAATAAAATGTCACCCACACGCTTCACCTCAGCTGTAATACAAAATAAATGTATGAGAAACACTGTACACGTTAACAGGAACTGATTGTATATTTCTAAGTTGTACAAGACTTATATTTGACATTATGGCCGAAACTTGGTGACCCTTGACCCTTTCTTGCTGACTCCTGACTTACCATATACGGGCGTTTTTCCCGGCAGTACAACGACGATGAGCTGGAGGCCTTGGTAAGTGTTCTTGAGATATCGGAACATGGGCTCCACCTGATCGGGGCCTGTGGCGTATTTACAGAAACAAGGCTGGCCTAGAATGGGCATCCCAGCGTCGTTCGAGATCCTTTGTAGCTGCTGGGTGAAGTTTCTACAAAGAAAAAATACATATATAGAAATATTATTTGACTATCAATTCTTTACATCATGCTGCAGACTTGTACTTTATATTAATGACAAGATTTTCAAATACAGCTGACATTCAATGAATAACTTTCATTTAAATTTTAAAATTGAGTTATTCTCCTTTACAAAATAGCATATGAATAAAACAATACAGCAGCATCTGACATGATGTGGCATTGCCCGAGAACTAAACATTAATTTCTTGTCCAATCAAAACATGTTGTGTAGCTTGCTTTACCTGAGAGCGTCCTCCCTGACCGTCCTCTGGGGGGCGAAACAAGCGATGGCCCACACCCTGATCTCCGTCCCCGAGTAGAACTGCTTGCCCCTCATGTCCCAGACACCTTGGTTTGGCACTGCCTGGGCTTTGGTCTAAATGTCAAATGGTTGCATTTTTATTTTCTGTAAATAACTACATTTGAAGAAAAATATGTAGAACTCTTTAAAAATCAAGCTTTTACTGTTACAATGTAATATGTTTTGATTTAGCAATTAAACATCAAAATCATGCTTAATTTTAACGTTCACAGCAGTTGAAGCTAAAATAAAATTTTAGAGACAATCTGTTACTGTGGTTTCATCAATATTCATTGAATACCAATTTTCATGGATTTCATTATCAAGTTGTTCCATGAAATTAAGTGTTCATTGAAGTGCAATTACTACATTGTATTAACATTTTGTAATGATGGGGTCATTGGCCACGAATTTACATATCCTTGAAACTGTGATTTTTACTTTATCCACGAAAATTGATACCCTTGAATATTAATGAAACCACAGTATCATGCTAAAGCCATGAAATCAACAAAAATATGGGGCAATAGGACAGACACGCTATGTCCATGCTACATGTTTCAGAGCATGGGGATTTCTAGCTTGGAGTAAAGTCATATCCTTCCACTGTGGAGAACGTTGGGAGTGCTTCAGATAGGAGTAGTCTATCTCTCCCTCCTTACACAACTTTGGGATTTTTCTAGCTAGGATTGCAGTCTTACCCTTCCTCCATACAGGATTTTGGGAGGATGAAGAACTCTGCCCTGGAGGTCACACATCATTGGGTTGATGTTTATTCCAAATGTTTGTAGAAATGGATCAGCGTTGAAGTTGGCTTTCCTCACCTAGAGAGCATATATGCATTCATAGGTAAGCTTACACACAAGTAGGTGAACACAGGTAAACACTTCACACACAAATACTAAATGCAAGAGAGCCTCAGAGATATATAAATGATTTAAAGTATAGATCAGTGGTGTCTTTAGTAATCTTTTCTCATCATCACATAAAAATATCATTTTTGTTAAGCCTTTGAGGCTCTCTCATCACACATCCAGGTGTTCAACAACAAAACAATAGAGCCAAGTCAGATCATTCGCCGGGAATTCACCACTCGGCCCTACCCTGCCTCCGTACTCTATCCTGGGAGGGGCCAGAACACGCCCCCTCACATCAGTCATTTGATACGAGACGTTTATACCAAATGTTTGTAGGTAGGGGTCTTTGTTGAAGTCAGCTTTTTGTACCTAGATTTAACAGTACAGCCACAGACATCATAGTCAACACATTTATATAATGCGAATAAAAACATTGATGCCAAAAAGTTATAACCAAATTTATATTACATGAGATGGTTAGGAGAACTAAATAAGAATTCCCCTCATAGATTTTCCTACACATTGCATCCTTTTTATCTATTCAAGCCCACTTTACATAAGTACATGTTTAAATACCTCGTTGATTCTATAACCAGATTTAAGTGAATTCTTTCTCCTGAATTTGATACAGGCCTTTGAACACAACAAGTAAAGAACAAACTTACAAGGTTGTTGATTTCTCTCTCTCTGTCCGGGGCAGATCGGGCTGTGGCCTACAAACAAACAAACAAACAAAGTGGTCATTAAAGAGTTGACCTACATATATACATATAGTTAATGATTTATTATATTAATGACAATTTGACAGTTACAGAAAAATAATTTGGTTTGAAAAATAACATCATCATTAATTTACCATTAAGAACAAATTACAGCAATCTAATAACATTCAATGTTTAGCAGGCCAGCAAGAAAACTATGATTTAGATTAATGCATGTACGCACACACAATTTATGCAGATTTGTTCACTTTTTAAGCCTAAAAGCAAAGCTTATTTAGTTTCAACTTTATCTACTGGGTCTAGCATCATCACAGCTTCCTCCAACTGAAACCATCAGGCCAATGTCATATCTAACCTTATGAAAAACTAGCCAATGTCTGGCAAACCACCGCTAGAAAACCACTCAACAGTGCTTTAACACCACATAACAGCCCTTGTTTTCACCACATTCTATGCACTTCTAGCTAGAGAACTCTAAGTTTTACCAGATCCTTGAGAACAAGAGCAGCTCAAGTAAGTCTCTCCTACATACAGCAAACACACACAGAATTGTGTGTCCAGAAACTATACAACAACACCAGACAATGGCAGACATACAGCAAACACAGCATTGAGTGTCCAGAAACTATACCAGGAACAACAAAACTGACCTAATTCTTAGGCTGGAAGTAATCCTGCCCCATGCAGACAGAATTAAACACTTCTTTACAAAAGTCCATCAGTTCAGATGGCAAACTTTCTATCCTTTGAAATACTAACAAAGTACACATACCTACACTGATTTCAATATAATTCACTCATACTTGACTTAGGAAAAGACTTCGAAGGTCTCAAGTAAAGGTGAGAAGTCAGCAATGGGGAAGGAATCAAGGTTCACTCTTGTTCTTACACAGGTTAGGAATACTGAAATAATTCTTCATATTTATGATGCACTAGAAAAACATTCCTCTCATAACAGTTGCTAAACTTTTATCAACACACACTCTAAACTTAATTTTTCCTCCTTTCTTTTATCACAGAAGATCCTAATACTCTGAGCAACTTTTTGAGATTACAATGTACAACTCATCTTTTATAAGTTAGAGAGCAACATGTATAACTAAAAACAAGGACAATGTGTTTTGTCTGTTCACAACAGAATCACAACTTCTGGTTAGCACCTCCTACACAACTTGTAAATCAGAGAAATCCAAAGCTCCTGTCGAAAGTGAAATGGCTGAGAGAGATTCTTGCGATTGAAAAACTAAGTTGGTCAGAAAATTCTAGACAGAAAAATTGAAATAGTAAGGGTATATTTCTAGGATCAGATGTTAACATGTGAGTCTACTGAAATCAATGATTGAACAATAAGGGGAGATCACTCAGAACAGTTATGGAAACAGCAAGGGAAGACCACTTAGATCAGTAAATGGAATAGCAAGGGGAGAGCACTGGGTGGGACATGTGGTCTGCTGTAGGTGGGGGGGTCACTTATTTGAGAAACCTTGATCATGGTGGACGTCTGCATGTCGGTCAGCTTCTTGATACACCTCTGGCCGCCCACCACGTTACACACCTGTAAAACAACAAACATATTCACATTACACACCTGTAAAACAACAGATATTCATGTATATATACATATATATTTATAGAACAACATAGCTTTTACAACTAGGACTTCAATTATAAAGCGGTACAATTTAATTAATCATTAAAATAGGTTTTTGCCATACTACACTATCCAATCAACTGATCTGGAAAAGCTTGTTAAATTACTGCACATCATGTTGTGCACCTGTTTGACATGTACACGGGACGTGGACATATATCTACATGTATCTACTGACCTCCAGAGGAAGATAGGTGTGCTTCTGTTCCTGGCCGACTTGTAAGCATGGCAAGTGAGGGTATCTGCAAACATGGCAAAAAAACAGGTGTTTACAGGAATAACCAATTTATAACTGGAAGGATACTATCTTCTAATAGCTCAGGTGTAACTGAGCACTGCCGTGGGACTTGAATGGCCATCTCTGAATCTGACCTCTCCTATTTCCCTAGGAATCATACAATATCTACCTTATCTAGACTTTACAGACTGTTGTTTGTCTCTACTTACTGTAGCTTCATTTTGTATCGCTCCAGGAAGTAGCGGGCCACGGTACACTCCACGGTCTGTCCCGAGTCCAGCTGCAGGGGAAACCTGAACACAACACAAAGATACATGAATAGATGCCAGGATTTATCTTTATGTAAAATTTTTACATTACATATTAGAACTCTCTTCATCAAATCAAATGTTTGATCATGTAAAAACTGAACAGAAAAGCAGATCTTTTTTGCAAAACTGGTAGATTGTTTGTAACTTTATGTTTGTATTGCTGTGTGCCGGACTGACAGATACTTACGACTGTGTCTGGGCGGGTCGTCGAGTCACGTTACACACGCGATATTTACGTCTCATGGTTCCACAGTGAGTGATCTCTACCTTGAGTCCTACACAAACAAACAAACAAACAATTAACATAGATGTATGAATAAAATTATTCCCACTGAACATGCTGAAAAGTCATCAAGAACTGATTCCCAAACTTCTGAACTTAAAAACATGACCTGTACCTCAAGTCCTACACAAACGAATAAACAATTTACATATGAATGAAAACAACCCCACTGAACATGCTGAAAAGTCATTGATAACTCTAACACCAAACTCTCTAACTTACAAACATGTTAAGAACTTACTTAATATAATTGTTATTATGAGTTTATACTGATAAAGTCATCTTGCCTTCAAGATAAATTATTTAAAATGTACTTCGAAATTTGGTTTGTTTGCTCATTTTTAATTCTAACTTTCTATACAAACAAATTTGATGGTAAACATTTGTTTTGTGTGGGTGAGGGTGGTGGGGACCATACCTCTGATTTCCTTTGTAAATTTGACCCTCTGAGAATCGGTGAGGGGGCGTTTCTGTTCGTTGACGTCTTTGATATCCAACACTTCACACATGAACTCTATCACAGGCTGCGCTTTGTAAAAGGCAGTGGCAGATACTGAAATCAATCAGACATCATCAATTACCTTCATCCTCAGAATTGATGAATAATGCCATTTTAAAAGTGATGTAACAGTTCAAGTTTACAAAATGTTACAACCTAAAACTGATATTAAGAGGATCTATGGATCTGGCCATTTTTAGACTAAATTTATATCCTCAAGTAGAAGAGTTTTGCATAAAGATGTAGACAATTTTAAAATTTCAAAGCAAAAATAAATGGAATTTTTCTTTACTAAATAATAATTTATGATATATTGATATATGAAATTTTACAGGTTCATTTATCGACCACCCAGCCCTCATGAACATTTGACCACCACTACTCTCTTACCGTCAATGTTGAGCATCATTTTCCAGTGGGAGGGCCTCACACTCTGATGGAAGCCGAACCACACCTCCCTGCCCCCTCCCAGGGGGTGGTCGTACCCCTCCGGTGGGGAGAAGAATGAACGTCCCACAGGAGTGTATCTGTCAACATCAAAACATCAAATCAATGTAGTGTCAGTACACATGGTCTCTTACAGCAATTCAATGAAAAATACAACTTAAGATGTAATAGGTAATAATTTGTTACTCCACACATGTAATAGGTAATAATTTGTTACTCCACACATGTAATAGGTAATAATTTGTTACTCCACACCTGCATTGTTTTCTTCTTTATCATTTTATTATTTACAACTTTTAAGAACCTTTCAAAGTTTAAATGTAAAATAAACCTTCAGATTAAAAACAATTGTCTTTTTTACAAAAAATTACTAGTCCATCTACTGTTCATGTATATTGGGTTTAGCTACTGAAATAGTACACATCTTTCCACCCTAATCTAATTACCAACAGCTTAGAGCCTGCTACAGATCAGGAAGTATTATTCAGGGCTTTGTTTTGTTGCTCAAATAAACCATAAAGTTACATAAAATAAATGTAACAGAGTTTGATCCTGTTATATCCCCTAACACAGCTTACTATAAACTTTGACAGTGACTAGGGTCGGTCCCTGCATCATTGTCAGTACTCATTACCGGGATATAATCAGGAGCCCTCACTAATCCTCTTATTCCTACAGGAACAGAGCAGGTTGTTCCTGGTCAATTAGTGATGCCACCCACACTCACAGAGAAGACAGGCTGGTCATATTTATCATAGACTTATTGAATCGGTGATACAAATGACATACAGAAAATTACTAGTTGTGATTGGTTTAATTTATCTTTAACACTTAGATTGTAATAACCATTTTGTCTGTTCATAACAATAATAAATGAATCTTCAACAAACCTCGATAATAAGTTATTTAAAAATGCTTTTTGAAATTTGAAAATTTTTGACAGTTCATTGCAGATTTTCCACACAGACATATTTCATATCATTATCAAGATTATCAGTCCCTTGGTGCTGATATAAGATACTATGAGTGTGCAGCTGTTAGTGTGTTAGTGCATCTGTTCTACAGATAAGAATACACACAGAGTAAATCCTTCTCTAATTCTAGACCACTTTAACCAAACACCTACTTCTAAATCAAGTGAATTTTCCATCTAAGTAAGTTTTAGCTCACTACAGAAATTGTTTCCATTAACAATTATAGTACATAGAGTGACACTTTTACGCTTCAGAAAAGCTACAGAGGAAGTATTCTCTCCCATAGCTAAAATACAACAGTTCAAGCCCCCCCCCCCCTTTTTTCAAAAAACCCGTACACTAATCCCAACCCTTCCCCAACCGATATAAAATTCATAGCATCTAAGTAACTCCCAAAGCTACATCAGAATCAATCAGCGATCAGCCTAACAACACATTGAGCTGGCCGGGAATACTCACGTCATACTTGGCAAGTGACGCATGATAATATCGACGGCGGTGATTGCGTCCTGGGGAATCTCCCGGGTGTGGCCCTGCAGTGCTTCCTCCAGCCCAAACAGGCTGATCTGCTGGACCCATTTCATTGTTATGTTAAAGACGCGGTCCTTGCCCTCCCCCGGGAGAGTAACTTCCAGCTCCACCTAGTGACAGAGAGAAGGACAGACAGGGTAGAGACAGAGGTTACTGACCAAGCCCAGCTACTGACCAGCACTCAAGACCATACTAAACTCAGGAGAGACAAAGGTCAAAAATTTCAAATATAACTTTTTTGACAATAGAAAATAAAGCAAAGTTTCTTTTTAGGGTCTTCCGTTTCCAACGGAAGACCCTCTTGTTATTCTATTGTTAGGGTCTTCCGTTTTCAACGGAAGACCCTCTTGTTATTCTATTGTTTCTTTTTCATTATTATTATTTTTCTTTTTCTTTATTTTTCTGACTTTTTCAAAGCTTAATATCTCAAAAAGTTTTCAACAGATTTACATGAAACTTTCAGGGATTATGAAGCATTATTGTGCCTCAAAGTTTTTAAATTTTCAACTACAACGTCACTTCCGTTTTTACGTTACGTCAATTTTTAAATTCTAAAAAAGTAATTTTGTCCAGGGCGTTTTTCAAAAACGGTTCAAGATAAAGACTTGGAATTTTCTGTGTTGAAGCAATGATCGTTTTTATTTGGACATAAGACTGGAAATTAGTTTCCGTCACTTCCGGTCTAAACCGGAAGTGTTTTAAAATTTTCGAATTTTCGAATTTTTCGTTTTAATTTAAAAGGTTTACGAGGTTTGTAGAGTTTGTTATGCTGAACACGAATCTGAAATCCGTTTGAAAATCGGACGATGCATTACAGAGATATCGGGGGTTAAAAATTGATTTTTCCGGAAATTTTGATTCCGCGTCCTTGGTTTAAAAAATAGCGTAATGTTCAAAATAAAATTAACTCGTACCAAAAATAATCGCTAAGTCGTACTTGAACACATTCGGATTTTTTTGTTAAGTCGTTCTTGAAATCAGAAAGGTTTTTGTTAAGTCGTACGTAAAATCATTCGTATTTTGTTAAGTCGTTCCAGGAATATTCGATTTTTTCATCTTTTTATATTAGTTACTCTTGTTATTGGTTTAAGAGCTCTGCTACTTACAGGAACTTCCAGCTTTACTTCCGACATAAACGGAAGACCCACTCGTTGCTTTGCAACGAGCTTTGCTCTAGTTTCTTTTTATTATTATTATTATTATTCTTTTTCTTTATTTTTCTGACTTTTTTAAAGCTTAATATCTCACAAAGTTTTCAACGGATTGACATGAAACTTTCAGGGATTATGAAGCATCATTGTCCCTAAAAGATGTTAAATTTTCAACTACAACGTCACCTCCGTTTTAACGTTACGTCAATTTTTAAATTTTAAAAAAGTGATTTTGTCCAGGGCGTTTTTCAAAAACGCTTCAAGATAGAGACTTGGAATTTTCTGTGTTGAAGCATTGATCGTTTTTATTTGGACATAAGGCTGGAATTTAGTTTCCGTCACTTCCGGTCCAAACCGGAAGTGTTTTAAAATTTTCGAATTTTCGAATTTTTCGTTTTAATTTCAAATGTTTACGAGGTTTGTAGAGTTTATCATGCTGAATACGAAACTGAAATCCGTTTGAAAATCGGACGATGCATTACAGAGATATCGGGGTTTTAAAATTGATTTTTCCGGAAATTTTGTTTCCGCGTCCTTGGTTTGAAAAATAGCGTAATGTTAATAGTAAAATTAACTCGTACCAAAAATAATTGTTAAGTCGTACTTAAACACATTCGGATTTTTTTTGTTAAGTTGTTCTTAAAATCAAGAAGGTTTTTGTTAAGTCGTACTTAAAATCATTCGGATTTTGTTAAGTCGTACCAGGAATTATTCGATTTTTTCACCTTTTTTTTTAGTTACTCTTGTTATTGGCTTAAGAGCTCTGCTTCTTACAGGAACTTCAAGCTTTACTTCCGACATTAACGGGAGACCCACTCGTTGCTTTGCAACGAGCTTTGCTCTAGTTTCTTTTAGTAATTCTATTAAATAAAATTTCTACAAGCTTAAGAACTTTGCAAACCATTTTTGTAAAAAAAAAAAACAAACCAAGATACTTAAAAATCTGAAATTTTATTTGACTCGAGTCTGTTCTCAGTGTATGGTCTTGGAGCCAGCTCTCCACAGCTTTAACAGTAGGTAGTGTGTCTAAAACTCCACACAACAAAATAGCAGCCAGCCAACTCTAGATTCTCTTACACACACTCGTCTTTACTATGTTTGATTAAGCTCATTTCATTCTATTAATTAAATTTCAGTAAAGTTTTTAATTCACTGAAGAAAGCTGTTTTGACTGGCTGCTTCTTTGTTGTCTTGGATGATCCTCCCCTCCAACTTGGTCTTCACCTCTGGGGTGTGACCGTTTGTCCGTGAGGGGGCGGGGTTAGTGACCTACATCCCACTACATCAGGGTCACGGTGCATCGGCCCTCTGTACTTACATCATGCTGGGCAGGTGTCGCATTATTACGTCCAGAGCCTGAATCGACTCGTAGGAAATCTGCTGAGCCCTGCCCTCTAACGCCTCCTCTAGGGCATACAGACTGACCTGGGTCACCCATTTGATGCCGACCTTGAACACACGGTCCTTACCCTCACCAGGCAAGGTCACCTCAAGGTCAACCTAATACAGGAACCAAAGCAGGTCAAACACAGCAGGATATACTCAACTGATACCGTGCTATTTGCACTCGTGTTCACTACTGTTTTTTCTATTTTGATTAATCTATTGCTCAGGTCTGACTGTTACAAGTTATCAACATTTGTGTAGCAATTTCTGTACATACTGTGGTTTCATCAATATTCATTGAATACCAATTTTCGTTGATTTCATTGTTAAGTTTATCCTTGAAATTTAATATTCATTGAACTGCAATTTCTACTAATATTTTCTATTGATAGGGTCATTAGCCCCAATTTACGTACCCCTGAAACTGTGATGTTTACTTTATCCACGAAAATTGATACCCTTGAATATTAATGATACCACAGTATATAATCTTTTGCAATGTGTATGTGTTGCTACTAATCATGTGATGAGTGTGTTGTACAGAAAACTTATGTATGTATTATGTCATAACTAATGTCAACACTATATATAACGTTATTATAGCTGTTCACATATTGTAAATAAAATCAACATAAATTATTAACATATTGTGAATGAAATCCATGAGTGATATTACATTATTCTATAAGATACCAAAAGTAGGATATTTTTTTCTGTTTTTTTAATTGGAAAAGATCATTGAAGTGTCAAATCCAAAAGGTAGTCTTACTTTATATACATAGATAAACTATACAGTAAATTGAAGTGATTTGTTTTAACTTCGTCTTCTGTATATTTGGATACAGCTTTTTTCAGTGTTCTTCTCCTTTACTCTTTCAAAAAAATTATCAATTTTCTGGGTTTTTTGTTTTTGTGGTTTTTTTTATGGTGGGGGCGGGGGGATTATTAGACAATTGCGAAAAAGTTCAGTGACATTATTTGCAGGGGCAAAAGGCCAAAATTTGGAATTTAATTAGCAATGAAAAAATCACCGAAAAACTTAACAAGCCATGGTTGTACAGTAGTTAATGCCGTTATATCAAATGTATCAACTATTAATATACATATCCAAAAACACTTTCATGTAACGATATAGTCAGTTAGCCTCATTAACGTACAACTTAACTATAGATGTGATTAATGACCATGTACAAGTATACACAATGATTTAAAAAGTACTTTACAAATCACACTGTATCTAATTTTCAAATTTGGTATTTAATCAATATGATTCCATTATCACCAATAATAAATTCACATAAATTCTACTAATCAATTGTCATATTCCCTTCCCCCCTAAGTATACACTTGAGAAGCATTTTCTATATTTATTTCAAGACCTTTCAACTGACCTTTTCTCGACCAATGGGAAGAGGCTCGCGACTGTAGAGGTTTTTGCGTCCATCAAACACCGGTTTCTGCCCTGAGAAGATTTTCTGGCTATAAGCAGTTACCATTGTCTCAATAATCTCCCTGTTAAAACAATACACATTTTTACATTAGTACTGCATTGATACCAGGGGTCCTCATTAGTTCATCTCTCTCCTTTAAGCACTTCCAACAATGATTAGCTTTTACACATTAAAGGTGCGAAATTAGACACAGACTGAAAAATCCACACTAGAATGTTTAACACTGTGAAAGAAGCTGAGCTGTACCACAGAACACTAACCTGTTGACTCTTCGTGGACATTTGTCAGGCACTATTGAAATATCGTAGTGGTGAAGAACTCCCTTGGGAATACGCACTTGGAAATGATTGGCACGCAGTAGGATTGGTTTGCCCTCCGTCCCGTAGTTGGGACGGGGCGGACATATAAAGTCCGATGGTTTGGGAGGACCAGGAGGTCCTGGTGGCTTGGGTGGTCCTGAAGGCGGGCCAGGTGGGGGCTGAGGAGGGGGGACTATCAATCAAAACAAAACATCAGTTATCATGGGGACTGTCAATCAAAACAAAGCTAATACTTCTTGTATACTATTCACTGGATTTACACAGGTAGACAATTTCAAAGCCAGAGCTAGAGAAATAATAACACAAAGCTCTGGGTTTATATTTTTCTACTTTATGAGCCTCATCTATATGCAACAATTTAGATTTATCAACCACTTTCTTTAATCTGTGATATTTCCGGCTGAACAAGTGGTAATTTTGGAAAGCCCCAAAATCTAAGGTAGAGATTGGTAATTTGTGCCATTGTTCATAACTTACAGGCAAATCCTCCCTCCGGTGGCTGAACGGGTGGGAATACCGAAAACGGAATCGAAGTCTGGCCTAAAAATAGACACAAATATCTGGTAAACTGCACAAATTTGACAGATAATAAAGAGATAAAATGTATTCAAGTCTGCCTTATCATCAGATAGAGAGAGCAAAGATCAGCAAGTCTTCATTATCTACAACTTTGTTACGACCCCCGAGCCACAATCACTAGGGGGAGATACTTGTGGTGGTGTGGGGGTCACCACTCTGTGCATGGACCACCTACCATCTGTTGGGAAAGATGTGAACGGCAGGCCTGAAGATTGACCTGTAAAGAGACAATGGCACTGTAAAACCGACTATCATAAAGTCAAGTAGAAACATGTTCAAGTTGTTAACCCAACCAACCCCAATCACAAGAGTCTATTAATGCTATTATCAACCAATTAACTTCTATCACAAAATTTGGAAGTTTAAAAAAAACAGAAAAACCTATATCAAAAACCTTGTCCCTCAGCTTACCTTCTGTTGGAAATGTTGAGAATGGAATGGACGACTGACCTGAAGAATGACATTTGTTATCATTAGAACTACTCTGATCATGATGATTATATTGTGCACAAGAAACATAAATCATAAACTCAGTAAGCAGAATGATAAGCAGTGATAAAGCACTGAAATAATTCAAAATTGTATTACTTCAATACATGTAACCAAAAGACTTTTCATTACAAATTGAATACCAGCAAGACTAGAAAATATGTTCAAAATTATGTAAAATATAAAATTGATGATGTATACAAATCACTGGAATTATTTGTATTATCTTTATGAAAAGAGAGAAAAAGAAATAGGACGTACCTTCCTGCATAGCAGGGAAAGGTGAGAAGGGGGTCTGTCCACCTGAAAAACACACACACAGGTAAGATGTTAATTACAGGTGTTACACGAACATAACACTGCACAGGTATTACAAACTTTGATCTGTGGCATCTTCATCCTACATCAAACTAACGTTGATTATGAGACTTACTGTGAGTGTTCATGCCTTAAGTCAACCACTTGATGGAGCTGATTTGTTTATTATACTAAAGCACCAGAAATGTTCTAAAACACAAGCTATCTCTAATTAAAAATGTTCAAAATTAAACAAATAATCATTCTGTAAACAAACAGAACTGCGTTCTCCAGCACAATGACTTCATTAATTACAACAGACTCATCCTGTGATGTGACATATTTCCTGTAACTCTACCCCTCCCCCACACCTGCTCCGCCCCCTCAGACTCCAGAGAGTTCTATTGATTGACCATGCAGACAGTCTGGTTCACGCAGACAGTTGTCACAGTCATGAGTATTGATCAATCCCCACACTGCTTTACAGCGATAATTTATCTTAAGCCTGATGTTCACTTCAAATTATTTATCACCTAAAATAAGCAAATGATCATTACTCACCAAATGCGATCTATACTTTAAACATGAGAATTTTATGATTTCAATACACCTTGATTTTAGCTCTTGTTAAGAACACCAGTATGTTAGAATGCCAGGGTAACAGAGCTTTACGGCCCTGCTCTTACAGAACTCTACAGGAAAAAGCCCATTTTGATGCAGGTTTTGGGAGTCTGTATTTTGTACACTATTTTCCTAATATTATGAATATTGGGGTCAATATTATGAATGTTGGAGTCAATATTATGAATGTTGGAGTCAATATATTTAGACATCAGTAAACACAGACCTAGTTGTTTCACTAAAATCATTACAATTCTAAATGTGTTAGAGGATGGGGCTCATCATTAATTAATCTTGATCAAATATTGGAATGCTCTGAAATTCTCTCTGGTGAAATCAGGATACAACTCAGGGGCTGCAGGGAAAACAATCTACACTGTGTCATAGACGCAGAGGCCTAATATAACTCCCCTAACACTTGAGGTGATAGAAACCCCATGGCTCAGTGGTAAAAAAGTCATTCATCTTTCCCCCCCCCCCCCAAAAAAAAATAAATCCTGAAACACTGCATTTCTTTTCACCTTATCAACCTATGTTGGACATCATCCTGGTACATGTATAAAGTTTCATCATTGATGTGATGCTTATTATGTAATCAGGCAAACACAAAATAATTCAACATCTGCAATTTTTCCAAAAAAATTTGGAAATTGATATATCATGAAGTTTTAATACAGGTATTCAGAGCATGTCTCCGCACGATTATTTTTAACAGCATACATAGAAATAAAATGAAGTATGATTTACAATAAGTTTTCATTTTCTCAAATTACCTTAATAATATCAAAATAATTTGTTTCAAAAACATTTGTAATTTCATGAATTTAGGGATAAATCTAAATCTACCTGTTCTGATTAACAATAAGCCCCCTTGTTAACCAAGAACACCCGATGTACATTTGCACATTGTAATCTATATCATTGCAGAACTGACTGTAATACCTTACTCATTACATCCCCAGCCCATCACGTTATTCTGTATAAATCCTCACTCCACAGATAGCACATAACCAAATCACACTTTATCAGTGACAGCCAGCACTATATATATATATATATATCTAGATCAGTGTTTTGTTTTGCTATTGTTCATAATCTAAGCAGTACAGAGATTCAGATTTGTGCAATCAACTTCTACTGGGAATATGATGATAAATGCATGTCTATTATTATTGCTGATGAAAATTGTATTAACTCTGGTTGCATTATATATCTAGTTAGTATTGCAGTTTTTATGAGTACTATATCATTATTACAAGTATTAAAATTTGCATCTAATAAAATGTGTACATGTTATTGCATCACAATTCCTATTATAGATACAGATATTGTTAAAGAAGCAATAATTATTACAAATGTGATAATGATACAATTCTTTTCACAGATAGAATCTAGTTATGTCTTAATTACAGCATTGAATTTCTCAGTTAACAACTAATAAAAGTGTTATCATTCTGGTGGCAGTCATAATCAGTATCAAAATACATCTGATAAATGTATTAATGATTTCAAGCTGCTGAAATTTTTTGAAGAGAATCAGACATGAAATTGGTCAAACAGTTTAAAACATCTTGTCAGACCAAACAGTCTGTGTAACCAAATGCTGTAATATTCACTGTTTTGTTGCTTAATTATGAGTCTGACAATTTCAAATAGCATGATTCAGACAATGCATTTTAAGAATTCAATAAGTCATAAGTGATATGCTACATACGGTATTTTTCTTTCGTTTGCTCTTTTGTCCGCTTTCTTGATCTAATATTTACCCCATTTTTCTCTGTGGAATTTTAAATTTCATTTCAGGGTGTCAACAATACCTCCCTTTATATTTTAATAAATTTGAACTCTTACTCTATCAAAATTTATTTTCATTGACCCATACAAATAATTGTTCACTTTGCAGCCAATTTTTGCAAGTTTCTATCTGATCTTTGAGAGATAACACATTCATAAACAAGCTTTCTGATCTTTAGCTGGTGCAAGTAGTCTAGAACACAAGTATTTTTTCAAAACTTTCCTATTTCTGTTCATGTATACATGGTATACTCAGCTAATAGCGTTGATCAGTTTTTTTAGTTTTCCATAAATCTACGGATTGGATCCAGAAAAATATTTGTCCCAGCTTTGCATACAAGACCTACACTTTATGACAGCTTTGGTAATTAAATAGTTAATAACTCTGATTAAAGTTAAGCCATTATTACAGTCCTGATATGAATCATGATAAGGGCCAGTCTTCACGAAAACTTTTCAAACTAGCAGGCCAGTAGAACCAGTGATCTGTCAAATACACTTGCCCTAAAAAAAATTACTTGCTCCCATATGTCCATATGTGCAACATTAAAAAGTTCAAAAAGAATTTGTTATTCAGAATTGATTACAAATCGTTTTCGGCGTTTGAATTTAAAATATCTACAAGCCCATCAGACTTCTTTATTTTTAAATTCCACTAACCCGACCCTAAAATTATGTGGCCGTGGTCTTCAAACCACTGAGTTTTTGTGACGACTGTAAAGGTTACATTTGTGGGAGGTTAATACAGTTCTGTGGTGGTTATTACAGTTCTGTGGTGGTTACTACAGTTTTATGGGTGGTTATTACAGTCCTATGGGAGGTTACTACAGTCCTATGGGTGTTTATTACAGTCCTATGGGTGGTTATTACAGTTCTATGGGTGGTTATTACAGTTCTATGGGAGGTAAATACAGTTCTGGTTAGTTGTGGTTAGTATTACATACCGTTAAGCTGCTGGTTGTGCAGTATGCTTGTGATACCTGTGTGAATAATTCAATAGCAAATTGTTAGTGACACTACAGCTGAGGAACACACAACATGGAGTTATTACATTGACAACTACGCTAATTAAATAGCTAAACATCAGAGAGATAAAGTTTATATACAGGAGCTGTAAGAAATGTTGTTTTGTTTTCTTTTTTTCATGCAGTTGAACCTAAGGTAGAAACTGTTTACAGTAAATGAAAAACAATTGATTGCATAAATTAGAATTCATTCTAAATGGCATTGAGAAATGCATTATTCAGTTCTTTAAAAAAATGCATAGCAATTTGAATGAGGCATTATAATGCAGCCTTAGTAAGCGTTACTCTCTGGGTGATATTTTAATTCAATTATACCCAGTCATTTGAAATTAAAAAAGCAAATAAATTACTAATCACAGACTGGCTATTATACCATTCTATAAAATACATTGTAACATATACAAATATGTATTTAAATCACTTCTCCAAAATTATCTTTCTAAAAGCAATTAATTTCATCTTTCATTTTCACAAAACATTACAAAAGTTAGTAAATATATCTGAAAGTTAATGTCAACACTTGGGTTGTTATACCACAATAGGAAACTGAGACTGTAACACTTCATTTTTTGAAACACATTCGGTTAATACGCTTTATTCTCAAGTCTGTCTTAACGAGCTACATCTCTCCATTATTTGTATGAAGATGTATGTACCCCAGGAATTTCTGAATGATCAAAAAATTTTTATTCACAAGTAGCCTTTAAGATAATCTATCCAACAAGTCTAAACAAACTATAAATAACGTGATAAAACATCTCCTTCAGGAGAACAATTTTGAATCTTAAAAACCCCAATACATTTGTTTTTTAATTTCTCAGTTTCAATGACATTTCACCTTGCCTTTCATGGGGTATTTTGTGCCGTGAATAAATTTTACAGCATTTATCAAAGACTTTCTCATTCTATTAACCCACATGAAAGACAAAATAAAAAGGTGTAATGGAAACTACTATCCCAAACTGTTCGCCTTACACGACCATTGGCTAAAATATCCTCAGGACTGATATCCTAACATTATCGCTAAATGATTTCTATCTAATAATCTGTTTTAAACAGTAGGTCTAAAGGAATGTTTGGGGAACAGGTTAGTGATATCAAATATGGCGTTCTCACACGAACTCTGACGAACCAAGCCGTGCATTCCGAACAGTTTCCAGTCAAACAAGCAATATGCAACATACCTGGCGCTATCGGAAACATATTGGCATTATATGTTTACAGATTATCTGTAAATTGTGCCCTCAAAGGCTTCGTAAATTCACTTTGACTTTGTAATTTTGAGCAATGTTCACAACTATGACTAGAGCCAAAGAGGGCGCTTCAATCGCGACGCGACGCCTATATCCGGTAAGAGTAACTGCCCTTTGCATAGTGTGTGAACAGGTGCGTCCAAAAAAAAAAATTAAAATGATATTTACCGTTTTAATAAATCAAAAAAGGAACAAGATATACAAAACTGAATAATTAATATATCAAACAAAACGTATAATCGAATAAATAGAATAGAATAGAATAAATAAATAAATAAATAAATAAATAAATAAATAAATAAATAAATAAATAAATAAATTGGTTTGTTTAATTAGAATAAAGTTCATAAGTAAAATATTGATAAATTTCGAAAATGGATAATTAAATAAATATTTAATAGACTCGTGTGAACTACATTTTGTTCTGCATATGAGAGTAATGAATGACAACTTTGCACACGGAATTTTTTTTACTGTATTAATCTCTTTTTTAATAAAACTCTATTGTATAGAAATATAACAAAATTTTTAGAAATGTTTCTTTTAATACTACATCCGTTGTCATCTAATTAATTAATTAATCCCGCTCGGTAATCTAAGAGGGATGGTGGAATTTAATTTGTTCCATTTTATTTTATTTATTCTCATATTGTATAAAACAACATTGAGAAAATATATACAATACAGACAATATTATGCAAAAAGCAAGAGTGTATACTGTACACATCAACCTGTAGAGATGACTCTCTTATTTATAATATTGATAAATTTACATAAGTTATTAAAAACAGCTAATTTGTTCCATGAAAATAATTCAAAAAATTGAAAGCATTTTGGTCGTCTAAAATGCATTGATGGTAAATAAGCTTAATTTTCTATATTATTTCAATTCCGGACATATCATACTATAGTGATATATTCGTCGCCAACGTTATTTTACATAGATTACAAAATCGTTGATTTCTACAGTTAGATGTATATAGGTACATTGTTCCATCTGACTGTCTCAATTGGCAGTTTATGATTGCTTGTTCTAAATCTAAGTAATGTAGTAAAGTTGTTAAATTTATATTCTTAACTGATGAACAGTAAAAGCATAGGGGGCCCGGACGTATGATGCATGTCTAATGATATATATTGTTTGTTCGTAACTGAAAATATAGACATGTATATACATGTATAAATATGTTAGATTTTTTAGGGTTACTTTTTTCTTTTCCTGTATACGAGCTTTTCGAAAAAAGTGTCTCCAAAAACAAAATTAGGGCTGCGGTAACCCCCCCCCCCCCCCTGAAAAAATTATGAATTTGCTCCTGACGTTTATTTTACCTAACCTAACGTTTAATGTTTATAAGTCACAGATCGAAGCACGTGGCTATCAGACCACTGCATGATTAGCATTGACAAATCGATCCTTAAAAAATACCAAGTTAATCAAAATTAACTATGACATCACGGTCCGTTTTTTATGATGCACTGTACGCAAAAAAGTATACTGATGGAATAGCTTCTAAAAGTTCCCTTCATAATTTCAATCATGCAGCCATACATACATGTATAGCGATTCACAAAGATATAACATCATAAGACTTTCATTTTTTTATGTTTACTGGAATTCGCTTTTAACATATACAGCTTGAAATTGTACATTTATTTCGACCGACTTTATCGTTCAGCGGGAGATAACCGGTGCTATCTGGTCTCCTTATCTGCCATTAATTACATGAAGCAGCAGGACGTTCTGTGATGGCTGGGGGCTGTCCTTACTTAGTTTGCCTACTGGCCTTGGTCTCCCCCGATGATTGTTTCCTGTCTGGTGATCCTTGCCACTTTGATGCCACGCCCGTGGGTAGCGCATTTTCGGGGTGGGTGTACAAAAGTTATCCTAATTCTGACAGATTCCACTGTTCTATTTTTATTCATTTATTTTGTTTGCGATGTTATACTGTTTATTATAATGATATTAAAAAACTTTAGGTGAAGCATATATACTTCAGATATGAAGAATTTTAAACAATCTAAATAATTATACACATACTACATGAAAGTAAAGAAATTAACTTATAGATAACCATGCAGTGCGTATCATACCAGGCGTATAAATATGTTGATTGGGGAAACAATTGACCTATTATTATACTAGTATATTAAACCTGATAAAGACCGTCCAAGGGTCAACATAATAAATGTGGGTTAAGATCAACAGAGTTATCTCTCTTTGTACATAAACGTTCTTGAAAGACCACGCATATCATACAAGCTGATTTTGAATTTAAAAAATTATATTACAACGGAGATCTGATTTTATATAAAATTTCTGAACTCTTTGGAAATCACCTCGTGTAGTCAGTTAACAAAATAACACATTCCTAGATCCAAGCTGACAGCTTTGTTCACCTTATGTGAACGACTGCTGTCAAAACCACAGCTAACGGCATGATTTCCCGGCAGTCACTCGGAAGTGGATCTGACCACTAACCCCACCTGCCGGTCTGGGAGGGTGGAATGGCACTACACGTACCCCTACCTGTCGGTGACGTTTGGCGGGGGTGGTCTCCCTTACACGGCTTGTATCAGACCCACCTACGTCGATGACGGGTACCAGTTCTACCAGGTCAAGGACGGACAGGAGACCCCCATACACGGACCCAATCAGGGTATGTCTCAACAGTGCACCATATAAATACAAATTCGAAGGGGGGGGGGGTCAATGTATGATATATGGTTTCGTATAACAATGTTGAAATTATCAGAACTAATACCTTTATGGAATATAAATATGAAAGTACCCCCTATTTAATACCAAATGGGTCATATTGAGTTTTTCTACCGAATCATAACCTTGACCTTGGGTACTGTGGTTTCAATAATATTCAAGGGCATCAATTTTTGTGGATAAAGTGAAAATCACAGTTTCAAGGATACGTAAATTCGTGGCCAATGACCCTATCAATACAATATGTTAATAAAAATTGCACTTCAATGAATATTTAATTTCGTGAATCAACTAAATAACAAAATCCACGAAAATTGGTTTTCAACGAATATTGATGAAACCACAGTATGTTATATGTCAAGGTAAAATGACCACTTGCATAATGTTTCAGAGCAATGGTGGTGCCAAAAATCGGATCACACCGGAAACCACGTGACTATCAAGGTCAAACCAAAGTCAACATATTACATGGACGTGTTCGATTTCAAAATGCAGTGAGAGGGGCGATAATGTGACAACAACACAACCACACCACAGGGACTTCACAATTATTCGATTCCCATTTCATTTAACCGATTGTTAAAATACAGTTTAATCAAATTTATTATGTATATTTCTGTAATATCTTTATATTGAAATAATTTGATCAAGTGTGAAACACAGTATGCGACGATTTTTATAATAAAGTTGGAGATGATGATAAAGCGTGTATACTGCGTAAGAGGGCTTGATAATCATGGCCATTTTTAAACTGAATTGATTCAATCCTTTAAAAGAAGACCTTCAATTCAAAATTTAAAAAAAAACCCAAAGTAAATGGATTTTTTTTCTCAGTAAACTATATTTTATAGCGTAACGACTCATATCTTTAAATTGTAGGAAGATTTGATGGTGAATTTGCGGACTATGTATCCCCCCCTTGGTACATCCTTTTCTCCATTGAAAATCTTTGACCATCCATTACTTATTCAAGTATGCACACATAAAATGAGGGGAAAAAAAATAAGTCGAAAAAGTAAATTTTCCAGATGATTAAAGACGATAATCCCAAAAATACTTGTCCCGTGATATATTGTGATCCAAGTTCCGGAATTAAACAATCCCCCGTGTGTGGATTACAATGCTATTATAATAGCTTCTCGCTGCGTGTTCACAAGGATATTATATTGATACAGTTCTTAATCTGAAACAATAAAAGACTCGGATGGCTTTCGTTGAAGGTAAGCAGTAGGCTTTAGTGTTACTGTGTTTATTTTGAACAAACGTCAGTGTATACATGTATGTGATTGAAATAGATATATATGCATTCGGACCAAAAAATAGGTTCTTTTAGATATCCCTCTTTGAAGGTATATACGGTCGAAACAAAAAAGTTTTTTATATGCAAAAGATTTGATAACAAACATGGCTGTATGTATCACAATTCTACATCGAAATGACATACACATGTATTCTAACACAAGATTAAGACATATTATATTTATTTCAAAGGAATGTGAAGTGAAACGAAAAATTAACCACTACTCACAGGCTTAGTTAACTAATTTATGTCATATAGCGAGCAGTATGAGTGTTTTTGCACTAATACTCTTCTGAGGCGTTTTAAGGAGAGCAACAATCGTCACCACACTAAAAGAACAGCGTTGCAATCCGCACCATTTATGAATAATTTATAAAGCTCTTTCTCAAATTTAAGTTTGGCACAGCATATTGGAATCGCGATCAGCTGTTCTGACTTAGTAGCTAGCTAATGAAAACGCAACTAATTAAATCCAACAGAAAGTAAAATTCCTGAATTAACAATAGTAAAATTGGTCAATTGCCATCGCATACAATTCTGTAGTCTGACTTGGAGACAGATGTCAAAGTTTCATTATTTAGGAGTTCCTTATAGAAAAACTGGGTATGGCAAACACGTACGTTTTATACGCACCAAAAACTCATCGACAGGAAAACCCTTTTTTTTTTGTCAATTTGAGCAACAAAACACTTAAACCGCAGGGCATCAGTACTCAAATCTAATACGAAACCTGATTTCTGTCTGATATCACCCTTAAGAAAACATTTTCAAAATATGAAAATTGTACACGATTGCTAGATACATGAATGTAGTAAATCAATCAGTAATGTTTGTGAAAGTACATCAAATTAAAAGTTCTTTATTAAGATATGCCTTGCTTTATTAAGATCTTATAGTACCATGTTTTGTTTTCCGTGAGAGGAGGATGTCAAGAGCAAGTGTTTCTCAACGCCCAAACTATTTCGGCATCGAGCGATCCTTAGTTTAGAAACGTTCTTTACATTCATTCTTAAATTTAACCTTAAAATAATTAAGTACTCCAAATTGTATGGTATAAGAAATGTTGGGAAATCCAAATCCAAATTAAGTTTACCGGTATGATGAGTACATATGACTCCAAATTGTATGGTATAAGAAATGTTGGAAAATCCAAATCCAAATTAAGTTTACCGGTATGATGAGTACATATGATGTATGGAACTAAAAGCATTGTTAAAATATATAAAAATAAATTGTTCGAAGATGCTCTTCCTAAAATCTTTACAACGTACCGTACTTTCACATACATGTATGTATCTATGAAATGCATTGAAACTGTTTTTCTTGTTTATTTGTATCTTTTTATGTCTAACACGTGCCCTATATACCAGCGCCAGACCAGCTTATAAGTCATTGAAAGAATTGAATAGATGTACACACATCAAATATGACACGCACTTCATTCATGGAGCACAGGCACTGAGCTCTCTCGATTATAATACGACCTTGTAATTCTTTGTGACTTTGTAACAGCCCCTGATCTCTTATTTTTTAAACAGCCGTTATTGTGTGTGCACCAAAAAATTCATATTATGTGATATCACTTTAGCTACTAAGAAAGATAAAATCAAAGTACTAGAAATACTTGAGGTACTTGAACAACTAAGCTCATTTTTTGACATGATATTAAAACAGCCAGCCTCTCCACGTAATGTCTGTGTTTTTATCATAATTTCAGCAACAAAAACTGGAACAAGCGTATATTGAACATCAGTGTATTGAAAAGAGTATCTTTTCTTGGTTTTAAGGACGTTGTTTACTCAGGGTTTGAGTTCTCAAATCCGGATTGTCAAAAATGTTCAATTTCATGAGTAAAATTTGTTTTAAAAACAAAATGTTTTTATGAAATGAATTATTATTGGCATAACAATCAATATTTGTTCTAAATCATGGAATAAGGGTCTGACTTTTTAGCAAAACAGAGGAAAATCGGACTAAATTTTTCTACTTAAATATTTTTGGTAGTACTATAATATTTAAAGTTAAGACTTTATTTGTTAGTGAACATAATTTTGCATATTTTCTGTTGGTTTAATCATGCTTTTTTGTTTAAATAATCGTATGGCACACACTTCAAAAATATTTAAAAATGCTTAAAAATGATAAAATACACCATATCTCAACATTTTGATCATTGACCTCATTTAAATTTTATGCCAGTAAAGAAAGGTCAATATACTTAGTTTAATACTATACATGTTTTAGCATTATCATCATTCAGTTTTTTGTTATATTTAATCAAAGATGGGTAGTAATTTGAAAACTGATAGAGGAAATTCGGACTAGAATATCTATAAAAATTGTGAATGAAAACTTAATGCTTTGTATCTAATTCATGTTACTACCATTCATTAACTGTATTTCATTTGTTAAAGAGTTAAGCAATTTGTATTATTTTCACAATCTCAATCAAAGTGAAAATTTTTTATGGATTTTTCTTAAATTTTCAAAAAATATTCAATGGCCATTTCCTCAAAAAGTAGGTCATTGACCTACATTTTTTAAAGTTAAGAATAACACTACCATGTAAGGTCTATAACACACAATAGTTGGTTTTTCATTATCATCAGTGGAATATTTTTTCATTCTGAGTAAACGTCATCCTTAAATTGAAAATTGATTTAACAATGAAAAGTCTATGATCCATAGCTAGGGAAGTTAAACGTCAAGAATGGGTGAAAAGTGAAAAAAAATCTCATAGACTACTGTAGTCTGTCCCAAGAATTTTTGCCGCATGTTTTCTTTAATTATTCGATGAATAATTCTTGGTTCGGACGATGTTAATTTAATAGAATATAAAACCCCCCAAGGTTCGACCCCCCTTTGAAACGCTCCTCCAGCTTATCATGGTTCAATACACGGCTACAAATAAATAACCTACGGGTTTTTTCCATCGCAAAAAATGTAAAGGAACCCGGATGATAATGTTATTCTGAGTCTTCCGAATGGACAAAAGTTGTCAACATTCCCAATTATAAATATCCTTAGGAAATCTGTTTTCGGTATTGTGTGAATGAAGTTATACTGGACATTTTCCTTTCATCGACTTCAATTGCACTTCTTTCACAGGTAGTTTGAACTTATAATAAAAATCGTCCAAATGTGCTGCATAAATATCATGGGACAGACTATTATAGTAACCTTTTATTTGCAAACCCGCTTTCAACTAGTACTACACTTTAACGTGCGTTACTCAATTTGTATGCACACACCGCTGCAGTTATGAGAGTGTATCTTTTAAAAAAAATCATGGTTTAATGCTTAAATAATGTCTGCGGCATCTCTTTGATCTCGGCAATAACTGTAGTAGAATTCTTAATAATTTTTTTAAACCTAAAAGCAAACTTTAAAAATTAAATACATAAATTTTAACAGATATCATGGGTTTATGAACGGCATCTGTTCTGCATGGATATTCACCATACTGATCATAGATAGAGCAAATGTCGTTTATTGCTTCCGCGAATGTTCCATTAAGATAATTACCATAATGCTTAAATAATTTAAATAACAGAAGGTGATATCTTTATATATTTCAGATAACACCACAGGAATGGACTCCAATTATACAAATGAAATTGACAACCGTTTTAGTAACATTTCAGTCTATTTAAATGCAACTGGGAATATTTCTGGAAGTGGACGTCAATTAAATAGACCCATCTTCATTTCCTCTGGACCTTTGTTCGATGACGTCAGTGACAAATATATGACGTCAGTGTTGTTACCGTCACTTGTTTACGTGAGTTTTCTTCTCCTTGTTGGAATTCCAGGGAACCTGATGGTGATTTATGTGTACTCATTGAAATGGAGAGCCAACACGTCTCGTGTGTTCATCTTGGCCCTTGGATCGTACGATTTCATCAACTGTGTGACGTCACTGACAACGGAAATAGTGCTGCTTTCCCGATTCCTGAATTTTGATTTTCCAGTGTGGTGTAAGGTTTCTCGATTTTTGTCGGCCTCCATCAACAGCGGTTCAACGTTTATCCTCGTTGCTATCGCAACGGATCGCTTCTTAAGAATATGTAAAATCCACAAGGACCCTATTTCTGTAGAGCTGGCACGAAGCCTCGTTTTCATTTCTGTTTTCTTTGCGACTCTTACGTCATGGCCGGTATTGTTGTTATATGGTTCATATACAGTGATTATTCCTCTAAAGCCGCCTGTCTTCGTTAAGGGTAAGACTTGCCTGGTATCGGACAGTATGGTGGAGACAATGTATCCATTGATATTTGTCATTTTCTTGCTGTCCGCTCATTTCTTGGTTGACATTGTACTGATTGCCCTGTACTCATTCGTGGGACGAGTTATCTATCACCAGCAAGCTTTCCGGAAGTCCACGATCATAAATAGCTCAATTAAAAACTCCACAAAACCAGTCAGCAAATCAGACGGGTCTAACTCTAACTTTAATGTGGATGAATTAGAAGAACATCGTCCTGCCTTAAAAGAAGCACAACCCGAAAAAAACAACAGGGTATCTATCGTGTTTTGGAAGAAATTATCTCTTGAATATAGAAGGTCAAAAGTTCAAAAGAACCCTTCAAGCCAAAAGAAAAAAGTAATAAAGGAACTCAAACAATCCTTAAAAGGTCACCCTTCGATCGATTCTAATACCGCCAAATCAGGCAGCAAGTTTCGCGCTGGGAGAACCACCTTCATGCTTTTTCTAGTGACCGTGTTGTTTATCCTGTCTTTTCTGCCCTACTCTGTTTTGGTGATCGTACGTTACACAGACCCAGGGTTCTACACCAGACTGACTTCCGGTGGTAAAGCGGTCTACAATGTATTCCTCCGCTCCTATCTGCTGAACTCTGTGGTGAATCCACTGGTTTACTGCTTCGTCAGTAAGGAATTCAGATCACGTTGTAAAGACGTCATTCACTCGTTAGTTTGCTGCCTCCGTGACTAATGAATTTAATTTTTGAGCGGTGCATGTTTTTTTAAATCGTTTTTTTCTTGTCCATTACTTTTTAGACACTTTTTGCATTAACTTTTATTAAAAAAAAATGTATTAGCGTAAAATACGTAATTTTTTTAACTAGTATTGTGTTGTTTAATATTTAATTTCAGTCTGACAAAATGCTTTGCCTTTGCCAGGTTTCATCAAAATGTTACAGGACATATCTCTTACCAGCTAAAAAAAACGTAATAAAAAAACCCGGAAAGAGTGAGACCATGTGTGTATATAGCAGAGACCCGCGCTCGTCAAGTATGCGGTGCTTGAGTACTAGTATATCGCGGCTACTTAGGATTGCATTCCGTTGGTTTCCGTTCCCTCTTCATACGAGGGAAATCCTGACGGAGATTTCCCGTGCGTAATTCCCACTCCTGACGATACACACACTGTAATGTATATAAATTGTTTATGATATCCAGGAGTCAGATAAACAGAAGGCCGTTCACCCCAGACATTATAATAACAAAGACAGAATGCAGCACGTTACAGAGCTCTGCATCCTAATTTTTAAAACATTCTCAAAGATATTGACACCCAATATAAATATAAATCACAGACACCTGACGTTATATATTTTTTATCATGATTTAAATTTGTTACGTTTACGAAAAAGAACGTTTTAGAATCAAATATCATCTTTAGTGGTACCGTACGCAGAGATATCATGTATAAAATTCAATTTCATTCGACATTTTATTCTTTTAATTGTTCTTTAGTTTAATAACTCAATGAAATACAAATATCATAATATTTAAATATTCCATAAAGCAATCAATGACCGGACAGAAAAGAAGTAAAACATACATCAATTTTATCACAATGTATGTGCAAAATAAGAAGAACCTTTTTATTGTTAAAAAAATCCCACAGAAAGTACCACATATTTTCTCGTTTCATCAATCAGAAAAATAAAGAACCTGGTAATTTTGTATGATTGTGATTTAGAAAGCGTTCACTTGAACCTTTAATGAAAAATAATGTTTTGATTAGCTATATTTTAACTATCGTTTGGTAAAGAAAAAAATTCTTTTATTGCTTTGCTTTAAATTCGAATAGTTTGTTATATCTTTATACAGAGCATTATCGTCTCCTAGAAAATTAATATACTCAGTACTCAAAAAATAGCCAGTTCGGGTATAGTTCACAAATTATCTTCTGTAAATAAATTCCTAATTAATTTAATGAAAAGAAGACTCGAGACAAACATTATAACCCGTTATGAAAGTGTTTTTTAATGAGTTCATAGACATAATTTACAAACATAAAGAACTAAAACTTGAACAAAACTTTTTACCAAAATAGAAGAATTCCGAACTCTGTATCAAGCCGGAACTTATCTTAAAACATTAAGATAAATGTCAAGCATATTAGATGACAAGTTTACCATTCGAGATATTAGAAATGGAAAACTTATATATTCGAAAAAAAAATCCATTTGCTTTATGTCAATTTAAGGGAATGTGTGCTTCAATTCTATAACTTTCTTTACACATCGAAATCAATTTTGCAAACCACCAAAGAGGAAACAGTTGTTGGTGTCAAATAGAAAGAGAAAAATGTGCATACAGCACAAGTCACCCTTGCCGACGTGTATAGCGCATTATATTTCTATGCAAATTGAATTGACGAAAAAACCCTACCTCATTAATTCTCTTAATAACTTGTTGTTTTGGTTAGTAGTGAATAGATCTGTCTTGTGTTTGACCGATCGACTATACTTTTGAAAAAGAAAACATTGGTAAAAGAAAATAACACAGATAATACTCGTTCTCTACTACACAATACACAGTTATCTTTCTTTGCGAGTTTCATGAGCTAGAACTATACAAATTTCCTTTTAAAATCAAAGATACTTTATCATAGAAACTGACAGATTCTAGTATTTTTAATTCTGTTTAACAAAATTGATTGCAGACCGAATTTATTATTGAATTTGTAATATAATGTACGGCCTTTACTTTTGCAGATCCATACACATTTTGATTTTTTTTCAAATCAGTCTTTCCAGTTAAATACTAGTAAACTGGATAGCATCCCAATGATATGTCTTAAATTACCATTCAAGTGTAAGTTTCTTGTTTGTTTTAATTTAAACTTGATATCAATATTTTCTCTTATAAAAGATATTTTTTCATACGATTTCAAATAATGGCATACATGTTAAACTCAAGGGTTATCATTTACAATGTATTTCAAAATTGTTTTGAAGTCTGGTGTTCTATAACTAATCATACATTAATCAAGAAAATATCTAGCGGATAAAAACACCGAATTGTTACAAAAACAAAACAGAAAAGTAAGCAGTTAAAAATCGGATTGTGATGAATATATCAACATTTTTTTTTTATCAAAGTTCCATGATTAATTTCTTCTATGTTGTTGTTCTATTATATAATATATAAATAAATAAGTAGTATAAATCAGTTGACTCCCTGCTTCCAAACTATTAAAATACCGAAGAAATGAAAGCCCGATGTATTTTAAGAAAATGCATTCACTTTTTATCTCTTTTTTTAATATCTAGAATATGTAACTGTAAGTCTGTGGTCTTCTATGTATATACTAGTAAGTTTGCGTAAAAATGAAAAAAAACAAACAACTAAACCCTTTTATTAATGGTCATTTTAACTAATAAACTGGACTTTGGATTCCGAAAACTCTGTCTAAAATGATCATGAAATTGCATAAGAAATTGTTAAACGATGTGATAATAATACATTTCCACTCCCTATTTAGATTTATAAGAATGATGAGAATTTGTCTCATGTACGCTGCGATTAGTTTACATTACCTGCGAATAAAAACATGGCATATAAGCATTTATACATTTAAACCTCCGATATATGTAACGTCTTAATTTGTATTTGTAACAAGTACAGAGACTATATATTTTAAGAAAAATAAGAATTAAACTATGCGAAGCGATAAAAATATTTACACACGTACCATATTTTAACTGTATGAACTTCCTGAGGAAATCTGGACAAATCATACACACGTATTTCTATTTAAGAAATGAATTTAATAATTTTTCTGTTGATCGACGTATCAAAGGAAAAATTGACCGGAAAACTGATACGTCGATCAATAGAAAAATGATTCATTTCTTATTATTTAATTAATAATTTTTAAATCATAAAATGTGAAGTGTCATCGATCAAAAATGTAAATAATCTAAACAAAGCGGCGCGTATGAATAAAAAACAACAACAGCAACAATATTCAAAATGGATGCGCCTTTAGCTGATGCAGAGCTATTGGGCGAATTTAACACAAGTAGAGAGTTAAAATCTGAACCGACGGAATTGAAAACGAAAGGAAAATGCATGCGATGGCTTGTTATGTTATTCACTGTGCAGCAAGATTCGTTAAAACTGGTTTTAACGCGAGTTAGATCGCTGGAATATGCAACTGGGCATAACCATGCAAGGAGACGTGATCGTGGACGAAAAAAGTTGATATGTCGACAATTAATAGTATTGTCCTTTACATAAAATTTAGATTATTGAGAATCAAAATTTGTACAATGACAACAAATTTTGATCCCCAATAATCTAAATTTTTGTAAAGGGCAGTTTGTATACATGTATGTGCGACTTATGTAAACGTTGTGGTAACTAGATAGTCAGTGAAGTACGTATGAATACAAAACAACAACAGCAACAATATTCAAAATAGATGCGCCTTCAGCTAATGCAGAGCTATTGAGCTGAATTTAATGGATTAAACACAAATAAAGAGTTTTAAAAAATCTAAACCGGCTGAATTGAAAACAAAAGGAAAATACATGCGATAGCTTGTGATATTATTCAATTTGCAGAAAGATACATTAAAGGGACTTAGACACGATTTGAGATCAAAAAATTTATTTTAATTTTTTATGTCTAAAATGGTTTAATGGTGCATTTAAAATGATTGACCAAAATATTAAATTTAAAGTCAAGTTACAAGCGAGATAAGAATTAATTGTTATGGAAACAAAGCTCGAGTCTTAAAGTTGTTTACAAAAAAATTTAATGTAGAAAATTACCATTTCTTAGACAAAAGGACATGTTAAAAACAATTTAAACTAATTCAATATCTTCATAAATACTATTATCAACAAAAGAAAGATACATTTGATTGAAACTTACATCAATGCAACACATATGTAAAACATGACAATATTCGAGCTTTGTTTACAAAACTAAGAATTATGAACCCTGTATCTTGCTTATAACTTGATACATGACTTTCAAATTTTTACATAGCGATACATTACGAGATCTTTTCTCGTAATTACGAGATAAAAATACTTTTTATGTGGCCCTATTCCTTTTTCGTAGATAAATGTATGCACTTGCAATTGAATGATTTATTTATAGGTACCCAACTTTAAGATATACGATATTCTATAGAAAACATCGTCTTTATTGGATTTGATCACTCCCCGACCAAAGTTATCACTTCATTATACTCAAAGAATGATTCTTTATTACTTAAATAAACTTTCTTTGAATTCCATCTTTAAATAGACAAAGGGCAAAAGAATTTTATCATTCAGCCACTATTCTTAAGGTTGTCTTTTCGTGAACCTCGCTTTCGCGATTCTGACCATTTTCAATGTATGTCGAGAGGCACGAGGACAATCAAAGGCGACAAGTAAGGCGATGACAATGCCCAGAGTCAGCACCCCCACGCTGCTCCCGATCCCCCGGGCCGACGGCCGAGAGTCGGGCACGCTAATCAGACTCCTTTTGTATTTATTGGTCTGCTTTTTATCCACAGTCAACTCTGCCTTCATCTTCTCTATCTTCTGTTGAAGTTCTTGAGGTGTGTAAGTAACATTGCTCACACAGGAACAACAATACACAGAAGATGACGATGATGATGCTAAAGATAAGAAGGAAAAAGTGTTTGGTCTGTCATTGTTTAGAGAAATATATTATAATCGGTCTTGTAGAACCAGCCATAGCAACGTATATACGTACACGACATTACAGGCGATGAATGGATGGAGCCTGTCACGGTCTGAAGATGAGGGGTACTGAGTGTGGCGGTGCTGGATGAGGAGGGTGGGGTTGTACTGGGGTATAATGTTGTGAGGGTGGATTCAGCTGACGTTATCAAAGACTCAGAGGAAGCATAGAGGACGGTGGGCGTTGTCAGAAGTGAACTGTGTGACGTCACACTGCAGGCATCACTGGGAGGGACCGATGATGCAATAGATGTATACCGAATCCAATCAATTACAGCTGTAAAATGTGAGAGCCTTGTAAGTATAGATATGTGTGTTATTTTATCATCAGACATTTTCATGATCTATTTAAAACAAATATTAGCTTTAGGGCATTTATAAGTTGGTTGATTATTGGTATTAAAAGACATGAAGTAATGAATTGTTCTTAAATTGAAAAATACAAAAAGATTGTCGAGTGTTTTTTTTTGGTACAATTGTGTATCGGTAAAAGAGATGGATTGCATTTCTAAAGGTAAGTTATTTTAGTCTTTTGAACTGCTATCTTTTAAAAATAAAAACTTCTACAACTACAACTAGAATATACACACTGACTTGAAATTTTTTCAAAAATAATTTTTGAAATTATTACGAAATTGAAGTTAAATAAGAAAAATTTGGGGATGTATGTTCTAAAAGTTGGTAAAAGAAAATAATCATGTTACCTCTTTAAACATGTATTTTAGCTTTTCAAGTGCAAGATGTATAAATCTAAAAGTCTAAGTAAAATGATTAGCAATTAACCATGAAATTACAAGAATATTACAATATTATAATCTTTTTGACAATTTAAAAAAAAAGTATTTGGTTATTTGGTATCCATTCCTTAACAAAAGTCTGTTATATCAGTTGATAGATAAAGATGACATTTGCAATGTGTTTCTCACATAATAATTTATTTAAAACATACATTTAAACTTATTTTGCTTGACAAGGTAATAAGAACTGCATAAATTGGAATTTATCGGCAAACGTGTTTTATAAACGAGGTATACATACTGTGGAAATTCTGGTAACAAACATAACTAGTCAGGATATATTTTTTTAATTACGCAAAATTCCAAGATGATAATAATTTTAAGAGAAAAACATTACTTTAATCGATAATTGCTGAGTAGGGACCCATCTTAAATTTATTGATCCCATGTAATACTTACTGTCTAGGTATAAAGTATCACGTTCATCTTGTGGTGATGGGGGGTTTACACTGCCGAGGATTTTACAGATATCGAGGTGCATTACACCTGCACAGGAACCAACTTCATGACATATTTCAGCACAATAGGACGAACTTGCATTTGAATAACTACTAGATATTGAAAATGAACTTCGAACTGCAGAGTTCGTCTCAGGGAAGAAACACTGGAGCGGATCTGAAAAAAGAAACAAGTGATTTTTACATGATTTTATATACATTGACAAAGAATCTATAGAACGTGTGTAAAAATTACCCGTTTCTCTGTTTTCGCAAATATAAGGAAGTGAAGAAGAGCAATCCACCACGGAGTAGGAGGGTGATGAGGGGTGGAACATGACACACCCTTCTTTCTGATCGTCTGAAGAATTTTGCCAAGGATTAAAGTCTGTGTAGGTCAACTGGTCACAATCGGGCCAGAAATGATGTAAATTCCCGCCCTGAGAAGTGGCATGAAGTCCAATCCAAACGTGGTCTCTACGAACACAGACTGCCATATTTGTACTCAGTATAATTTTATGAAACCTCGTAAGCTAGACGCGTATTTAAGAAATAATGCATATCATATTATATTCTTTTTATGAAGATTTCAAATATGGTCGGGGTGATTAAAATTCAATATTATTATAATACTGTAGATTCCTTATCTTATGCGAGAAGTTATTTCTGCGATTCAACCTTTTTTCATCAAATCACAGGAGCATAAAATCGAATTTGCATCGTAGTGAACACATGTCCGAAAAAAGAGAGATTTTAAAATTCGCGAGGTGTGCTTCTCACGATTTTACGCGGATATTTTTTCCTTGTGTTTAATTATGTATAAGGATTTCAGATATGGTTGCGGTGATTAAATTTGATATTATTCTAATAAATGAGATCACGCCCAATTTTATTTAAATTTATTCACAATATTCAAAAATTGAATCTTTATTACTTAATATTTCTATACTTTTCAACACTTGCTCCGTTAGAAATTATTGACATTTTTACATCATTTTAATTTCATATAATTTTTCACAATACATCATTTGAAATATATTGGACTATACTTTACAAATTTGATTCGTCGTGTGATCACAGACAAAGACACTGGAAAATGTGAAATATACAATCATATCTTTTCATTTTGAGATTCCTTACAGTTATACAATAGATGCATGGTGAAATTACTCACAATGAGGAGCTCAGGACTTTATTTATTTTGGAATCCACAATAGAATGTATTTTAGTATGTTCTGCCAAATCGTCTAATTTCAGCAGGGTTTGATTCTTGCCTTTGCATACATTGTAAGCCTCGCTCCAAGACAAAGGGTGAAAGTGGACGTGGTATCGACAATCTTCGTGTTTATCTGTTTAATGAATTGAAAAAGGAAAGTCAAGATTTAAGCGAGAAAGAAGATGGTATAGTTTCTTTTAATATTTGCCATTAAATTCAAAAGTTGTGTAAATCTTATTAAAATATGCACACAATATCTTGAATACATGTGTATATAAAGTACCAAGCTATACACCTTTATTTTGATTTCAAAAAAGGATAATGACTTCAACATATTGTCATATTTCTAAAATATAGTTAAAAATGATGAAGATAAACACATTTTCTCAGTTTTTTAAAGAGGAAAATGTGTCCTCAGCCGTCGCCCAGAACGAAAATAATACATATATATTTTATGTGATATCACATTATAAAGTTATAATGTAAGTTTCATCGTGGGCGACGGCTGCGGACATAGTTTTCTATTCAATTAAAAAACTTCTATGACGTCACCCATTGTATTTAGTCAACGTTTATTTTTACTATTCAACCAACAGTCGTTGGATATATAAATATCCAACTGATGGGCAGTTGGATATTTTTAATATCCAACCGCCCATCGGTTGGATATTCAAAATATCCAACAGTGCATAAAACAAAAAAAAAATGACAAAATGTTGAAACGTGTATTTCCAACATAAATCCAACATACACAGAATCCTGTCATCCATAAATGTAAATCCGATTAGCCACGAATGAAATTTCAGCAGAAATATCTCCTTTTCTTAATTTTGATAGATTTGGGATCACATATAAATCACTTCCATAAACACTTGTAGACTTCCTCTTTGAACCTTGAACCATATAACTCCTTTTCCTTAGTTTGAACAATTTAAGGAATATTGTCGCACTACGACTTCATAAGACTCCTATCAACATTTTTAACGAATAATCGTCTGTTGATTTTTTGTCAAATTTCTGATTTGTCCTTTCTCCTTGCAAGTCTAAAATATCATTCAAATGGTATCCGCGTCTTTCCCGGTAGTGTAGACCTCTATATACATTGAATGTACTTTGCGTTAAAAAAATTCATCATCTAAATTTAAGTCTGCTCAGTACAGCGGAATGGTTTACTTTAACATGCGCACCTGTTCACTCGTCCATGAATAAAGGGTGTGTTTGGTTAGGCTATTGTGTATGGTACTATTTAAATCATAAATGAGCTAGATCCTTTTGTATTACAGCACAGTTGGATATATGAATGGGTCAATGCTTCTTTGAGGTTCAATGGGGGAATTTTATTAAGTAAGATAAATAACTCGATAGTGTTGAATAGTTTAGAGAAAACATCCCCTTCTACAAGCAGAATCTGCCTTCGGCCCTCGGAGGGAATGTTTTCTCTAAACTATTCAACACTATCTCGTTATTTATCCATTACATAACCATTGAAAAATTACTATTCAACACTATCTCGTTATTTATCCATTACATAACCATTGAAAAATTGGTGTCGTATGTTTAGTTTCAAAGAAAATACGGGAAAATGCACTTTTCATGACGTCACAATTACCATTGTGAGAATATAATCAGGTTATAATTTATAGATTCTTAATCTATTGGTATTCGTGTTTAAAAAAATTAATGCAACATTTCATTTTCTCGTGATACTTTTTAAAATTACCTAAAAACAGGGCAAAATATGAGTGAAACTATACCTTGTTCATTATTTTATTTATAGCGAGCGCAGCTCGCCGGCGCGCAGCGCCGGCTAGCGAAGCGAGCTCTAAGAACCAGTGTGCGCGGGAAAAAGAACGAGCTAAACCTACAGTTCATCGAACAAAATTTTTTGTCTACGTCCCATAATGCTCTCTAATGTTTTCACCCGTGGTGCTATGCCAAAAATGGCCGACTTTTAACTCGTAATTTAAGGTGTCTTAAGGTTTGAAGACACGTTTTGAGTACCGCATTAGCTTTGGCGAGACTCAGAAGATTTGTTACATGCTTCCATACCTTCGTATTGAGTCGAGAAACGTAAACAAAGACGAACAAAGTCATTGATGACGTCACACTGCACTCGCGCTATATTTCCCGCGATAAATTTAGAGGTGGATCAAACATCTGTAATGAGTCTACTGGCTATTTCAGTATAGTCTCCGACACATGCCTCATTGACATATCTTTTTTTAATATAGAGATTTTATATATATATATATACTAGCAAGAGCCATACTTTACTGCCATATTGATCCATTTTTAAACTAATTGTGCATGCATGTACAGTAGGCAGGTAAGTATATGAGTAGGGAGGAAATAAACAATAGGACATTTTGAACTAAATAAAAAGGAATAAAAAAAAAAAATAAACAAGTAAAAAAATTATGTAGATATTGCATATATTCAGACCATTAAATTTAAAAGTGGGAAATTACACACCTACAAACAGGTACAGGTCTCTCTCTCTCTCTCTCTCTCTCTCTCTCTCTCTCTCTCTCTCTCTCTCTCTCTCTCTCTCTCTCTCTCTCTCTCTCTCTCTCTCTCTCTCTCTCTCTGGGTAGGGGGTTGCTCTGTATGTATCATAACCATTAAAATTAGTACCTTTGGCATACTTAATGTAGAGCAATACTCTCTCAAAAATTCTTTGACGTTCGTTGATACCTAAAACTATAAGTTGACAATGATGCAAGGTACAGTATGTGTAATTCTTGCTGCGCTCGCCAGAACGGTAGCACCGTAAAACATATTACTCACAATCTATAATAAAGGTATGGTATGTGCAAACAAGGTTCGTGTAATACTTCATCAACGTGGATTGAATATATATATATATATATACTACGTTACATATTAGTCATTTGTACATAACTGCCTGAAGAGCCAGGAATGGCGAAAACGTTTGCGGTTAATAGGATCAATTTGTGATTTTATTCTGGATATTTATCATTTTTAAATTATATATATATATATATATATATATATATATATATATATATATATATATATATATATATATATATATATATATATATATATAAATATTATATTTGAGATTTGCCATCATCAAAAACCCAAATCATTAGCGAAGTAAGGAAGCTACAGAAAACACACAGTTCACCAAGTAAACCATCACAACAAAAAAGCATACAACATTCAGAGAAACACACTTCTCTTCAAAAATACACCAGCAGTGATGCATCTTGTGAAGAACAAGACAATGCCATTAATATCAGTCAACAGAATGGTACTACGACAAAACCATCCAGTCATAAAGTTAGTAACCATGCATACCAAACAAAGACGCGCAGATGCAGAATAGTCCTTCAGTAACGTATGCAATGGTGGTGAACAGCCCTCAGGAAAACAAATCTTGTTCGGAATCCGAACAATCACATTCGTATAATGCGTTTACCGCGGATTCAAAACAGAAATCGTCCACGTTAAACAACGTGTTTACGAACCAGGATCGTGCTTCAGAGGTTGATACTGATGTTGCTGCAAAGGATAATACTCCAAACTCCTTCAAAGGATATACTTTTGTCCGCAAAAAAGCATACACCCTCGAAACGTGTGGTCCTTGCCAATATCAAGGCACGTGATACCACTTTCGAAAAGGTTAAAGAAGATATCGTCAGCTGGTGCCACAATAAAAATGTCAATGTTTTTAGCATCTTCATTTTGGCAAATCGCTCTGCACGACGATACCCAACATTCGTTATCCGTGTAAATATTGACGAAAAAGATTATAACAAAACTCTAGAGCCTGATTTCTGGCCAGATACAATATCAGCCAGAGACTGGATTGTAAGAAATGAAACCACGAACAGATAAAGGTTCCGTCGTCCTCATATTTATCAATTTTAATGATTCTCTGTACATGGAATATACATGGGGCATTTAGTGGCATAGCTGAACTTAAACAAGTAGTCACGTTTAGCGACATTGTATTTGTATCAGAGCACTGGCTCTCTAAAAACTGTCTGTCAATTCTAGAGACCTCTTTTGATAATAAAGTTACACTTTTCGCAAAACATGGTGTTACCACAAATAATACTACCAGAGGAGGCGTGGCTTTTATCGTTAAACAATCTCAAGACTACATCATAAACCAGATGAATTATGTAATGAACGTATTCTTGCAATCAAATTGACACTCCGACGAAGTCATGTATATATCATTGGTTGCCTACTTTCTTCGACAAACCTGTCTTTTAAAGTTTACAAGGATGTGCTTCTTGAACTCTTTGATCTCTATGACGAGTTATGCGAAAACGGGCCTGTTATTATATGTGGAGATTTTGATACAGACATAATAAACAAACGCAGCAGCTTGAAATCTAAACTACTCATTGATTGCGTCATTGAACGAAACTTGTGTAATTCGTTTGAATCCGATGAAGTGTTTTCGTATCAATCAAAAGATAGAAAATCCCAAACGTTATTGGACTATATTTTCGTACCGGAATGGCTAAAATCAAAAATTATGTATAAAGAAATTTACTCAGAATTCAATTATAACATTTCAGATCATTTTCCAGTATTTGCAGAAATTGACTTTGAACAAGCTTTTACACAAACTTCTTTTGATTCATCGAGAATTATACCCAAATGGAATGTTGCAAATTCCCATAATCTGAATTCCTACAAAAACAAGTGTGACAACTATCTGTGCATATTACAGGAAGATACACACCGCAAAAATGACATCGATCAACATCTGATGAAAATTACAGCTTCTCTACTAACAGCATCCGACCAACATATTCCACACGGAAAGTTTAGACATGACTTAAAACCATATTGGAAAGACAGTGGTCTCGACCAAGCTCACTATGACATGAGAGATGCCCGCCGATCATGGAAAGCTGACGGGTCACCGAGATCAAGAGATGCAAACTCGTTTTTAAACTATAAGAAAGCAAAGCGAAACTTTCGAAGATTACACCGACAGACGGCAAAACAATGGCAGCAATCCGTATTTGATGATATCGACAAGGCAACAGAAATGGACCTAGGAACGTTCTACAAGACGGCATGGAAAAACATGAAATGATCCTCATCCAAACTCCCTAGTTCATTATCATATCAAGGCAAGTCCGCAAACAACATACCTGACATGTGTAAATTGTTGAAAGACCATTACTCAAAACTAGCAGAGGAAAATCAGGACCCGACTAAATTCGACAAGTTATTTTAACAGCATATTGACCAGCGTGTGCACGATATCGACAATGATCTCAACTCAACATTAGATTCAAAAAATTAAATCAAGAAATTCAACATCATATTAAATCATTATCCAAGGGAAAAGCACCTGGTCCAGATTTTCTCACGTACGAACATATCATTTTTGTGGCGATAAAATTGTTGATGAATTATGTATTTTGTTTAACTCGATACTTAGACATGCTCAT